>NC_061098.1:20435563-20485563 GCF_015104395.2 Macrobrachium nipponense | reverse complement strand
CCATCTTCTACAAATATTAGATCGTTCTGAATTATGTACCGCGTACCTATCTGACAACCCTATAAGACACCTTCTCATATGATGAGAAAGACAAACAGGTGATAAAACTTAAATCAAAAGGAACTCGGGGCTTTAGTTTGCACATTTAAATGAAAACATTCAGTTGTAAAGGATCCAGCCAGCAGTCTGGTACATACCAATTCCAAACCCGACAATACGAAACAATTTAAGGTTCAGTTAAAACTGGAAAAGATATTTAAAACTTCGCTAGCCGATTCAAAACTGATTACAGAATCATTATGCCTTTGCTTATTTGATTACAGAATTATTGTCTTTGTTTTATTTCATTGTAGAATCTTTTATATGCAAAGGTCGACCGGAAGGGCAGCTTAATGTCATTATTTTTGTTTGCCTAATTAAGGCGACTTGCGATAGTCTCATCACATGTTTTTGACAACAAGATTCAAAGGAAAATCTTTCTGGAAAGGTTAAATATTTCTGGAAGAGTCAAAGAAAATCTCTGGAAAGGTAATGTTTCCGGAGATTCAAGAAAATCTCTGGAAAGGTAATGTTTCCGGAGATTCAAGAAAATCTCTGGAAAGGTAATGTTTCCGGAGATTCAAGAAAATAATTAAAATCGGAAAGGTAATGTTTCCCGGAGATTCAAGAAAAATCTATCGGAAAGGTAATGTTTTCCTGAGATTCAAGAATTCTCTAAAGGAAAAGGTAATGTTTCCTGAGATTCAATGGAAAAATATGGAAAACTTGGAAAGGTAAGTCCTTTCCGAGATTCAAGAAAATCTCTGGAAAGGTAATGTTTCCGGAGATTCAAGAAAATCTCTGGAAAGGTAATGTTTCCTGAGATTCAGGAAAATCTCTGGAAAGGTAATGTTTCCGGAGATTCAAGAAAATCTCTGGAAAGGTAATGTTTCCTGAGATTCAGGAAAATCCTTCTGAAAGGGTTAATGTTTTCCTGATTCAAGAAAATTCTCTGGAAGTAAATGTTTTTCTGAGATTCAAGAAAATCTCTGGAAAGGTAATGTTTCCTGAGATTCAAGGAAAATCTCTGGAAAGGTAATGTTACCTGAGATTCAGGAAAATCTCTGGAAAGGTAATGTTACCTGAGATTCAAGGAAAATCCTTTTTCTGGAAAAAAGGTAAATGTTTCCTGAGATTCCAAGGAATCCACTGGAAAGGTAATGTTTCCTGAGATTCAAGATCAAGGAAAATTCTGGATTTAAGAAAATCTCTGGAAAGGTAATGTTTCCTGAGATTCAAGAAAATCTCTGGAAAGGTAATGTGTTACCTGAAATCTCTGAAAAGGAAAGGTAATGTTTACCTGCACGATTCAATGGAAAATCTCTTTGGAAAAGGTAATGTGTTACCTGAAAGATCAAGGAAATCTCTGGAAAGGTAAATGTTTACCTGAGCATTCAAGAAAATCTCTTGAAAAGGTAAAGTTTTACCTGCAGAAGTTTCAACGGAAAAAGTTCTCTGGAAAGGTAATGTTTCCTGAGATTCAAGAAAATCTCTGGAAAGGTAATGTTTCCTGAGTTTCAAGAAAATCTCTGGAAAGGTAATGTTTCCTGAGATTCAAGAAATCTCTGAAAAGGTAATGTCCTCTCTCTTCCACTTCTGTCTATTGTGACTCAGGAAACTATTATTCTTTTTTTTTTCCCAGGTGCTAAAACAAACTCGATACGAATTCCAGAACTCCTACTCTGAACACCTGTAAATTACGACTATCATCGCCAGTCACTCAGCAATGAATGTAGCATTTTAAACTGAATCCTTAAAAGAGCTTCGTGGACTTTAACATCAATAATAATAAAATCAGACTGGATCTTGTTTATTCGCCCCGGGTGGGGGCGGGATAGGCAGGGGATCGGGAGGGTAGGGAAGAAACGACATATCCACCTTCCCCATGCCAACCTGTTTGTCCCCCTCGGGTGAGGCAGGGTAGATTGGGGATCGGGAAGGTAGGGGTGACATGACACATTCACCCTCCTGCCCGGGGCAGCATAGCACCTGCCATCTAGCTCGTTTAGAAATTATTGTCATAATTTATCAACATGAAAAGGATATATACCATAAATATACAGCTTGTTATGGAGCAGTTAAATTACAAAAGCGATCCTTGACATTGAGCCTTCAGGAAAAGACCAGGGGATGGGGTACGAATCTGTGAGATGAGAATAAGGGTCAAGATGCCACAGATATCGCAGCATTGCCCCTAAAGGAGGTTGTTCTATATGAAAAAACAACTTGCCAATCACACTTCAACTACCAGATCGAGGGTGAACTCCCTAGGCAGAAATATTTACACGACATCAGTCACTATTATACCTAAGCGGACGACCACCGCAGTGTCTTGACCCTCTCAGCTGCTCTCTTGTTCTATTTAAACGACCATCTCTTCAGTCTTATTTTCTTATTTTCGTCGACAAAATTTCTAAAAACTCTAAACAAATACTACCCCATATATCCATAACATTAGATCTATTATTTCAGACATTTTCTCCATATCCATGTACAACATGTCCCATACAAATTTTCATTTTATTCTCAAGCTTTTCACTAAGCGATCTCAAATCACGCATCCATTCTCCGTCATCGATTTATATTTTTCTCATCTTCCTCAAATACACCTTCGTCAAAGTCTTGTGGAAGCTTCTGTTTCTTATAAAAGCTTCTGAAGTATTTCCTTTGTTCAAAGTAACAATTATTCCTCCCTTCTAAGCATCCTTTCTTTACCCATTAATGCGAGCTACTAATGCAAAGTATTACCATCATACCACATTATATCACTTGTAATCTCTAGCAACTTTTTGATTCTTCAACGTTGCATTTTCTTCGACTTATAGCCTCAGCTGTGATCGTCACAAAATTCTTATATTTAAACTCACTCCTTCGACAAATGACTAACTTTTATTCTAAGAGCTTTTGCTTATTAACCATCATATTTTTTTCCCTCTTGTGCACCTTTTCCTATATAATTACTTACAAAAATTCACGCCAGTATTTTCACCTTCATTTTTCTTCTACCTAGCTTCCTTCTTGACTACCTCATTCATCCTATCCACTACGTGATCTTCTGCACTTCAATGAAAGCATAATTTCATCATCTCACCACTTCGCTACTTTTGTTCCGTCATTTTACACGCTTACACCCGTGTACTTGTGTGAATAAAAATATCTATGCCTGAGGGGCAATACGTTAATGAACGCTCGCCAGCACAAGCCACTCCTTTGCTAATTAAAACGCAGATAGCGTACGTAATAATGCCTTTCATAATGAAATACCGAAGTGGAACCTGGTGGGTTTACGCTGGACTGAACTACATTGATACATGTCTGAGAAGAGTTCTGCATCATGCATTTAATATTCTCTCTCTCTCTCTTTCAAATTACATGTGCTATCTTCAAAAAAAATGGGAAAGATTATTCATAACAGAACCGAGTTTTTCCAATAAAATCCAGTTTGCACTGGACAGAACCTTTCGATGCCAGGCTTTAGTATTTTAGAAATATCACGTTGTAGTTGTCCAACTAAAGTCCTTCTCTGCCTCTGTCTCTCAATGAACTGGACGAGATAACCTGTTTACTTTGAAAATGTAGCTCGTCTCACCTATCAAGACAAGGGTTCTTAAATTGGAAAATGTAAGAGAAAAGTTTTTATGAATCCACTTTTTTAGCTTTGTTTGTGGGACTGTGCTGGACATCCTTGCAGTTTCTTGCGAAATATAAAATTACGCTAAAAAAATTTGCTTTTTTGTCTTTATTACATCTACATTCGGATTTGCATCGCAATTGTTACAGTTACATGCGTGCTCCCCAATATCATTTACTGAAGTCCTTATCAGTACTGGCGGCATAATCAAGTCATTGAAAAAATTCTGATATATCAGGGCAAGGAACATTTAGTATTAAGATTCTCCAAATGCACAATGATAAATAAAACTATATTATTTATATTTTTATTACAATATCAAACAAATGACAGTGTTTTAACATCTCATCGTGGATGACAATCACAGTATTTAGAAAAATAAATGTGAAAATATCCGACCAATGAATTATTTCAGAGGTTTATTAGTAAAGGGCGCGAAAAACTTGAAGGACCGGTTACAGTTTCCAACTACATTCTAATGCTCTTGAGCAAACTTCCAGTTTTTAATTCCGCTAGTTTCAGAAGTTCGGCAATTCATGACCGACCGATTCTCAGGATTCATCAAAGCTTCGATGACAGAAAGTCTACTCTATCTATATTCTTCTTAAATATTTGTTTTGTGGAACTCCAAAATTTCGCTTAAGAGCAAAATACCATTAGCCATGTGGTTATCTATTTATTTATTTATTGTATTTATTTATTTATTATTTATTTGGGGGGGGATTTTGGGGGGGGGGGCGGTTTCAACTAAGCAACGGCCATACCCCGTTGATAGAACCCTTCCGGTCCGATCAGCGAAGTTAAGCAACGTGGGGTCTAGTCAGTACTTGGATAGGTGACCGCCTAGGAACACCAGATGCGTATCATGAAGTGATTTTTGGAACAAGGAGTAAAATAGGAAATTCGTAGGAACACAGTAATCTTTACGATAACTAAATCACTTGGAAATGGAATTTCATTTCTATGAAAAACACCAACTTCCACAGCGCTTATAGAGATCAGTTATGCTGTTGATGTTGGATACCAAAGAATGACAACCCAACACTACTAAAAACCTTTACAAATCAATCAGAGGTAACTCGACCATCACCATAAATACACCAGTGAGGAGGAACATCGCCTGACTATGGTATTTTTTTGTTTTTGTTTGTGTGGTGTTTTTACGTTGAATGGAACCAGTGGTTATTCAGCAACGGGACCAACGGCTTGACGTGACTTCCGAACCACGTCGAGAGTGAACTTCTATCACCAGAAATACACATCTCTCACTTCTCAATGGAATGGCCGAGAATCGAACCCGCGACCACCGAGGTGCGACGCAAACACCATACCAACCACGCCACTGAGGTGCTTGACGACGGTATTTGAAGACTAGAGCAATCGAGATGCAGAGCCACATGTTGATCGGCGATCCTTGGACGGTTCCTTGACCTAATTTCGACTTCCTTCTCTACTTCTGTTTTTCGCGAACCTTTTAACCTTACCGCTTTCATTAGGCAAGTCTATAGCTTTCAAACTCCTCCTCCTCCTTGACACCTGAATTATCGTAAATCATCCGTGGAGTCAGCCTTCGCCTACGTAAGCAAACAAGCAAGCAAAAGTAGCGACCAAATTCGCTTTCACTGACGGTCTGATGGTTCTTGCAAGCAACGCACGCCAAAAGCTGTCGCTAACAACAGTTTTTTTTTCTTTCTTTTTTTGCGCTTTGCTGTAACAACAGAGCGGTCGCAAAAGCTGGGTGTGCCCAAGATATATAACCAGTTATGTTAATGTCTGAATCGAGTAAGTGGAGACTGCTTTCTTAATGTATTCCGAAATCAATTTTGTATTATGAAGATTTTTTTTTCTTTACATTTTGCAACAGGAGCCGAGAGATTCTCCTTCAAACGCTTTAAATATCCTTCTCATGAGTTTCACTAGATGACCGTGACAAATCTGTGATATTTGTCAAAAATAAAGAAAGAAATGAATAATATATAAGTAAATACGTTAATAAATCAATAAAATAAAAATATATAACATTGACGAACTTGATTTATCAGGTTCTCCCCAGATGATATATAACTATAATAACGTATGTCACCTGATAAAAAAAAAAGTGAAATACTTGCTACGCAAAACTAAGGCACTCCAAATATTGCGCAAAAGGCAACTGCGGATAGTCGACGTTTCTTGACTTAAGGAAACCTGGATTTGATGAGAAAAGACGTCAGCCACGGAATTAAGGCTTAAGGATGGTCATGATCAATTTACAGTCTGACAGCAAACGTATCACAACGTGATGGATGGATGACTGCACCACATCCTGCCCAGACACCCGTCGAAAGCAGTGGCTAGTAGACACCCGTCGAAAGCAGTGACAAGTCGACAGCCAGGACAGCATGACATTTAGGAGAGGCGAGACAAACGGGTCAGAAACAAGATGTGACCTCAATTCAGGTCATGAACTCAACGACGCCTTAGAACAAACGTAGAGAGCACCCTTTCCTTCTTGATCTACGATGAACATATTTATAAGGTAAATTCTAAAAGAAATCTTAACAGGCGACAGAACTAGCAAAGCACATTAAGTATGCAATACCCAGATAAAGGAAGTAGAGTATTATGAGGGGCACTGACTATTTATAAAAACAGATATATATATGCATTCGTAAATACGCACTCGTGCTAATATACATATATACATATATATTAACACATTACTGAGACATTAACGTTAATGGCTCGGTAATTACGTCAAAACCGGTCAGGACTTTATATAACCATATATATATATATATATATATATATATATATATATATATATATAGTATATATATATATATATATATATAAATATATATATATATATATATATATATATATATATACTACCACAGGTGAAATAATAAGAGACTGGGTGTAAGTCTTAACTGGTTTTGACTGTATTACTGAGCCACTGACGTTAATGGCTCAGGAATGAAGTCGATACTGGCCAGGACCTAAACCCAGCCACTTTACATTTTCGCCTTTGGTGATGTGTGATAAGTACGCATACATACACGCGCACACTCATATATATATATACATATATATCGTATAGTGAAAGTAGACAGACGTTTTGGAAATGCCAGTCTCAGTAGGAAGAGAAGTGCGTAGGTTAAGAACCGCAAAATGTTATTTCTAAAAGATTATGCAATCATTATTGGCTGACAAAGCTGAGTGAAAGTAGCAACAATAAGATAAATGATAAAATCTTTAAAATGAATTACTGCAACAGCATACTACAAACAGCTTTGTCATCCAATAATGAATGCAAAATATTTTAACTATCAAAATACTGCAATGTCTCTTTTAAAATGTGCTAGTTCTTAACCTACGCTCTTCATCTATATATATATATATATATATATATATATATATATTGAAGAAATATTACAATTATTAAAATGAAAAAACGGTAAAATCTAAGAAAACTATTTAAGGAAGAACATCCCACTGCGTCAGTTATGAACAAAAATCTGAAGATTGACAAGGAGAATCGTAGAGATTTTGAAACCTCTCAGCTGTTTAATTTTTCTATATATTTGTAAAAGTACATAACTGTGGATTTTTTCCCCCATTCTGAAGTACAGAAAAATAAATCCCTCTCAAATAAGAGAGAGAACTTGACTCTCCAAGGTTCACGATGTTCATTTTCTAAAATTGCAACATACTCTTTGTGAAATCCATTTCGAAGCTGTAAAGTTGAATTTCAATTAAGGATAAAAGTAAGCATGAATTAGAGAATTAGAAGAGAAGTCCGGAAAAATAAAACCTAAAGAACTGCTACTAACAACCAATATAAAAGAATTCATCATAATTTTGGGCGCTTGAAGACACATAAAGTCTTTATTAAGAAGACATGTTTTTTTCTGGCATAAATACGGACGCCCAAATAAGAGATCTCGACGCAATCAGCCCCAAAGAGCACAGCACTTTTTGCTTTTAAATTCCGGTTCTGGTATAGCTGCTGTGACGTTTATTAATTGAACAGTTTACTATTATCAGCAAATGCATGTTACGCTGTTCATTTGTTCATCTTCTGTTGTAAATTCCCTCTGGATTCGGTAGAGGATTCCCTCACTCAAGGCTACACGTCTATCCAAAAAGGTTTGTGTTTTTCGTTAACAGAATCTCCAAGTATAGTTAGCCTTCAGACATTTCGGTACCAGGAGCAACCAAATCGAGGCATTTATCATTCTACCGTCACCCTTCGACGCTGACTCTCAGTCACCTATGCTAATTAACCCGTCATTTTCATGCATTTTACACTGACACTGTTATCTGCATTTGTCTGGTTTCCATCTACCTTCATATTCTTTTCGCTGCAAACATTCACTTTCAAATGCTTTCAAATTATTCGCCAGTCTCTGCTTTACGCTGAACCTGTGCACAGCCAAATACAATAGTATACCAACAATAAACATTACTTACGCAGTGAGTATAAACGAGGACTTTTAATGAAATAGTACATATTCTAATGCATGCTCCACTCAATATAATGGACTTTTTTTTTTTTTCTTTTGCATCAGACTGTTTCAATTCAGTACAAAAACTACAAAGTGATGACCAATTCAAACCTCATGTATAGTACCTTCAAAACGCCAACGCGGATAACGGAAAAAGAAAATGGTATCAACGACGAAAAAACATACAATAAAACGAACAACACCTCTGGCCTCTAACCATAGATGAGAGCGAGAGAGAGAGAGAGAGAGAGAGAGAGAGAGAGAGAGAGAGAGAGAGAGAGAGAGAGAGAGAGAGGCTCAAGTCCCAGAAGACTGGAGTATTGTTCGCTGCTCTGTCTAACCAGTAAGTAGGAAGGAGACGTTTTTATATTTCCATTTCTGTTCAGATTGAAAGTTGTAATTTGGACAAACCCATCTTAACGATTTTGTACTTTGCTCACAGAGCCCAAGGTATGGAGGAGATAGTTATTGTACGAGTTATGAAGAGATGAAATGAATTTACAGTTACAGTAATAAAAATGTTCATGTTTAACGTTTATGAGAGAAGGAAGAAAATCCTACTCCAATTTTGTCCTGATTGGCTAGATATGGTGACGTCACTAAGCTCCGCCCCATTTAACTACCATGCCCGTCATCTGTCCCTTGTCATAGCGGGGATGGAGTGTTTTTAACGGTGTTAACATTTTAACATAGCTAAAATATGGTTTCTTCTGCTATCGCTATGTGCCACATAAATCAGAAACATAAAAAATTTTTAAGTTTTCATTGCTTTCCAAGAAATATTTCCGCAGGTGACGTCATATCTCTAGTATGACGCCTTCTTCCGTTTAGCAGACGAATTTCCGTCAATCAGGCTTGGGGTAATTACATATAATTTACGTTCATTACGATATAATTACCTGTCCTATTACTAAATTACAATTACAACTGCAATTGCAAGGATGGAGAAAATACCAAATAGTTATAATCATAATTACTTACTTTTAATCATTCAAAATTTTAATTGCGTTAACATATACATAAATCCTTTTGTTGGGCAATTATATTTCGTACACCTATTCCCATGGGAAAAAAACAAAATGCTGATTGTTGCAAAAAATGAACGTATACGTGACAGGCCTCCTTTTAAAATCAATTTATGCAACAATTGAAAGTTGTAATTTGTAAAAACTTTAGTACAAATACAATAGAAACATATTTAAACAATTTCAACCTGCACACATTACAATTAAAAATAAAGTTAGTTTATTAGTTGGAAAATTCAATTGCAATTACAATTGCCATTAAATAGAAAGAAAGAATTACAATTACCTTTTAAATGTGGAATTACTAACATTTCAATTATCCAAGCCTGCCGTCAATGCACATCCCTGGTGCAAAAGGGGATGTGGCCAGGCACGCAAGAGATGCTGACTAGTCAATTTCCTTTACTCCAGAAGCAACCACTACCTTAATGGAGAGCTTCTTGGTCTTGGTTGATGGTTTTATACAGCATTATACGTTGTACTGAAAGCTCGATTGCTTCAGTGCACTTTTTTTTTCTAATTCGACACTCTAGAAGCGACACTGTCATTCATTACCTTCGGCAAAAGTACAATGGATTAACAGTCTAACTATTTACCATCGTCTACGATCATCGACGAAGGAACTTGAAGATTGGTTTCTAGACAAATATGAGGAAAGAAATATTTCACTTAGTTTGATCAAATTTGAGCTCTATAGATCTTCCTTTATATAACACTGATTTTTATAAGTCTACAAACATTTCTTAACATAGAGACTGATTTCAAACCTGAACCCATATATAGACTGCAGTTCCATGGATGCATACTGACTGCCAGACGACCTCTTCAGTGCAATGAACCTACTTGACAGATAGTATATTGGAATCTTGGTAAACAAAAAGATAAAGTTTATATCTGACACCGGATCTGTTCAGAAACGTCACCTTCTGCAATTGGGTCCAAAGCAATCAAGATTTGAATGCTCCAAAGATGTGCACTCTCTCTCTGCAAAAACAACAGGATGCTATATTACCTGAGCTAGCTTTGGTACTGAACCTTTATTCATTTGATTTATGTTGTTTTTTGTTGGGTCACTTTCAAACTATTCCAGTTTTGCTACATTTCCGAACTTTTAAAATTAGTGGTCCAAAATGATTCTGACATAATACACTCATGAACATGTAAACGCAAATACTAAATATCATTGCAACATACGCAATACCTTTACTGTATTGTCAATACTCGTAGCTCTCGGGTCTTCAACACAATACTGACAATTGGTTTTAGGATGAAAAATATGAAACCATTTCATTTTCCCTCAACTTTATTGATTGTTTCTCCTCTCTCCAATGTTATGTCAGTACAGTGGCCATATGTAAACATGCACTTCCAATATATATATAATTAAACATAATATATATATATATATATTATATATATATATATATATATATATATATAGAGAGAGAGAGAGAGAGAGAGAGAGAGAGAGAGAGAGAGAGAGAGAGAGAGAGAGCTGTAGCGCTTTATCTGAGATGGTTCCATAGCGGCTCAATCAAACCGATACAATTCTGAGTAAGCTTCGGAAGTGGAACCTAGCCTTCCTCGAGAAGGGCGAATGCAAAGAATGAGAATTAAGAAGAACCAAAGGACTCCACAACCTGAAATTAAACAACGATTGAATAACCCAAATAACATAACCGACTACCGAGTGTGTTGTAACTATTCTCAATGACTAAGGAAAGGAGGCCGACTCGCTAAGAACTGTGATTACAGGAAGAGAGAGAGAAGCGACATACGACCTTGATATTTGAAAGCAATGAACGTCAAACGCACAGGAAAGACAATGGACGAGAATGTGGTCAACCAAGATTGAACCAGAATGTGAACTCCTGCATTATCTGGATATCACAGTAATAGTCCTGGTTCGTTTAATTTAAGAACGGCGGACATAAAAGTACCGCAAGCGAATAAGGAAACCGTTTAGAAGAGGAAAAGGCCGCGGAATGTGGACCGGAGAAAATTATCCATTTGTATTTTTATTTTTTACTTATTTTCCCTGGTGGTCCACAGTTTTCCTTGGTGGCTGTATTCACATAACAATCATGGAATGAACCTAAATTTTCATATTTTCAAAATAAAGAAAAGTTTCAATGGATAAGTACACCATTATGAAAACTACCTATTTTTACCATTTTCATTTAGAAGTTTTGTTAGCTTCAATGGAGCTTTTCAACATTCACTGAACACGTCAGTTTGGATTAAATGAAAATAGGAATAAGTTTAAATACTTCCTGTGAGGAAATGACGTTATGCAGTGAAAAAAAAAAAAATCTTTTTTACTTTCATGTACGAATCTGAGAAGTAAGTTGTGACTTGAGGATTATGTTATGATAAAAAAAAATCTAGAAGAATCTTGAAAGACGCCATAAATCGAGAGAAAGAGCAGATACCATGATATAAAAGCCACTGAAACGTTTATACGTAAAGACATGATGTTATGTAATGGAGACAGAGAAAACTGTTCTGTTCCCCCTTTCAATCTCAGATTGCCAAAGGGAATCGAACATATTCCCGAATAGAGCAGAATAGTATATGGAATTTAGGCCAAAGGCCGAGCGCTGAGACCTATGAGGTCATTTAGCGCCGGAAGGGAAATTGAGAGTAAAAAGGTGTAAGAGGAGGAAAACCTCAAAGCAGTTGCACTATGAAACAATTGTTATGCAGGGATTACAGCTAGGGGCCGAAGGGATGCTTCAAAAGAACCTAATCCTAGGGGCCGAAGGGATGCTTCAAAAGAACCTAAATAATGCCTACATTGCACCATGTGAGGTGCACTGATGGCACTACCACTCCCCCCCTCTCCCCTCCTGGGGGAACTCGTCTCTATACTTTGATTTTCTGGTTGCTGGGTGCTTCTTTGATGGTTATAACCCTGCACCGTAGTGACTCATGTTTGAGGGAACATAGACCGAGGTCAGAAAGCGCGTCTCCAGCTCTGGTAAAATATTCTTTCTACTCTTCAGCTTGGCAGACCTAGCTCCTCAGCTATCATCAGCTGACACTCACGTAAACCATCACTGTTTTCATTGTTTGTTTGTATGGGGTTTTTACGCTGCAAGACACCAGTGGTTATTCAGCAACGGGACCAACGGCTCTACGTGACTTCCGAACCACGTCGCGAGTGAACTTCTATCACCAGAAATACACATCTCTAACCCCTCAGTGGAATGCCCGAGAATTGAACTCGCGGCCATCGAGGTAACAGGCAAAGACCATACCAACCACGCCACTGATTCGATAGTGTTTTCATTGACTTTCAAAGAAACTCTCGCTTTACCATGTAGCAATCTACTAACCCGTGTTATCTTCTACTGAAAACAAGTTTTCAATTATTTCTGTCAATTACAATTGCTCGCACTTTTTTTCCTAATGTAAAGCCACCGTCCCCTGCTTCAATCTCTCAACTAATCAACTAATCCTTCTCTTCATTTTTCCAATGCTCCGGATCCTTACTCTTCTGCTGCTCTCTGACCTCATGCCCTGCCCTGAATTCCCAGTTGGATGGAGTTCTTGGAAATCTTATGGCTATGGGGTCCAGATCATATTCGAGTAAGTTTCCTTGAAGAATTTCCAGGTAACTCACTATTATGATTTGACAGTCTTGCATTAACAGTTTCACTAGAAAACAAGAATAGTTCATAAAAAAAATGACCTTTAATGCGACCAATATCATCCTATTGCTTAAGAAAAATACGAAACTATACTGAGCTCTCATTTCTTTTTTGCACCCAAATCTAATTTTTCTTTTTAGACACAAAATGACTTCGGCAATAAAAAAAAAACCTGTTGCGCATTTCTTTTATTCCTCTATGTTTTGTTTCCCTTCTTTGCAGAATTGCACAGAATCCTTCGTCCTTCATGCTCCCTTCCGCAAGCTCACTTGTATCTGATTACGTACCTTTTTTTTATCAGCTATTGTTCACGACAGTACATTCGCTCCCTCATTAATTTTTAGTGAGTTTTCACACATTTCATTTATACGCATTCTTTCCTTCCTTTTATCAATCACCTTCCTCGGGCACCCTCTTTTCTTCTAAAGTTTTGTCTAATGGTTCAGCCTTCAAATACCTTTCATCTGTAGTCCCTTCTTTGACAGCAAATCTGAATAGGAAATAATGTACCTGAAACAAATTCCAAGCCTCTAAGGCCCCTTCCATACGGTCGACCTTTGCTTGACTAACTTTGTTCGATGTGACGTCAGAAGCGGTAAAAGTCAGAACCTTGCAGCTGTTTCCACGCCTCTGACGTCACATCGAAAAGAGTTCGTAGAGCAAAGCTCGACCAAGTGGACGGGCCTTTAGACTCACAGGAAAATGAACTCTAGTCTTTTGCTTCTCTAAATATCTTGGGAATTCAGATTTGGAAATGTAGAAGGACTGCATAGTTCAAATTGCTAAATTAAAATGTGTGTGTGTATATATATATATATATATATATATATATATAATATATATATATATATATATATATATATATATATATATTTTGTTTTAAATGTTTTAAGTTCTTTTCTTCCTCTTGATTATGGATGCTTGATACTGATCTTAACTTTGACTGTTTGGCGTTCTGCTAAAATATTCGAGTTGCTTCTTTTGTAGGACGAAATAAAGGGACCCCCTATAACTTTTCTCTATGTCACCTCGACACCTAGCATCTAACTGTCTCTCTCTCTCTCTCTCTCTCTCTCTCTCTCTCTCTCTCTCTCTCTCTCTCTCTCTCTCTCTCTCTTCGTACTACGAAGCTTTTGAAAAATAATTTTTTTTTTTCTAAGTTCGCTGACTTTCTTCCTAACCTTCAGTCTCTCTTTGAAGTCGGCCGGTATTATTGAGGATGCCGTGCCATCTCTCCCTAATAACATGAACTCGTCTTATTAATGTTATATGAATGGCATGTCACTAAGTAGAACGTCAATGTTACATAAGCTAACCCTTTTTTTTTCTTCTTTGCCACTTTACCAAACAAGGTATCCAAATGGTCGATCTTCTCTTGACACTGTCAATTATGGTCATTATCAATTCGCTGTCACGTAATTCTTGAAATCGTGCATAAGGAGGCTCGAGTCGACTCAAATTTCTGCTCATACTGCAACTTGTTATCTCATGCCTGAAGCTCAGGTCCCTTATTGCCATGACTTGTGGTCCCCCTCCTGTCTTTTAACAAGCACAATTGCAAAGGGTTAAAGATGAGTTTATCTCTATTAATGTGCACTGCTGTTCGCTGCTTGGTGCAAAGGCTAGGTCCATCTTGCAGTTCTATACTTTCGAATTTTTCTATTTCTTGGCATACGTTCATATAGTACGATGTTTGCTTCTAATTATATATTTTCCCTCCCGTTACTTTTGAGATGGCTTTATCTGTCCGTTTGCACTTTTTATGTCCGCCCTACCATCTTAAAAACCGCTGAGGATAGTGGGCTGGAAATTGGTATGTTGATCATCCAATCTTCAATCATCAAACATATCACATTGCAGCCCTCTAGCTTCAGTAGTTTATATTTTTATTTAGGATTAAAGTTAGCCATGATCGCAGTGCCAACAACATAGGCCACCACCGGGCCGTGGCTGAAAGTTTCATACAGAATTATACGCTGTACAGATAACTCGACTGCACTGAAGAAACTTTTTTACTTGTTTGTACAGTCACGTACAGAAGTCTCGATACTTTCAATCTAGACTTTCGGACAAATTTTCAACCTAGAAAGCAACACCTGGTAACTACAGGCGGTGGGGGATGGGGGGGGGTTTACCGTAGGCAGCGGAGTTGCGAAGTGACTGAGTTGAAAGAACACGGTATCTTTCAAATGATCGTGGTGGATTACTTGTAATTTCAGGCCCTGATATGTTTTTACTTGAGACACAAAAAAAGCAAAGCCTTTGCTATAGCAATTATGCATGGTTCCAATTTTCAAGCTCATCTTACTAGGTCTAGTGGTCGGAAACATTTGTTTGTATTCAGTTGTTCATTGTTAAGCTTAATGCCTATACTTATCTTGCACATAATAAGTATTGATGCAAGTCTATTGTTTTCTTACTGAATCATAAAGGATGAAAGGAATAAAAACACAAAAATTCACTTGTAAAAAGTAGATACTGAAGAGCGAAAGTTACTCGTTGGCCTTGGTGATTTTGAGACAGGGAGGGTTCGATAGCCGAACTTCGGTGAAGAATTCGTCGATTGTGTGCAATCTCCTTCTCACCGTAACAAAGATTTGGAGACCTCGTTCTTCTTTCATTTCCACAGCAGCTTCTATATGTAGGTTGTGAGGTGACTTTAGCGACGATCTGGTCATCCAGCTCTCGGGTCAAGTGCATCGGAGGTCGTCCTTTTCTAGGCCGATTCCTGGGGTTCGCTTCTCTGTTGAAACGGTTGATCCACCTGAATACTGTTCGACTTATACTTATTTTACTGCTAATTTCTATGGGGAGGATATGATTCCCATGCACTTATATTATGATTCTTCGTATAGCTCATGAGGTTTCCTGCCTTTAGGCTCCAGAACTTATTAGTTGTCCAAGATGTTCCTCCATCATCCCAACGTCAGGTCAGCGAGAAGTATGTAGGCTAAACACAGAGTGCCAGTGTCACCTGACAAGTTGGCAGCACAGTTTTCGCGGCTTTTCAGTCATGCCAACCTTTCGGAGTCAAGGAGAATTTTCTCTTGCTGTTATTGTTTCGGGAGAGCGCCCCGATTTTATCGTTCACAATTCAGAATGCTCAGTTTTATTTCTTGGTATAATATTTAGCAGTGAAGAATGTTTTAAAATTTTTATATTATATACATTATTATTGATATATGCCCTGTTTTGCTCTTATAATTCAAAGTAAGTTGATAACAACCTAAAAATCATTCATATCACTTGTGTATGACAACAAAAGTACACTGTACCGTCACTAATTAACGTGAACTGTACAACAGGAAATCATTCCTGCAAACAAACAGCTCAACGGAAAAAGGATATTGGCACCGAAGAAGAAATCTGTGAGGAACAAGGGTTTTCCTTTGCCCATCCTCGAGACAGACTAGACACACAGCACGAAGATTTGTATAAGGTGAAGTATTTACACACACACACACACACACACAAACCATAACCATCGCCTCCAAGTTCATCTCCACCCTCCCGTTCTCGTCAAGTGAGTCTGGGCTTAGCTGACACTTTGACGCACCCTTCTCCCCTCATGGGTTGTGCAGCTGCTGATAATCTACAGAGACAATTACCCGTATAGATATGTATTTGAATATAAGAGCACTTATTTAGATACACAGTAAAAAAGAGCTGAACGTTCGTAAAGAGATGGAAAATGAAAAAGGTAACTGATTCCACTATCTGGCATACGGCTCAAGACAAAATAAAAATATTTAAGGATACAAAAAAGTGGGTCCCATTACCGAAAAGTAACAGATGACAGGTGTTTTGCGAGCTGCAAGGTTACAATAGGACGCCGAGAGAAGATGGGTAAGGAATTCCATGTCTTGGGGACAGTAAAAAAATAAAGGTTACATCATTTTTCTCCAGGAAAAAATGCAATGTAGGAGAGGTTGTCTCGGCACGTGGTCGTCTGAAAAAATGACTTGACTCTTTTCACTTTATTCATCTACGTGTGAAAAAGTCATATTTTTATTCGAAAATCGTCGGAATGGTTAATCAATAATCTTATTTATGAAGGGTTTAAGTGAAACGAGTAAATGGCATGGAATTATATGTGTGTATATACATATATATATATATATATATATATATATATATATATATATATATACAAACACACACACACACATATATATAATTATATATATATATATATATATATATATATATATATATATATATATATACATATATATATATATATATATATGAATATATATATATATATATATATATAGTATATGTAAGTATATATATAGTATAATATACTTTAATGTTTCATGTATGTATACTACAGATAGATAGATGAAGAGAAAGATGTTAAAAGAGAAGGGAAACAACCTCGCGATACACCTCCACTATATAAGATATATGTATACAATGTGTTTATTTATATGTTCATATATATTATACATATATATATATATGTATATATATATATATTATACATATATATTAAAATTATATATATATAGATATATATATATATATATATATATCACACACACACAATATATATATATAAATATATATATATACTATAATATATATATATAATCCAAAAATAACGCAAGGGGACTATTCATATCCTAGGGGGTATCCTTAATAATTCGAACTTTGACCTTTTTGGCAGCAACTTTATCCACTCAGCTATCAAACGTGTATGAAAAATTTGTACACTAAAAATCTGTTTCAACTCAAACAAGACAGGTTCGATTCTTCGTCAGGGTAAAGACCCATACCACAGATCTTTCATTCTATTTGGGCACGAATTAATCACGAGGTATCGTGAATTTGTTACCAGTGGGTTATCTGAGGCTGAACACTTCAAATCTGTAACAAACTCTCTCTTAAGGTGCCATTGCTTTGGATTATGTTCATTCTGATCACCTTTTTGTGTGCGAGATTGATATTTTTCACTAAAACAACCAGGTAGATCATACTCTTAGACCCAATTTTACGTCCTGCTACATTTCACTGTAAACGAATAAAGTCCTCAGGAAACCAAGTTTCAATTCGTACAAGGGAGTAATTCTCAAGGTAAAAAAAAAAAGAGAGATTTTCCTACAGTCAATTCAGGTTAAGGCCACAAAACTCATTTTCCTCGAGCGCTTCCAAGACCAAAATAAAAATGGCTTCTCAGGAACGCCAGCAACTCCTTGACGTCATCACTCATGCGCATTGCGTCACGTGTTGTTAGCAGTTGATCCAAATTACTTTCCTTTTCGACGAGAACATCATAAGCATCATCATCTCACTCATATTCAAGACAATTTTGAATTTTACTCAGAGTTCTAGACTTTTTATGGGGTGGAGTGGGCTAAACAAGACTAACAAACAAATACAGTAAACACAAGAAGCGTGTTACGACTGGCTTTATCATGGTATCCTTAGAGACAGGAACCGGTTTTGAACCGCACGGCCCAGCATCCGTTGAATTCAAACGCACGGGAGAACACAGGATTCCTTGCACATGGAACTAAGCGGGAAAGTTACGTGAATTATATGTATAATATATATATATATATATATATAGTATATATTCAACAAGGGAAAATGGCAAGTGTTTTTGTTAGAATATGCCCAACAATTTCGTCCTCCCATGGACCACTCCTCGGAGCTTTAATAAATAATGCTCCAAGAAGTGTTCCATGGGAGGACGAAATTGTTAGGCATATTCTAACAAAAAGACTTTTCATTTTACTATGTGGAATACAATTAAATTACATCTTTCTGTCAGATAGATTAACAGTAATTTTTATGTATGTATAAATGTACATATATACATATAATGATCTCAACAATGTAATAATGGAAAAAAAATATTTATTCCTCAAAAACGTTTACAAAAGATAAGATTAATCTAAAAAGTAAATCGACATAATTATTCTATCATAATATATATATATATATCTTTAATATATATATATATATATATATATATATATATATATATATATAATATTGTAAACCCGGAATACAATGTCTTTTCGCAAAAACCCTCCCCCTGCATAACACCAAACATAACAGACTTTAACTAAGGTATGTTAACCAGGTATGCCTACCCACCTCCATCATGCATCTAGTTTTGTTTGGGACCCAGTTGACTTGTTATTTGTTTTTGCGAGCTCGCCAGTACTTTTGTTGTGTAAACAGGGGGTGAAAACTGGTAGCAGTCCCGAAGTCAAACAATCAAACTGCCCCCACCCCACTCTTATCTTAACAAGGATGACGCTGAACTTTGACAAAGGTGGATATATTCCGGGTTAATCTATAACCTGTACTATAGATCCAATGAATAGGTTTTCTTTGACTCTACAATTAGAATTGAGTACTGTGCTGGGCTTAACTGTTATGTTCAAAATTGGGATTACTGTAGTTTTGAGCCGAAAAAAAATGTTTGTGAGCGCTAATTTAACTGACAATTACACACACCCACGTGTGTGAGTGTATGTGTATGTGTATGTGTATGTATGTATGTATGTATGTATGTATATATATATATATATATATATATATATATATACATATATATATGTCATATCACATTACCGTGATTCATATAAATACATCGAGCTACAAATGTCCTCTTTAATATCTAATTCGCTCTACCTCGGAATTAATATATTTTCATACATGTTAATCGAAGGGGAATTTTTTAGTCGAAAATTTCTTAGCGACTAAAACATTTCCCTTCGGTTAACATATATGAAAATATATTAATTCCGAGTAAGAGCGAATTAGATATTAAAGGATATTTGTAGCTCGATGTTTTTATATGAATCACGGTAAATGTGTACGACATATATATATATATATATATATATATATTATATATATATATATATATATATACACACAGTGGGTGTGTAATTGCCAGTTAAATTAGCGCTCACAAGCATTTACTTTCGGCTCAAAACTACAGTAATCCCAATGTTCAACTTAACAGCCCAGCACAGCACGCAATTCTAATTGAAGAGTCAAAGTAAACCTATTCATTGGATCTATAGTAAAGGGTATAGATTAACCCGGTATGTATCCACCTGTGTCAAAGTTCAGCGTAAACCCACGCTAAGATAAGAGGGGTGGGGGCAGTTTGATTGTTTGACCTCGGAACTACTACTTGTTTTCAGCCTGTTTACACAACAAAAATACTGGCGAGCTCGCAAAACAAAGAACAAGTCAGCTGGGTCCCAAACTATAAGCTAGCGAAATTCCTTGTACCCTTGTTGGAACCCTTTACCAATATACCTTTAAAAAAATTCAGAGCAGTTCAAAGAGGGTATCTTGTTTCAAAAGACAGATTTATTTATGACCAGTCTCGACGAAGAATCGTAGAAATGTTTCCGTTAGAGAGACTATTGCTATTATTCTGGATAAGCTCTTACCTAATCCCGATTCTGTTTACCGTAAATTTAATCGTCCCTTTTTTAAGCCGCTTTTAGAACTGGCAGCGCTGGACAGGCCTTTGTTTTTACTGAAAAACTGTTTTAAACAAATAGAAGGCATGGCCATGGGGAGTCCACTAGGACCAACCTTTGCGAACATTTTCATGTGCTCCCTGGAGGAGCACATCCTTGAAGAATGCCTCTTGGCCTATCGACCTCTTTTTTATTCTCGATACGAAGACGATACGTTTGCTCTGTTTAAACATGGAGCCGATTCCGAGCGGTTCCTTTTTATTAATACCTGTCACAGCAACATCACTTTTACCTGGAGAAGGAACAGGATTCTAAACTGGCCTTTTTAGATATTTTAATTTTCAAAGAAAATGACCATTTCAATACTGGTCTTAGGTCAAACTTTTATACTTTCTGCTTTTCTATTTTCAAACTAAACTCTGTCCAAACTCAAACACCGTGCTTTAACTCATTTCTAGTTGGGCCCTTTTTTTACGAAGAAATCCTTTCCTTTCAACAATACTATAATAACAACTGCTTTCCAAACAAACTTTCTATAGAATTCTTTCCAGACTACTGAACAAATCATTCAACCCTACAGTAAACTTTATTGTCCCTAAACTCCCCATATAAGCCGTTTTCCCATTTTTACACGATGATATCCTTAGAAAGGATTTCTTAAGCATCATTCAGAAGTACTTTGGAGCCACTGACATTAACCTCATCCCAAAAAAATCCAAAAACAATCGGCTCGCTCCTCAGGTTTAAAGATCAGCTTTGCCCTTTGATATCGTCTGGTGTTGTTTACGAATATCCTCGTCCCAGATGTGGTCTGGGAATATCATATGTCGGATCTACCAGGCGGTTTCTCAGGATCAGAGCCGACTCTCATAAGGGGGTGAGTTATAGAATTTGAAGCCGAATGTTAAATCCAAAGCTATCCTGGATAAGGAATCATGCTACCAAATGCAAAGCACATATAAATTACGATGATTTTATAGTTATTGGACAAGCACAGAACCAACAAATACTTCAGATACTTGAGTCGGTAAACACTCAAACTGCCTCTATTCCATTGTTTCTTTCATAGCTCATTACTATTTGTACCTCTGATCTTTTTTTTAATTTTTTTTTTCATTTTTACTGTTAGTCCGGTACTGTCGTTTGCGTGATAGGATTAGCGTTTTCTGCTTTTTTGCATAATTATATCACTGTCTTAGTTTGGTTTTTCCATTCTTTGGAAAGAAAAATTTCTAAAAAATAAAAATGTTTTTTAAAAATGTTTTGTGATTTTGCTCATTTTAATGTGCTCTTGTGTAACCATGTGTGTCGCAATTTTGTGCCTTGTGTGTATGCATTTAAGTGTGCTTTTGTGTGTATAATTTTCAACTGCCTATGTATATTTTTAATGATTAATATTTTAACAATTCAGTTTTAGCCGTTCAGTACTTTTAACTTACTAAATTTGCCACAGAATTCCCTGGTGATGTGATTATGAATCACGAAACGTAGGAGGCAATAAAAGAAGTGTGACCCCCAGTGTATTCCTGCCCTTGACTGAAATTTATATATATATATATATATATATATATATATATATATATATATATATATATATATATATATATGTGTGTGTGTGGTGTGTGTGTGTATATATATAAATATATATATATATATTATATATATATTTATTATATATATTATATATATAGTATTTACATACAATATATATAGATATATATAGCAACAGGTCATGCAGAGAAAAGGAAAGCCATGAGTTCCCAATCAAAAATTAAACGCAGAGAGGAATTCACCAAAACTGTAGAAGAACGAGTTCGCGACTTACGCGGGACGAAAATATTGTATGGGAAACAAAACTCCATTGTCATATTATCAAAAATATGATTGTAGATTGTTAGTAACTAATAATTCTGGACACATCATGGGAGTTTTCTTCACCTGTTGAGTCGTGGATGAATTCCCATGCGAATAACCTTCATAACATTAGTCGCCTCATAGGCCTTCATATTAAGTTCAGTAACGACTAATTGTCAAAACAGAGGAGTAGGGTTAAAGATACTAACTACGTGTGCAGCTGTGCTTATTTTTCGTCCATGCAAAATACAGCATGATTATGAAAACGTTTATGTAGGATGAGTGTGTTTACAGAACAGGAAGGTCGTCCTTTTTTCAGCAATTTAACATTACCAATGAAAGGACAACAGTATAAGCTTATCGAATAGCATGCACCTCTCTCTCTCTCTCTCTCTCTCTCTCTCTCTCTCACTCACACACGTTTCAGATGAAAATCTGATACCAATAGTACTCTCCCTACCAGATAAAAGTCTTGGCCAACACTGAGCAAGTTTTGTATTGTTCGCAAGTGCAAGTTCTGACTTGGATGCACGACTGCGGAGGAGTCTGACGCAGTTCCAACGTCATGAGATGACGATTCCTGACGTAATGGGGGGAAGCAGGAAAAGGGGGAAGGTTGGGGGGGTGAGGGAAGGAGGAAGAATTGTGCATCGCTCGCCGAACGCCACTCCTTCGCCCACCGCAGGAAGGAGGTACATTAGACGCGAAGGTGACCCCGTGTGTTCATTCTGCCTCGCGTCGTTGCACGGACAACACCGCACATCGCTGGTTACGCAACTTATACGCCCTTCGTGGCCCGAGCTACAGCGTCCTCACTTTTAACTGGCGGGACTTCTTGAGTGTTAAAACCCGTGAGCTCCATTCTCTAGGATTATAAGACAAAGTGCACTATTAAGATCGATTTCGACTCGCTAAAATGTCGGCCAGTGAGACCTCGCCAGAACAGACTCTGGAAAACGACGGAAGCTGGGACACTGTCATCTACGTCGCCCTGAGCGTCAGCATCGTGCTCGGGTTATCCATCCTGAGCACCGTTTGTTTCGGACTGTGCAAATATTTCAAGAAGCCTAAGACCGAACAACCTCCTCCTTCTCCCATGTGCAAGAGACAAGTGTCGATCCACGCCCAGTACCCGCCCACGCCCCATATCGCTCGTCTTCCAAAAGTTCACGGCGGACCTTCCAGAAATTCCTCGTTCAAGATGTCATTCACTCTAGCGAAACGTTTCCAGAACCGAGCCTCCTGGAAGCTGGGGTCATTAACTGCACATACCAGGAAACTGAGAACATTCTCCGTGTCACGTAGGAGTTCCGCTGGCTCTGCAGCGAACACTCCGTCTGGCTCCGTTTCCAATATTTCAGCTGCGTCTGTCGTGATTCCAATGCCAAATCACGATCTGCCACCTGTTCCCGACAACGAAACCAGAGAGCCAAGTACTGCATAGAAGAAAACGGAAGTCAGTGGCTTTATGTAACTGTGATATCTGTATAATTTATAACGCATTTTCATCATTGTTATCCGTTTGATGCCACGCAAAGCAAGAAATCCTCCGAAACATCACAAGTGCCAAGCAGAACCTGATTAACATTTTCCCGTATGTCAACTGCTGCTCTTCTGTACCGGACCTTACGTTTCTTTCAACCTGATCAACTGTGTACTAAATGTAAATCTCGCTCATGTTAAGAAGTAACATCACCAGGGAAATCTGTTATCCATCCACTGATTCGTTCGTTTGTATAAATTCCCGTCGCATCAGCAACGGTCATCGACCAACAGCAAGACCCGCAAAGGATGAATCTGATGACCACAACTTGTTCCGCAAGAAATACACCCTGTCGTAGAGGTTAACTCCGCATGTCATAAGGAACGATCTTGGAATTACTTATCCTCACGATCACCGGGTCCTCAGACGACAGAAACCCTCCATCATTCACCAAATGTGCACAAATTGAGGAAGCCGTCCATCAACCCATGGTGCTACGCAGAGAAGAGAGAGAAGGAGAGAGAGTGACATAGAGGATATGCTCATGAACGTATAATAATGCACTGTAGGAGGGAAAAGCTTTCTCCTTCACCCCAGAGTCATGTCCAGCCCTGGCAGTGGCATTTACCCAAGCATATATTATGTAGGACATGTTTCTTGCAAGCAAGGCTCAAGCATCTCATACGTACTTTCATTTTAAACTCTAGTCGTTCATTATAGCCAGTAAAATCATAACCCGTTGCTTGTCGAGTGACTTTCCGTAGTAGTAGTAGTAGTCTGTGCTAGCTGAATATTGCATCAAACTATGTTCATTCTTCAGGTCAGATAAAGTGATTATGAAAATTAATTTCTACTGATATTTGTACTTATAATTGTTAATACGAGGTTATTTACTAAACAAAATGTACTGAGAATGGACATTGCATTAAACATGATTTTCCATTGTAATCATTTTTGCCTTTTAAAGCATGGTGTTAGGTAACATAAGTAATCTATTATGTGGATGTTCTGAATGTCACTGATTATTACTTACAGTTATCAAAGTCACGTGTCATGAGAATAAGCGTTCTTTTCGCTGTTGCTTATCATTACTATCGTACATCAAATCTGTGTGGTGTCTTGAATTCCAAGAGTTTGTGCTATTTTTGACAGCAGTTTCGTGAAAAGCTAGTTTCCCTTTTGATGTACCTGAATGTGAAAACATATATTATTCCTAATAAAATTAAGTGTATTGTCTTTTCGTTTGATGCTTCCTTGGATTGTTTCGAGTTAACTTTGCTGGACACTTGAGGGTAAGGAAATTCAGTTTCAGAATTATAAGAAACGTTTATTGTACGTCAACGAAGAAGAAAATGTAGCATACACATCTATATATATGTATGCATGTATATAAATTATATATATATATATACTATATATATATATATATATATATATATATATATATATATATATCATATATACATGTGCATATATATATATATATATATATATATATATTATATATATATATATATATATATATATATATATATATATATATATACAAACACTTTTAGGGCAACGTTTATCTCTTATATTTCGATAAAAGCAATTTCTTCAGTGGCATCAAATGAGTTTCTTGGCAGAATACTTCACTTCATAACGTCGGAGTCTTTTGCCGATTCTCCTGCGTCAGTTTCTGGAGTGTAAAATAAAAACAAGCATCTTCCTGCATTTAATTCAGTAGTCACCTTGAATATGTCAAAGAGTGGTGAAACAGCTAACATGACAAAAACCAATCAATGGCAGAGGAAAGTCCACGGATATTTCACCAGAAACTGACGCAGGAGAATCAGATTAAAACTCCGAGGCCACGAAGTTTACTGTAAGAAATTTATTGATGCTTACTGAAGCAATTGCTTTTTAAACGAAAATTATATAATATATATATAGGATATATATATATATATATATATATATATGTATATATATACACGAGTATACATGTAAAAATATATATATGTGCGTGTATACATTTATATGTATATGTATAAACATATAAAACTAAAAATTACTAACAGGAATATGAGAAAAAATATTTGGAAGAAAAATGACTAAGCACTGTCTATAATACTGCGAACACAAATGGGCAACAATCGGCTAAACTTTTCTTAAGAGAGAAACTAAAAAGAAAAACGTTTCATGGCCGTATCATTTACGGTGATCGAAGCAGAATGTAGTATCGACAATGTTCTCCTTTACAGCATCAGTAAAACTATCATAACGGAAACACTCGCAGGAAAAACTCTCTAATACTAAATATATGAAAAAAATAAGTAAATAAATAAACAGCGAAGCAGATGCACCGAAGGGAAGCAGCGAGAAATCCCAACTTCTCCTAGAACTACTCAGACATTCCTTTTCCTAACTTGGTCGATGGGTGGGTGGTGGTGGGGGGGTCCATTCCCCCTGGAACCCATTGAATATCCCTTCTCGCGACTCCGCTTACTACACAAAACACTCAAATTTCTTCATGTATATGTAAGAAAATGTCATGAGTAATGTTTTTATTTGTTACAAAATCACACTTCTCGCGGGGCACCCAATTCGTAACCGTACAGTGGATAAATTTAAAGTATCCCCTTGGCCCAGTTAAGCACAGACGTTACCTACAAAGCTATAATGACAACGACAGCAATAACAAGGACGAAAACGGCGATAACGATAATAGTTAAATATTACGAAAGTGAAAAAATAAAAACCAGAGCTTGAAAATGACGCGTGTAATTTATATCGCAACCACAAATACTTTGTGGATCATTTCTACGTCTATTCTTATTTGTTACTTACCTGGGTTACAATTATCTTGAACACAGAAGATGGCAAAATAAAATGGAACTTGAAGACCCATCAATCATAAGAATAACAATTAGAAATAGATGATAGTTATTACAGCTGTCATTTGGATAGTAGGAGTTCAATTGTTCAAAGATGAGACAGACCTTAATAATCAAGAGATAAATGCGCAAAACTTAACAAGTAAATATTAAACAATAAAATAGACATGAGTTTCTAACATATGCGTAAACAATCAAATAGACCCAAATATCTGACGTAAAAGTAAACAATCGAATAGACTGGAGTAAGAGTAAAAAAAAAAAAAAAAAAAAAAAAAATAGACTGGAGTGTCTAACGAAAGAATAAACACCAAAATAGACTGGAGTGTCTAACGTCAGATTAAACACCCAAATAGACTGAGTGTCTAACGTTAGATTAAACACCCAAATAAACTGGAGTGTCTAACGTCAGATTAAACACCCAAATAGACTGGAGTGTCTAACGTCAGATTAAACACCCAAATAGACTGAGTGTCTAACGTTAGATTAAACACACAAATAGACTGAGTGTCTAACGTTAGATTAAACACCCAAATATACTGGAGTGTCTAACGTCAGATTAAACACCCAAATAGACTGGAGTGTCTAACGTCAGATTAAACACCCAAATAGACTGGAGTGTCTAACGTCAGATTAAACACCCAAATAGACTGGAGTGTCTAACGTCAGATTAAACACCCAAATAGACTGAGTGTCTAACGTCAGATTAAACACCCAAATAAACTGGAGTGTCTAACGTCAGATTAAACACCCAAATAGACTGGAGAGTCTAACGTCAGATTAAACACCCAAATAGACTGGAGTGTCTAACGTCAAGATTAAACACCCAAATAGACTGGAGTGTCTGGCTGTCATAAGAACTGTCAAACAAGAACAGCGCACTCACTAGGCGCCAGATCGTCGTCATATGCATCCCACAGGTGGGGTGGGGGATTCACTTCCTAGCATCTTGCTAGTCCAAGTGGGTAATACATGAAGGCAGACCGCTAAGCATCAGAGAAGGCGACCTCGGAAGAATCCAAGTCAACAAAATGTTTTACACAACGTGGCTCTCTCTCTCTCTCTCTCTCTCTCTCTCTCTCTCTCTGTGGACGGCACCCACATCCGCACAGTAACAATGAGACAGATTAACCCGTAATGGATTTTTGGTCGAATGTTAAATTTATGCAATGCATTGTCTCTTTCTCTAACTTTATATATATATATATATATTATATATATATATATTATATATATACACACAAAAATATATATAGGTGTGTGTGTATATGCGCGTATATCGTAAAAACCCATGAATTTATATATATATATATATATATATATATATATATATAGTATATATATATATAAAAGACACTCGATATTTTTTCATCCCTCTTTCACCTATGAGCCGTTTACTATGGCAGAGACTTCCCGCAGTAAAACGAAACGTTGCGCAAAATTGCCTAAAGGTTTGGGTTCTTACTATAGACGTTTGCCAAAAAGCCATTTGCCGATATACCCAAGACCTTGGATATACCAACAAAGCGGCTTCGATACCATGATTATAATTCCTGGCATTCTCCATCAGACATACTTGTGCTCTTATTGCAACTCTACTTCCAAACAAGGAACATATGTACATGAAGCAGATGCATATGCTTCTAAACGCGCACAACCTCCCCCCCACCCCACCCCCTTCCCAGAAAAGAGCATTCACAGCCGCATTCGTCCTTGAACTGCTAAATCAAAGATAATCGCCCTTTGAGGAAAAACTTAAAACAGATGCATTCATATACACATAACATATATATATATATATATATATATATATATATATATATATATATATTGTACAATATACACATATATATATATATATATATAAATTATTTATGTGTGCACAAGTATATGTGTGCGTCAGTATTAAAACATACATGGCTGTGTTTGTGAGCTCGTATATTTCAGCTCGTAAATGTTTTGTTTGTTTGTTTGATTGGTGTTTTAACGTTGCATGGAACCAGTAGTTATTCAGCGACGGGACCAACAGCTTTACGTGACTTCCGAACCACGTCGAGAGTGAACTTCTATCACCAGAAATACACATCTCTCACGCCTCAATGGAATGCCCAAGAATCGAACTCGCGGCCACCGAGGTGGCAGGCCAAGACCATACCGATCACGCCACTGAGGTGCCGTAGATGTTTTAAACAAAAGAACACAGTGTTCTCAAACCTATTCTCTGTGTATAATAGGGCTGCTGAATCAATATTATATATAAAAAACCTCCATGAGAACCTGGGTTCGAGCATCGGACTAGGAAGTGTTATTAAAGATTTATGTGACCGCTTATTGCACAACTGGCAACCGCGGTCAGAGGTGTCCAAATTGTTCAATAATCGTTTCTGAAATGGGAACCTCGACAGACCTCGACGACCCCTGGCATGTGGTACCCAAAGGTATTATCAGTAATATCAAGTAACAATTATTCGAAGTGTTAATAATGAATAATAGCACATTTATCTAGAATTCCAAACAAAAGAACTCATTATGAGTGAGTGGAATGAAATATGTGATTTAGGCTTAAAACTCAGCATTGGGACCCATAGTGTCATTCACCCCTATAATGAGAATGAATGAAAATGGAAATAGTATAAATAATGAGTTTTAGCGCTATGATGAGAGTTAATGAAAATGGAGGTAGTATAAATAATGAGTTTCAGCGATATGATGAGAATTAATGAAAATGGAGGTAGTAAAAATAATGAGTTTCAGCGATATGATGAGAATGAATGAAAATGGAAATAGTGTAAATAAAGAGATTCAGCGCTATGATGAGAATGAAGGAAATTAGAAATAGTATAAATAATGAGTTTATAGTAGATAAATTAAGGGAATGTAACTCATCATGGAAAAAAATGTGTTACAATTGTTAATTGAAATAAAATGGTATAGAACTGAAGTGAAATGATATAGAATTTAGGCCTGAGGCCAAGCACTGGGATCTATGAGGTCATTCAGCGCTGAAACGGAAATTGAGAGTAACAGGTTTGAATGGTGTAACAGGAGGGAAGAATCATTGTCAGTAGAAGGTGGAAAAAAAGTATATCTTAGTTTCATCAGACCACTAAGCTGATGAACAGCTCTCCTAGGGCTGGCCCGAAGGATTAGATATTTTCACGTGGCTACAACCAATTGGTCACCTAACAACGGGACCTACAGCTTATTGTGGGATCCGAACCACATTATATCGAGAAATTAATTTCTATCACCAGAAACACTTTCTCTGATTCCGCGTTGGCCGAGCCGAGAATCGAACTTCGGACCAGCGGATTGGTGGCCGAGCGCGAAAACCACTCGTCCAACAAGGAACTGTGTAGAAGGTGGAAAGTAAGACGGAAGAAAGAGAAGGATATGAGAGGGGGTGAGTAAAGGGAGCGAAAGGGGTTGCAGCTAGGGGCCGAGGGGGGCACGAAGCAAAGAACCTTATGTAAATGCCTACAATGCACCGCATGAGGTGCACTGAAGGCATGACCACCCCTACGGAGATTAATGATAGCGTTACTTCGACTAAAGATGGACATATCGCCATCGAGAAATCAGATATGCCGACCCAGAAATCCTGACTTGAGAGAAGGGTAGAGAGACTTAGCTATCTTTTCTTTTTCAAACAGTAAAAGGATTTCACAGGAAACAAATGTGAAACATCCACAAAGTTTCAGTTTTCTGACCGCCCTCAGATCTTAAAAGCTACTGAGGCTAGAGGGCTGCAAATTTGTATGTTGGTCATCCACCCTCCAGTCATAAAACATATCAAATTGTAGCCTTCTAGCCTCAGTAGTTTTTATGTTATTTAAGATTAAAGTTAGGCCTGATCGTGCGTCTGGCAACGCCAAGACAGGCCACCATTGGGCCGTGGCTGAGAGTTTCAAACAGTAATATAAGCTGTACAGAACACTCGATTGTGCCAAAGAAACTTCGGCGCATATTCTACTTGTTAATTCACACTCTTACCCGATTCTTGAAGGCTACGTGCAAACACGCTCACGTTTCTCAAGAGATTAGAGAAAATTACGGTGGCTTTTATTTATTGCAAGAACAGCACGATTCCTCTTTGAAAAACAAACTTAATTTTTACAGGTATAAAACAAAAAAATAAGAACTCGTGAATATGGTGAGAGAGAGGCAGTTGGAGTTTGTATTTTAAGGGCAATTAAGGGATGGTTTATTGGACATGCAAATGGCATAACTTGCCCTGTAGTAAGCGTTCTCTGGGAGTGGGTGAGTTTGTGGTCTTGCTTCGTCGTTTCCATTTTCATGATCAGGTTGGCTTTTAAAGAAATCTTTCTCCTCTATGCTTCTTACATATATATATATATATATATATATATATATATATATATATATATATATATATATTTGTATTTTAAAGAATGTAACTACTGTTTTTGATTGAATTTTATTTTATGAGAATTAATGTGCATTTGTCATTTTTATAGACCGGTGATGTTTTAAGTAACACGAAAGGTTTCTGCCAATAAACATGTAACTGTGCTGTTCACTGCCGTCTTATTTGGATCCTGCTTGCCGATATATATATATATATATATATATATATATATATATATATATATATATATATATATATTATCTCTCTCTCTCTCTCCTCTCTCTCTCTCTATATATATATATATAATATATATATATATATATATATATATATATATTATATATATATGTGTGTGTGTGTATATATGACTGGTAAAAATGTTCTGTTGCAACAGAATTACATCAAATAAGGGAGGCCATAAAACGGCAAAATATATAAAGTACTATATTTCAGACAACTGTCTCTGAATTATAGTACTTTCTTTCTATATTTTGACGTTTTTATGGATTTTTCAATATACATTATATATATATATATATATATATATATATATATATATATATATATATATATATATATATATATATATATATATATATATATATATATACGCGCACACATGAATAATGCATTTCATGAACGCACTGTGTCTTCATACGGATGCATATGCATAGATTCTACGGCAGCTTTATACACAGACCGTACATGTATGAATACGAGAAATGCGCAAGCGCGCACACATTATATATATATATATATATATATATATATATATATATATATATATATATATATATATATATATATATATATACATATACATACATACATACATACACACACATATATAGTACAATTTCATTCACGTCATTGATGCCATTTTACTGGGAACGATGAATTCCAATATGATTTTTTATATGATCTTTCATTTACATGGTATAGCAGATGGAAGTGGAGAGAGAGAGAGAGAGAGAGAGAGAGAGAGAGAGAGAGAGAGAGAGAGAGAGAGAGAGTATAATATACATTTATTGTATATATCATATTTACATTTTACTATCAGCGTTCTCCACTTTCCTCTGTCCAATAAATCTTGATTTATTCAGCCTTTCTCCCACATGCCATATGCTATTTTATCCTTCGACCAATAATGCTTGCTTCCATTTCTTTTTCTCAACCATTAATAAAAAAAATTCCCATCTGAATACTTACTCACTAAAACTATTCATACTTCTCACAATTTATTGTGTGATTTTTTTTAAGAATTATCCGGTGCTGTTAATGAATGAAAAAGGATAATATGATTTACCGTCTAATTTTCTTAAAGAGATTACTTAATAAACAGCTCTGAACTTTAGACTGATAGAACTTTCTCGGCGATTTGTAAATAAAAGATAACCTTCTTTGGCTTAACAGGCAGATTTTTGTAGTTCTTTATTTCTTGGGAATATTTGCCCTTCCCTGGCCATATGCCACACTTACACGGTACATTTCAATAAAAGTTAATTTCACTGCTTGCAAAAAATTTTTGCCGGTTCAAATTCTGATGAGCAAACTTAACACTCTAACAACCAACAACCATTATAAGTTTACAACTCTTTCTGGAGAAGAATCTCGGAGTTGACTCAAGTAGAACAAGTAAAAAACGGTCCGAAGTTTCCTCGACGCATTCGAGTTTTCTGTACACCGTATAATTTTGTAAGAGCCGCGGCCCATGAAACTTTAACCACGGCCCGGTGGTGGCATGTCCTATACCGTTGCCAGACGCACGATTATGGTTAGGTTTAATTTCCAATAAAATAAAAACTACTGAGGCTAGAGGGCTGATTTGGAATGTTTGATTATATTAAGAGGTCGGGTGATCAACATAGCAATTTACAGCCCTCTAGTCTCAGTAGTTTTAAAATCTGAAGGCGGACAGAAAAGTGCGGACGGACGGACAAAGCCGCCACAATAGTTTTACGTCACAGAAAACTAAAAATAAAGAAATTTGACAAGAAAAAGTGTAGGGCAAGTAAATTTCATTTAATCCTTTACATGAGAATACACTCAGTCATATTTCAAAGACAAGAGCGAATACGTTAAGACTTTTCGTGTGGGCGGCAACGATGTATCACTGTCCAACAAGTGATTTTGATGTGATTTTTTATTTATCTATTATAATTTCTTTTTTGCTTCTGAAGGTTCCTTAGATGGAATCTATCATGTATAAAATACTTTTATTCGAGTTTTGTATTTCTTCGATTTCAAGGGTCGTTTCTTGATGTCTGTTATCCACAGCAAATTCTTTGACTCATACGAGTTGGGTGGACTGGTGGGAGGTTAGCCAGCAATCTACGGAGTTATGAACGTGAGCCCAGGGATGCACCACTTTAACCCACTTGACTGCAACCTCCAAAGGTGGACGTCGAGTGGTCGCAGTATCCATGTGTGTGTGTATATAGTATATGTGTATATATATATATATATATATATATATATATATATACATACATACATATATATATATATATACATATATACATACTACATATATATATATATATATATATATATATATATATATATATATATACTACTATATATATATATATATATATATATATATATATATATATATATATATATATATCGAGCTACAATGTCCTTTAATATCTAATTCGCTCTACCACGGAATTAATATATTTTCATATATGCTTAACCGAAGGGGAATTTTTTCTCGATAATAGATTTGCCTGGACCAGGGCGCGAAACCTATGGATCCTTTCAAACCCAGGAACGTCAGTGAAGCTTTTCCTACTACACCACCGCGAGAGGTTCCTGGGTTTGAAAGGATCCATAGGTTCGCGCCCTGGTCCAGGCAAATCTATTATCGAGAAAAAATTCCCCTTCGGTTAAGCATATATGAAAATATATTAATTCCGAGGTAGAGCGAATTAGATATTAAAGGACATTGTAGCTCGATATATGTATATGAATCACGGAAATGTGATATGACTTATATATATATATATATATATATATATATATATATATATATATATATATATATATATACAGAGATATATATATACCTACTAATGGGGATACAATCCACAATGAAGTAAATTCCTCTTGTAGTTTAAAATATATAGTTCTTGTATAGGATTAGAGCTTTCGACCATCAACTGTGGTCTTGTTCACTAAAGTGTGATATGTCACCTCAAGGAACTAACAAGTAAGAGCAAAAACATTTGAAAAAACAACGGTTAGGTAACAACTAGTTCAAATTATGAATGATCAGGCGGTTGAGCCCTCGTTCTTTCCAGAATTCGTCTTGATCTTCGTGGGGGAATGTTTCTATTGTCAACTGCTTGTTCTATGGTGGTATGTTGGAGAAATGACCTGAGTGGAGTAAACAGGAGAGGAAGATGCATCGTTATTGGCACATATATTTCTAAAGTTTGAAATTTTCCCTTTCCTACATATCTCTTCACAAATAGCTGTATTTTCTGTAATGCCAGTATTTCCTGCAAAGGTCTCGTTTAATGAAATTAACGCCCCTTCTACTACTCGTCTCAAAGTCCGGTCGTTACATGCAAAAACAACCTTGGTACCGGACTTTGAGACGAGTAGTAGAAGGGGCGTTAATTTCATTAAACGAGACCTTTGCAGGAAATACTGGCATTACAGAAAATACAGCTATTTGTGAAGAGATATGTAGGAAAGGGAAAATTTCAAACTTTAGAAATATATGTGCCAATAACGATGCTGCTTCCTCTCCTGTTTACTCCACTCAGGTCATTTCTCCAACAAACCACCCAACCACCATAGAACAAGCAGTTGACAATAGAAACATTCCCCCACGAAGATCAAGACGAATTCTGGAAAGAACGAGGGCTCAACCGCATGATCATTCATAATTTGAACTAGTTGTTACCTAACCGTTGTTTTTTCAAATGTTTTTGCTCTTACTTGTTAGTTCCTTGAGGTGACATATCACACTTTAGTGAACAAGACCACAGTTGATGGTCGAAAGCTCTAATCCTATACAAGAACTATATATTTTAAACTACAAGAGGAATTTACTTCATTGTGGATTGTATCCCCATTTACTTAGAGGTACGACATAGTACCTGGCTTCTGCATACCTACTACTAATTATATATATATATATATATATATATATATATATATATATATATACTATATAGTTTGTGTGGGTGTCTGGTTGAAAGTGAAAAGCGTTGAACATGTACAGGGTGGTTCAGCTAAAGAAGATCCACAAACGAGTCAGTTAAACCCAGAAGGTCACCGCGGGTACAATTTCTTCCTTATTGTTGGCGTGTAAAGCGCAAAAAACTACTACTCGCTTCGTTCACTTTTTAAAACCTGTGGATGATTGACAAGGCGAGGCAATAAATTATCGACGTATCAATCAGTAATCATTAAAGTCTACATACAACAGCAGAGCACACAAAGCAACACATACCCATATATATATATATATATATATATATATATATATATATATATATATATATATATATATATATATTGAGAGAGAGAGAGAGAGAGAGAGAAGAGAGAGAGAGAGAGAGAGAGAGCCTACTTTTAACTTCTCGATATCTTTACAGTTCTTGGAAAATCTTGTCGCTACGAAGCCTTACGGCGTGTCCACACTAGGGAACATCGTTTGCAAACAGTTTTTACCGCACATTAGTTTCCCATCCAGAATGGAAAACATTTAGTGTTTCTGTGTACAATGTATATGTATATATATGTATATGTATATATGTGTATGCATATATGTGTATGTATCCATTTTCAATTTCGCCAAAAGCAAGTCAGCATGACACGCTCCTTTTTCTAAAATCTTCCTCACCCATCTCTGTTTCTTTTTCTTATCCCTCCTCGAGTGCATTTAAATAGCCAAGTGGAATACAGAGGCTACTGCACCGACAAGCATCCTGACGACAACTGAGGTCTGGACAGGAAGCACTGTTGTTTGCAAACTGCTTGCAAACAATGTTTCCTAGTGTGGACAGGCCTTTAGGTCCAAATTAATAAATAAATGATAATCTCCCGAAGAAGGTTGTAAGTACAACCTAGCCTGTACATCCATTATCATCTCAATAAACAGAGTACTCGAATTCATCAGAGTAAAAGGCGATGGACAAGTTTGTAACTTCTCATTACTGGTAGGGAAAACATACAAATCAATTAAACTAATATAAAAAAAATAAACAACAATTGTACGTTCCTCTACTTCCCCTACATTAGCCAACGTGAATATGGAATATTTTTCAAGTGTCTTTATTTCCAGACACTGCCACAGAAGGAACCATCAAACCAATATTGCGAATTGATTTCCAAGATTTTTCATTGCAATCTTAGATGTCTTGAAATGTAAAGAAACTCCAACAAGATTCGCAATGGATAAGAGCCAGCACAATATCCTTCCATTTTTAGTTTTCTAAAAAGAAAACAACTGTGCTAACTTTGTCTGTCCGTTCACACTTTTTTCTGTCCATACTTTCTCTGTCCGCCCTCAGATCTTAAAAACTGCTGAGGCTAGAGGGCTGCAAATTGTTTTGTTGACCATCCATCCTCGGATTATCAAACATACCATATTGCAGCCCTCTAGCCTCAGTAGAATGTTATTTAATTTAGGGTTAAAGTTAGCCATAATCGTGAATCTGGCAACGATATAGGCCAGGCCACCACCGGGTGGTGTTGTATGGGCTGCGGCACCTACAACATACTACCGAGACCACCGAAAGACAGAACTACTTTCGGTGACCTTGCTTATACGGTGTACAGAAAACTCGATTGTGCCGAAGAAACTTCGTAGCATTTTGTGCTTGTTAGAAGTGTCAACAGAAAGAGTTCAGACTTGTTTTAAAAGAAAAATGTCCCGGAAAGCCAAATACAAATTCCTACATTCATTGTGTTACCAACCATAATTCTCACATTAACAAGGAACAGCATTAGGTCTTTTCCTAATGAGTTTGTGACTAGAATTATTTCGATATATTTATTCCATACAAAACGTGTTTCTGGATAATGCACTCAAAAAAGCATAAAAAAATAATTCTGTTAGCCTGTCCCATTAAATCAGAGCTCACTAAAAATCTTGGAATCAATTTGCAATACGTTTCAACAATACCATCCGCAAATGCCTTTCTAGAAACAAAATTAGGATACAAGGAAAGCAGTAACCCGGTGTATGCGTTATCCAGCGCAAAAAATTTAATTTGTGTTAAAACTGGGAGACACGAAGAAATCGCAGGATACACATCTGGGAGAACAAAAATCCTTTATATAATGTGGATAACAGACACAAGGCAACAGCCACAATTAGTTGGGATTTTGATCATAGGATGTTCCTCGTTGGACGAGTGGTTTTCGCGCTCGGCTACAAATCCGGTAGTCCGAAGTTCGATTCTCGGCTCGGCCAACGCGGAATCAGAGGAATTTATTTCTGGGGACAGAAATTCATTTCTCGATATCATATGGTTCGGATCCCACAATAAGCTGTAGGTCCCGTTGGTAGGCGACCAGTTGGTTCCTAGCTACGTAAAAACATCTAATCCTGCGGGCCAGCCTTAAGAGAGCTGTTAATCAGCTCAGTGGTCTGGTGAAACTAAGATATACTCAACTTTACCATAGGAGGAATTTTAATTGACGAAAGCAAACTGTTGTTATACACAGAACAGTGTAAAATACTAATGGAGGCTGGAAACAAATCAATGTTCATGAAGAAACTAAACCCTCCAGATTCAATAGGGAAGCGAATAATCAATCATCAAGATTTATCCCCCAGATTGATGGAATGCCCAACACCTGACCCCCGTGACCTATCTACATGCAGGATTAAAGCCTCACAAAGAGCAGCGGACGAAAAGCAGCACCACAACAAACCTTAGAGGTCTAGTGGTCAGGAACCTGATGTAAAGAATCTTCCCTTGTAATTTTGATGACTAATTTCATTCCTGCTGACGTTGAAGTCTATAATCTTCCAATGCTTTTATGTAAAATAAAACTGGTGAGATGACTTTGTCTGTCCGTCCGCACTTTTTCTGTCCGCCCTTAGATTTTAAAAACTACTAAGGCTAAAGGGCTACAGATTGTTGGCCATCCACTCTCCAATCATCATACACACCAAATTGCAGCCCTCTAGCCTCAGTATTTTTTAAGATCTGACGGCGGACAGAAAAAGTGCGGACGGACAGAAAAATTGCCATTTCAACAGTTTTCTTTTACAGACAACTAAAAAGAGAGTCCGTGCACTCTAGTGGTTCCTTTCATCTTCATATATAGCTCGTAAATCACGAACTCATAACTCCCGCACATTTTATGCTATGGCCTTTGGATCGTTCCTAGCATACTGCCCGCTAATCCGTCCAGTTGGAAATGGGTGCCAGCATATGCTGGGACCAAGATAAAAAGGTGCGGGCCTCTTATCCTAACCTCCCAAGAAATGAGACGAAACCGAAGGCGGTGTACACTGCTAAGTAAAGGATGTAAGATCTTGCGTAAACTCCGTTGTTTATTTTCCCTCGTGGCTTATACTACCTTTTATATATATATATATATATATTATATATATATATATATATATATATATATATATATGTGTGTGTGTGTGTGTGTGTGTGTGTGTGTATGTATGTATAAGCACGCCTTTTTTTCTTGGAAGAGGGACGCAAAAAAGTGATGGCCTATATATATATATATATATATATATATATATATATATATATATATTATATTATATATATATATATATATATATATATATATATAAAGTGTTGGCCTTTCAGTTCACATCAATTCTCAAAGGATGGGGTTGCAGCACCATGCCTTTTCCTTGCCACCTAGCAGGTACTACGCTATCAAGACAGCATCGAGGATGAGTCCATGGTCTCTTTCTGTATCAAACGCAAAAGTGCAAGCGCGAATCCTGCCTTGGGCAGATGCACTAACCATATATGCATTCCTCTGAATGTGAATCCTCTCAAAGGTTAAGCGCACTTTACTAATTTACTAATTATGTAGTTTTTATTATATGTAAATATATATATATATATATATATATATATATATATACAGTATATATATATAATATATATATATATATATATATATATATATATATATATATATATTATATATTCGGTAGCGAGGACACCAATCTTTCAATCCAGGGTAAGAAAACAAAGCAACAAGTGCTCCGGAACCCAAAATATTACCAGATGCAGCAAAGTAATACCTTTTTGGAACCCTCCTATATGATGAGACGATCTGTAGAAGTAATCCCTGTTGTCAACTTCCTTATTTCATCGAAGACTAACGCTTTCCGCTATTGCTTTCAATGTACCCAAAAGTCTTGGTGTTGTAAAGGTTTACCACAATTTTCAGAATAAATTTCGGAATCGTTCCGACTAGAGCTTGTTTTACACTTAAAACTGTCGTTGCCGGTAACTTGAATTCTTTGATTACCCAAGAAATTTCAACGACCTTATTTAACCATTCCAGCAAAGAAAGAAATTGTAAAAACACTCTACTTCGATTAAATCAAGACTATCTTTCAACCAGAAAAAAAAACCCAAAGGAAACGACTCTTTACCTTTTCCATACTTTTTTTTCCACATTCTATAATCAAAAGAATAAAACAGAAAATGGAATTTAGGCCACCGGGCCAAGCGCTGGGACCTATGACGTCATTCAGCGCTGAAGGAGAAATTGACAGTAAGAAGGTCTGAAAGATGTAACAGAAGGAAAACCTCAAAGCAGTTGCACAATGAAACAATTGTTTGAGAGGATGGAAAGTCAGATGGGAAAAAGAAAATATGAACGGAGGCAGTCAAAAGAATGAAAGAGGTTGCAGCTAGGGGTCGAAGGGACGCTGCAAAGGCCCTTAAGTAATGCCTACAGTGCACCATGTGAAGTGAACCGACGGCACTAGCCCCGGCCGTCCCCCACCCCTTCCCGCAGGTTCTACCATCAAAAGGAAGACAGGAAGAGGCATATATCTTAATAAAGGTCTTTTCCAGGCACTATTTCCTAGCCAACCCTCTCCCCCCCCAAAAAAAAAAAAAACTTAACTTTTCCACGATCAGCAATTTCTTCCTGAATGTCGGGTTCTTGAGGAGAGAACATTTTCGAAAGCAGTTTTTCGCCCAGAGGACAACGTCGTCAGCGGAGACAAAAAGTGGTACACCTCAATCACAGTCTGTGAGCACCTGGTTTTCGCCTTGATCCAATTACTGTAAACAAAGATGAGGCACGTGGTGTGCTTTAGAAGGAGTCATACCATTCTTTCATCTAATATACAAAATCTGAAGCGGTTTTAATAAGCAAGCATAATTTTGAAAATGCAATGGATTTGTTATATTACACGCTGTTGAAAACATTGGCATTTTGATTGTGTGGAAACAAAATATCAAAGATAATATGATGTCTTCATTGTAGGAAATGGTCAAACTGGATATTAGGCATACTTATTAAAGCAAACATAACTTGCAACATCTAACACCTTTCCTGAATATAAAATCGCCAACAGAATGAAGTACTTAAAAGAAAATATTCCTCCATTATGAAATTTGTCTTTAACAATTAGACTAATCAGCCACATCTTCCACACCTACCTCACCGCGCCCAAAAATCAACATTTCCTTGCGAGCGAACTGATAAAATGCGTGTCCTTTGACGTATAGTTCTAAAATCGCATCACAAAGCGACTGCCTTTTGACATAAAGATACTACTACTGCTGCCTCTAAACTTCTGGCAATCTTCAGTTCCTGTTCATTCCAGTTTCTTCACGCAGAATGCTAAAAGCAACTGGACGTCACAAAAAATCAATCACATCTTTCATTATCGGCGACTCCCGTCTAAAATACAAATTCATTCTTCAATATTGGTCTACGTGCGATCGCTTTTGTCTCTCCTCATTAACATTCAAGGATCACTTTCGCCCAGGTAGCCCGATTCTTCCTGTAGCTATGATTCATTGCCTTAAGCTTTGCCTTTGCTGTGAATAATTCCCTTTCCCTGATGCTACTGACCCATCATGATAATAAGAGCTGTCTCATTTCATTTTTATTATTCATACTTAAATCTGAGACGTCGACCAAGGTCAGTTGTGCTATGTGATATGCATGGCAGAGCCAATAATAATAACTCAAAGGCATGGCTGCAGTTAACTTGCCTGAATAGCAATGCCTCCTAAGACGACCAGCTATCATGGCCGCTCATAGTACTAATCAGTCGACACGTCCACGGCATAACCGCTTCAATCCGGACAAGGATCCGCCCTGACTCTCACTTAGTAAACATGAGTGTGCAGGGCTGTCTCAAAGCAAAATAAGTGGTGTTTAAATAAACAAATTAAATGCTCGAATAAGACTACATCTTATATGTGTGTATACCTAAGTCTTCTTCTTCATCGCCTTTATGAATAATCTCTTTCTTGGTCTTTCTTCTTCCTTCTACCCCGCACTTTCATTTCCATCGGATATTCACACAGATATCTATATGTACATCTAAAATTATAAGAATAGATTATGCCATATACGCACACATATATACGTAATTTCATACATTTTTACATAAACCAACATGTATTTTATATATTAATGTATGTAAACACGAACCAAGACGATCAACCACACCATTGAATAACCAGGAGACTGAAGATGAGAGTAAATATCCTCACAGGTCCAGTGAAAGAAAGCGAAATCACCCCGACCCTATTTTCCCGTCTCATTCATCTTTCCTAAATCTGGGTCCTCAGATTCATGACTGATAAACAAACATCTATGTGGATCATTGAATAGAGTACAGAATTTAGGCCAAAGGCCAAGCGCTGGGACCTGTGAGTTCATACAGTAAGAAGGTTTGCAAGGTGTAGCAGGATGAAAACCTCGCAGCTGCACTATGAAACAATTGTTGGAGTGGGTGAAAAGTACGATGGAAGACAGAGAATATGGACGGAGGTACACTAAGAGGAATGAAAGAGGTCTTTATACAGTGAGGCCTCTCAACTTGATGAGACATGAAGGCCTATTGACCCCCAGAACCAAACCCCCCCCCCCCTTCTAATAAAAAAAAAACACGGGAAACCAGGTAAAACCAAATACATTCCAGGTTCCAGCAGGATAGCAAGACAATGAAAAACGGATCGCAAACACGGCAAAGCAATAATGAATGGAAAGTACAAAGAAAAGGTGAACCCAGCTTGAATTAATAAATTTTTCTCCACTGCTTTAAACAATTTTGTAACTAAATCTCGACACTTGGAAGATCCACTGAGGTCTTTAAATCAAGGAAGTATCTGGAGTCATACAAAAACGCAAGCGGTAATCTAAACTACGGAAAAAGGCTCGAGTCACCTTTCATGATGTGTGTAGAACAAACATCTTTAGAGGCTAGTAGATAATAAGTACCTCATTACTAAGCACAAGACGAAAACAAAAAATCAGTATTACCTCATTTAATTCAGTCAGCAGCTAAAACCTACCCTAACAGATTTGTTTCAGAACCATGCCATCAAACTGATTTAATATTTTGAGGAAACAATTCATGCTAGTCTTTGCCTAGAGATTTTAGCAAGATTCTTTTTTCAGTGATTATCGGTAAGATTTAACATCGTACATTGCAAATCATTTTCATATGAAACAACTTATTTTCGTGTAACATTAAACTGAGTTTTATGCTGAAGTCTGTTTCAGTTCCTCTTAAAATTTTGCCAGGCTTATATACTAAAAAGAGTATCTAAGAAAACACGTATACTATTAATGTTATACTAAATGTACAAGATTAATATAAATTTCCTGTCATAAGCATTCAATAACTAAAATGTCTCGTATGGGAGTTGAATATTTCTGGACAAGAAACGCCCAATAAAATTGTCAAAGATGATATGATATGAATTCATCGACAGGTAATATAACCTTTGACGTAAGTAGTAAGATAAAGTAGCTTTACCATTACATTTTCGTGTTTCTAACATACTAGTAATGTAGTTAATATATATATATATATATATATATATATATATATATATATATATATATACATATATATATATATATATATATATATATATATATATATATATATATATATATATATATATACATATACACAACATTTCGCGGTGGAGAACAGGTGCTTTAAGTATCCGTATGTACCTTTCACGACCTCTTGGACTTCCAGCACCTCTGATCCCCTCTCCTCCCTTCTCGATACTTTCAATTTAAAGTCATCTATCCAGGCTATTACCCTTCATTATCTCCAGACGACCAACCGCCCTGAGTATTCATGAGCTACTGTTACAGCTCCCGAATAAAAAAATAAAAAAAATCCGACATGTCACACTTTAACATTTTACAAGCACGAGTGTTGTGTTTGTGTGTCGTGTGTGAATGTATGTATGTATGTATGTATGTTATATATATATATATATATAGATGTATATATATATATATATATATAAATATATATATATATATATATATATATATATATTATATATATATATATATATGTTTATGGTCCACCGCTGCTTACCAGCCTCCCCTCATCAACGAGAAACTCGACGCCTATCCTTATACGATTCTCGGGGATTGAAGTTAGTATGGAAAGAGATTGTGTCAAACAACCAGCCTCTTTAAAGTTCCTCATTGGACGAGTGGGTTGCATACTCGCCTATCAATTTGGTAGTCCAATTTCGCTTCCGGCTGCCGCCAATGCGGAACCAGAAGAATTTATTTCTGGTGATTAGAAATTCATTTCTCGATATGATATAATGTAGTTCGGATCCTACAACATGAAGGTCCCGTTGCTAAGGAACCAACAGGTTCCTAGCCACGTAAATAAAAACCTAAACGTACGGGCCAGCCCTAGAAGAGATGTTAATCAGATCAGTGGTCTGGTTAAACTAAGACGTTTTTAACTCTTAAAGAAAGGCTGAATTGTTTCCTTGGCTGCTGAGTGTAATTACAGATGGAGAGACGTACAAAATTACAGGATTTAAAAATTGGTCAGGAATGAAGTAAGGAATGATTGAAATTAACCGATTGAAATGTACTGAAAAGAATCCACTGAATCTAGCAGGGTTTGATAGTGTTTACAAAAGGAGAAAGGCAAGAGGAAACGTATGTAAGATTAAAGTTATTAGAGCACTTGGGAACCAACAAGATGGAGCAGTAAAAGTTAATGGGGATGGAGGAAGATTAGAATCAGCTGATTTGTTAATGTATTTAGCAGTAAACACAACAGATGCTGGTAGCAAATTACTGTGATGAGACCTCGAAGTGTCTTTGGATGCCAAGGTGGGAATGGGTAAAGAGATTGTGGAGTCAACACTCTCTTCTGAAATTAAAAAGTTTAGGCTGTCCTGATGAATTGTTTGTTTGTATTGTAGTCCATACAATGCGCAAGTACAACAGAGTAGTTGAGAAATGTGGAGATACTAAGGGGTCGTTTGAAGGTCAGTACAGGGGTCGGAATGAATCGGTGCACTTTGAGACGGTTTCGTCACGCAGAGAGAAGAGAACGTGATCAGCTAATGAAAAGAGTAAGCTAGGATAAGAAGACGATTAATTAGACAGTGCAGGAATGATGGAAAGAAAGGGGTATTGGAAGAAGGACTAATCATCCAAAAAGTGCAAGAATACAGCCTCCTTAGAGGAAAGGATCAGTGTGTACACACTATATACGTGTGTGTGTGTCTGTGTATATATAAAGATATATAAAATATATATATATAATATATATATATAGTATATATATAGATATATATATATATATATTTTGTATATGTATACATATATATATATAATATAATGTATATATATATATATATTAATATTATATATATATAAATATATATATATATATGTGTGTGTGTGTGTGTGTACAGAGAGAGAGAGAGAGAGAGAGATACTCGTAGTGTACGTATTTGCGTGTACTTATGCTATAACTGCTTCTACGTCCGTATGTTTACACTAAAAGCTACGATGGTCGTCTTTTCGTTCAAGGTGATGCAGTTTATCTTGGACGCCGCCGAAGCTAAAATTCGCAAACTGGGAAGTCATACTATGGCATTGGGAAGAGAAGTTCAAAGATGAGGGTGGGATCTCTGAGGTAGATGTTCTCAATGCCGTTTTGCAAGAGGAAGAACGCAATTTTGTTCTTTGTCGCCAGAACTGCTATATATTCTTATATATATATATATATATATATATATATATATATATATATATATATATATATATATATATATTTAATTTATATTTATACATATACATATATATATATATATATATATATATATATATATATATATATATATATATATATATATATATATATATATATACACAATATATATAAAATGTAATATATACGTGTGTATTATATATATTATTATATATAATATATATATAAATTATATATATATATAGAATACTTATATATATACTACTATATATATATATTATATAATAATATATATTTATATATAATTATTATTGATAGTACTATATGTATAGATGCTGTTTCCTCTTTAAAATCTGGACAAAGCTCTAACGCTTACAAAACATGCAAATAGAAAAGCATCGGATACAAATGTTCCACAATAAAGATAAAATGTTCACTTATCATGATGATCATAATAATTACATGTACAATGTGTTAGTTATCATATTACTATCCTTTTTCCCCGTTTCATTTATATGAAAATTCTTATCTTACGCTTTATTTTATTTTAAAAAAATTCCTAAATGCTTATTCTACTATAGCCGAAATTTTTTTTTTTTTCTCTCTTCTATAGACAAAGTCTGGCTAGTTTTATGCGTTACGGACGAATAGGAATGTCATCAAAAACCATTAGAAGTGAAGCAGACGAATTAATTTTCTTCAGTCTACTGAAAATAAAAAAAACATTCATAAAATCCTATGATACTTGCAGTGCTCCCCATACTGAGAGAGAGAGAGAGAGAGAGAGAGAGAGAGAGAGAGAGAGAGAGAGAGAGAGAGAAAGCATGAACTTTGACACACGTTTGTAAACAAAATGGGAAATATTTGCTTACCTGTAAGTTAATACAAATGGCAAATGACACGGTAAAAGAGAGAGAGAGAGAGAGAGAGAGAGAGAGAGAGAGAGAGAGAGAGAGAGAGAGAGAGAGAATGGACGTGCTTTGAGGAGTGTACCAACGGTGTGTACGGAAGGGGAAAAATCGGTGTACCTCCTCATTTTAAGGGCGAGGTCACCTACATTGTCGAGGTCCAGTTGGGATGCCACAAATGAGTTGCCGTTTAATGTTATTTTATCTAGTTTTCTAGAGTTCCAAGGTATCCTCTTACTTTATCCCTTTTAATCTTGAACTAAAATTCTTAACAAAGTTATACAATATACATAGAGCGATATCTTTGGAGAGAGAGAAAAAAAAATATCATGGATATAAGCAAAGCGAAGAACGCCTAGTCACTAAGTATCAAATGTTGAATTAATATGCTGATGCAATTTTTTTGTGTTGTTCAGAGCTAACTACACGTCAATGTTGTTGCTACATGATTTACAGTGATCGTTTACCAAAGAACCTGCAAAAAAAAAAAAAAAAAAAAAACTATAAACTGATCATTACGATGACTTTCCAGTATCTCCGTTCGTAAGTAAAAAATACTTATAGTTATATATTCATATACACATTCAAAATACAGTACAGCAGCTTCGCTCTCTTGGTATCTTACAAATTTTACGCTTTGGTCACATTTGACATTTCGTCAAATAATGATTTTAACCTTGATTTAGAAAAGGCTTCCTTGCGAGTACAGCTTTATAAAGACAAACTCTTTGATATTATACGATGAGAGGCCCTAACATTCTCTTGAAAAGAAGGAAAACAAACACAATAATAATAATAATAATAATAATAATAATAATAATAATAATAATAATAATAGTTGCTGCCTCAGCTGTGTTAATTTTATAAAGGTGCCTCTCTATTTTTCTCATTAGAAAAATAGAAAAGAACCTTTATAAAATTAACGCAGATGAGGCAGCAATTACTTTAATAAAACATGTTAAAAGAGGGTTTGCTTCCAGCATACAGTAATAATAATAATAATAATAATAATAATAATAATAATAATAATAATAATAATAATAATAATAATAATAATAATAATAATGAGGTAAACTGAAAGAGATGGCAGAAAAAAGGCTAAGAAGCAAGAAAACAGGGAGGAACTCAACGAGAAATACAAAGTACACGAGATGGGGACTAAATAACACAATAGAAGATGTAAACAGAGGCTTAAGGCCAAAGCACATAAGATCCAACGGTACACGAACAGGAATAAGGGATACCAACAGAACAAACTATTCGGAACCAACCAGAAAAGACTATACAGCCAACTAAGAGGGGAAGACAACCACCCAGAAATTCCTGAAGCCGAACCAAGTAAGAGACTCTGGGAAAACATATGGAGCAATCCGGTATCACACAACAAACATGCAACATGGCTCCAGGAAGTCAAGGAAGAAGAAACAGGGAGAATAAAACAAAGATTCACAGAGATCACGACAGACACAGTCAGACACCAACTAAAGAAAATGCCAAACTGGAAAGCCCCAGGTCCCGATGAAGTCCATGGATACTGGCTCAAAACTTCAAGGCCCTACACCCACGAATAACAGAACAACTCCAGCATTGTATCTCAAATCACCATGCACCAAAATGGATGACCACAGGAAGAACATCCTTAATACAAAAAGACAAGAGTAAGGGAAATATAGCCAGTAACTACAGGCCTATCACCTGCCTACCAATAAGTGGAAGTTACTAACAGGTGTCATCAGTGAAAGGCTATACAACTACCTATAGGAGACAAAACACCCATCCCCCACCAACAGAAAGGCTGCAGAAGGAAGTGTAGGGGCACAAAAGACCAGCTCCTGATAGACAAAATGGTAATGAAGAATAGTAAAAGGAGGATAACCAACCTAAGCATGGCATGGATAGACTATAAGAAAGCCTTCGACATGATACCACACACATGGCTAATAGAATGCCTGAAAATATATGGGGCAGAGGAAAACAACCATCAGCTTCCTCAAAAAATAACAATGCGCAACTGGAATACAAATACTTACAAGCTCTGGAATAAGACTAGCAGAGGTTAATATCAGGAGAGGGATCTTCCAGGGCGACTCATTGTCCCCACTACTCTTCGTAGTAGCCATGATTCCCATGACAAAAGTACTACAGAAGATGGATGCCGGGTACCAACTCAAGAAAAGAGGCAACAGAATCAACCATCTGATGTTCATGGACGACATCAAGCTCTATGGTAAGAGCATCAAGGAAATAGATACCCTAATCCAGACTGTAAGGATTGTATCTGGGGACATCAGGATGGAGTTTGGAATAGAAAAATGCGCCTTAGTCAACATACAAAAGGGCAAAGTAACGAGAACTGAAGGGATAAAGCTACCAGATGGGAGCAACATCAAACACATAGATGAGACAGGATACAAATACCTGGGAATAATGGAAGGAGGGGATATAAAACACCAAGAGATGAAGGACACGATCAGGAAAGAATATATGAAGAGACTCAAGGCGATACTCAAGTCAAAACTCAACGCCGGAAATATGATAAAAGCCATAAACACATGGGCAGTGCCAGTAATCAGATACAGCGCAGGAATAGTGGAATGACGAAGGCAGAACTCCGCAGCATAGATCAGAAAACCAGGAAACATATGACAATACACAAAGCACTACACCCAAGAGCAAATACGGACAGACTATACATAACACGAAAGAAAGGAGGGAGAGGACTACTAAGTATAGAGAACTGCGTCAACATCGAAAACAGAGCACTGGGGCAATATCTGAAAACCAGTGAAGACGAGTGGCTAAAGAGTGCATGGGAAGAAGGACTAATAAAAGTAGACGAAGACCCAGAAATATACAGAGACAGGAGAATGACAGACAACAGAGGACTGGCACAACAAACCAATGCACGGACAATACATGAGACAGACTAAAGAACTAGCCAGCGATGACACATGGCAATGGCTACAGAGGGGAGAGCTAAAGAAGGAAACTGAAGGAATGATAACAGCGGCACAAGATCAGGCCCTAAGAACCAGATATGTTCAAAGAACGATAGACGGAAATAACATCTCTCCCATATGTAGGAAGTGCAATACGAAAAATGAAACCATAAACCACATAGCAAGGGAATGCCCGGCACTTGCACAGAACCAGTACAAAAAGAGGCATGATTCAGTGGCAAAAGCCCTCCACTGGAGCCTGTGCAAGAAACATCAGCTACCTTGCAGTAATAAGTGGTACGAGCACCAACCTGAGGGAGTGATAGAAAACGATCACGCAAAGATCCTCTGGACTATGGTATCAGGATTGATAGGGTGATACGTGCAAACAGACCAGACGTGACGTTGATTGACAAAGTCAAGAAGAAAGTATCACTCATTGATGTCGCAATACCATGGGACACCAGAGTTGAAGAGAAAGAAAGGGAAAAAATGGATAAGTATCAAGATCTGAAAATAGAATAAGAAGGATATGGGATATGCCAGTGGAAATCGTACCCATAATCATAGGAGCACTAGGCACGATCCCAAGATCCCTGAAAAGGAATCTAGAAAAACTAGAGGCTGAAGTAGCTCCAGGACTCATGCAGAAGAGTGTGATCCTAGAAACGGCACACATAGTAAGGAGAGTGATGGACTCCTAAGGAGGCAGGATGCAACCCGGAACCCCACACTATAAATACCACCCAGTCGAATTGGAGGACTGTGATAAAGCAAAAAAAAAAAAAAAAATAATAAAAAAAAAAAATAATAATAATAATAGCAGAGTGGGTTAGGTCGTCAATTGACTGGTTAAGCAACATTGGGGCTGGTCAGTCGTTGGATGGGTGACCGCTCTCCTCGGCGTTGATTCCTTGGGAAAGGATCTTTACCATAATTTCCTCAGTCTACTCAGCTATAAATGAGTACCTATTCCTGATGGGGTAGGGTCCAGCTATGGGTTAAATAGCAAAACTCAGCAATGATGGAAAGAAATGAAGAATTAAACGACAACGACGTAAATG
>NC_061098.1:20428063-20430563 GCF_015104395.2 Macrobrachium nipponense | reverse complement strand
ATACTGGTTAAACCTATGAGAGAGAGAGAGAGAGAGAGAGAGAGAGAGAGAGAGAGAGAGAGAGAGAGAGAGAGAGAATTTTGAGGCAATAGTACTCCACATATTGTCTAAGGAAGCAAAACAAGTTTGTTTCTGTAGGTATTAATTAGTCAAAAAAGGAATGAAAGTGAGTACAACGGCATGCTAATGGGGCATGAGTGAAGGCTTTTTGCAATAGTAGTGGTCTTCCTTGAAACAACATCTTGGATGAAGAGCCATAATTTTTTTTAAGCAAAGGTTACCACGCTGCTGATTAGCATCACCAGCTTGTTATTTGTTTGTATGGTAGGTTTGTATGCCATCGATGTGGTGTTTATTTGTAAAAGAGAGAATAACTAACTCTTCGTACAAAGTTACAAACGTTGCGCTCTTCTCGTGAGACGAATAGATTCCATTTAAGTCAACTCGAACGAAGACTTGAAGAAAACGTTAACGTGAATACTGCGGTGATTGGTCAACCAAACGGCGATGTCACTTCCCAAGACGCACCTGGAAATTCTCAAACGAGTTTTTAAATCTACCGATTTATAGCCTGGATAAGGTAAACTCGTATTAGGGATGCGCGAATAAAGAAGAAAAAAAAAGTTACCTAACGACCTCGTGGTGCTACTGGATGTTGAAGTTAAAGGATGTTGTGTAAAAATGGTCATGAGGTGGGTGACCACTTCGTTGTTTATCTCTTTTTCTTGCTGTTGAAATAACCATCGATGCCTCGATCACATCTGCGGGATTCATAACACAATATATGATAGGTCTTTTTTTTCTCTCTCTCTCTCCAGATACTTCTTCACCAAGTTTAAAATACGCGAATATCCAATCTACGATTATGGGTGAGGTTCACATTATTATGTTTTGTCTAAGCATTTTATTTACTAGTTTATCCATTAGTTTTTTTGTTCTTTTTATATCAGCACTTAAGCAGTTCCACCGTGAAATTATTAGCTTACGCAAGTAATCAACGGAAGAAAATCGTCTGGACATTCGCTAGGGTGGAACAATCGCCTTAGTAATGTCCGTGTTGCCATTATCATATCACCCCGCCCCACCCTCCTTTTTTATTAACGAGTTGGCGTATCATTAACCTCGTCCTTCCAGTGCACCAAACTACTCCACCAACAAACGAGGAATCTTGCAATAAACCCATAAATTTTGCATGACGTGGTTCGCTTTCAGTCTACCTTAAAAGAAAAAAAAAAAAGAATTGCACTGCTTCTATAAAATTCAAGGGAACAGAGCCAATTACCCACACAAGGCGGAATGGGGAGTTGTTTCAAAGGAGCAGGGGCTGGAAGACACCATGACATGAGACCTACTCGTTTCCTACGAGCAGTGAAAGTGTGGGTATTGTTTTTAGGGGTTCAATAGTTCCGAAGTTATGGAAATGGGAGGAATGAAAGACATTCAAAATAAAGTTAAATTCTTTGTGTTGCACAGCTATCGCATTAACTGTATTTTTCAGTGAATTACAGAGATGGTCATAAAATTTGTAAAGCAGTTCTTTGTGCTGAAATCCGATTAAAAGATCTATACGTCTAAGGGAATTCAAAGTACGCAGACCTCAGATAACTCTAACACTAATTTACTAGTGTTCGGAGCTGCGTGAAATGTCAGATAGATAATTACATGGCAATACTAAATTAAAATTTCCCGTCAAGTCAAAGACAGTCATTTAACAAAAATTATTGATAAAATAAAATAAAAATTCGAAGGAACGCTTTGGATCCACATCCAGATCCTTCCAAACATTTACTCCACGCTTCCTTGTCCTATAACAACCTGTCATAATTATTGATGGGATCCATGAACTAGACTATCGTTTTGAAATTTTATGGGCATACAAAGCAGGCAAAAAAAAAACGGAATTGGGAAAAATATTTAAAAGATTGACATATGAGGTAAACTGACATCTTTAAAGAAGAAAATAAAGATGCTACTGTAGCATATAACCAGATCAGAAGCAGGAAAACAATGAAAACAACCCTATTACATAGTGAAAATAAAGAATTTGCAAAGTAATTTGCAAAAGCTCTTCGGTAAAAAATATTTCCAAATTCCACAAAAATGGTTGTCAACCATGTGAAATTTACGTAAACGCCTTTTTCCTAAAACCACTAACAGATGATAAAAGAAAAAAAATTCTACAGAACCAAAAATAAGAAAATCTAAGGGAAAAATATGCAGGAGCCAAAATACATATTGGGGTACACAGACATTCCCTGCAGCCGACATTGAAACAGCCGCAATTTTTAATGGAGTCGTCATGTTGTCTTGTAAAAAGATTAATAGGCCCACATGCAATATTTCTACCCAGGAAGTAGTAACAAAACGGCACACGTAACTTAACGCTCAAAAGTAAACGAGATAACCATAGTCATTAGAATCGCATCAATCAATATCAAACTTGTCATTTCAACAACAGCAACAACAAATAAAACCTGCCTAATAAGTTTCTTCAGCGGAA
>NC_061098.1:20370563-20423063 GCF_015104395.2 Macrobrachium nipponense | reverse complement strand
AGAGAGATAGAACAGAATATAGAATTTAGGCCAAAGAGCAAGAGCTGCGAGATAATGCATTGATAACATGATTTTGAATGAGTAAACGAGCAAAGGTATTTGGCAAATTGCTGGGGGACACCACCTATACCCTTTAAAGCTGCCATTTTCATTTCATTTAAGTTTTCTGTAAAAGAAAACTATTGTGCCGGCTTTGTCTGTTCGTCCGCCCTCATTATCTTAAAAACTACCGAGGCTAGAGGGCTGCAAATTGATATATTGATCATCCACCCTCCAATCATCAAGCATACCAAATTACATCCCTCTAGCCTCAGTAGTTTTGATTTCATTTAAGGTTAAAGTTAGCCATAACCATAATTCTGGCAGTGCTAAACGTACTAACATGGGCCACCAGCAGACTCTGTTTGAGTTTCATGGACCATGGCTAAGAGTTTCATGGGCCATGGCTGAGGCCACCACTGGACAGAAAACTCGATTGCTGTGGAGAAACTTCTTCGCATTTTTTCCCTTGTTTAGTTATGAGATCTTTAAGAAATGACAAATTTTGGTCATTTAATTGACCTGTAACCTTGAAAACAGGTCAGGATTTAAATAATTGGGGAAAGTGATCCCCAAGTACTAAGGTGCCAATAAACCAAGTTCCATGAATGCATCTAAGAAAACTGGCTTTGCTAACTAAACTGTAGCGACCTTGAAAAGAGGCCAAGACAACGAAAAATAAAAGACAACCACACGATATCAACTCAGTTTCAACGAAAAAATTTTAAAAATATGTTGGCCTTTAAACAAAACGAGGCACAGTTAAAATATAGTCTGTAAAAATAATCATTAGCCTCTAAGGTCACAACCTACCACGTTTCATTAAAAAGATTCAAAAATTAATGCTGATCTGTAAAATGATAAGTAATCTTGAAAAAGAGGTCTAGGTTAAAATACTTAAGAAAAGTAATACTGTAAATTACTTCAAAGGTGCCTTCCCACCAAGTGTTACCCAGTTAGAGAAATAGCCTTAAAATTAGGTAAAGGTAATAAAATCCACAAAATACAATGTCAAATAATGAACACCAAAGACATCTAACAATCATAGTTCCTGGTGTGCATCTAGTATCTAAAATTCAGTGGAGTAGCTAGGAACTGCACTCATTCCCAGTTGCAGCCAGGAAAAAATAAAAAGAGAGCAAACACCCATAAAAGTAATGGTAACTGCCAAAACACCAACTGGGACCTGATCCACCAAATTTTACTTTGCAACAGCACCTTTAGCAATAAGTTCCTGGTGGACACTGGTGCCTTCAGGTCCATACAATCAGCATCAAAAGACAACAGCTGATGACTACTGGACACCCAACTGCAGCTAGTCATCATCAACAGCAGCCCTATTACCTTATACACCAACCAAAACCACGTTCTCCATTTGATGCAAAACAAATCCAGGTAGAAATTCACTGCTACTATCGCCAGATACCCCTTATTTGGTGCTGACTTCCTTGAATACTATGGCTTGCTCATAGATGCACTCATTGCTATCACACAGACCTACAAATCTATACCTCTCTGACAGATCATTAACCACTAGTCCAAACTTGACCAAAAGAACAGGACGCATACTCCTCCTGTCAACAATGTCAACTTTCAACTAAGCCATTGCTGAATCCCAACTGGAAATAAACTATGAAGAACTCACTGACTTCAAACAAGATCTCTAAACAACAGACTACTGTATACTGTTATAATGAGTCTGAAATGAGATGTCCCCTTCGGTGCCATGAGATGAACCATCTGCAATGATACCAGCATGGGCTGCCTACACCCATGTATGCCCAGAACTCCACAATGAAAGGAGTCTTATTTCATCCATGGACTTACTCATCCGACCAGCATAGGCTTGCTCATCTGGCCAGCAAAACAATAGGCAAACAAGCAACAGAAAAATTCACTTGGCACTGGCAAAGCACTGGCAAAGAGACAACACAGTGCATCGAGTGGTAAACGATTAAAGTGACTCATCACATAAGAGTCTGGCAGAGTGATCAATTCTATGTAGATGTAGTTCAGATAATCTTCAAAATGATAGAAAGAACCACCTAATAGCTAGATGTAATCCCAACTACAGAAGCAATGAAAATGCTTGCACTGAAGCACTCTTGAAGGTTGGGTTAGTCATTCCAGCATACTCCATGATATAACCTTCAATGGATATAAAATCTATAATGTAATGGATGACACTATTACTTAGCTGTATAAAATAAACCAAAGACAATTTGCAAGGAAATAGGAATATGAACGTTATATAAAAGGTAAATATGGACCGCCTCGACCAAATTACTAGGATCAAATGCATACTGGACAATAATGTACATCCCAGCCACCAATGGCAGGGCAGAAAAAAACAGTGCTCATCACCAAATGTAATGGCCTTGACTGAAGTGCACAACTACACTGGGTACTTCTTGTTCTAAATACTGCCCCAAAACAAGAAATCAACCTTCTGCCAAACACAAGTTCGATAAGACCATCTGTGTACCATCAGCCAACTTCTTCATAGCTTGCGCTGTCAGTCACCCAGACGAACTTCTGTGCACTGTCAGTCACCCAGATGAATTTCTGAGCCATGAAGAGCTATGAAAGGTTATTGGAGGACGACCATACATTCAAGCATCCAAGAAACCATTCATCCCATGTCAACTGAGACCCTTAAGGTTCAAATTCATAAAAAAAGATGCCCACAAGCCTCCCTTAACCCTGACATACAGAGGACCATATCTAGTCACTGAATGCTTAAAGAAAGGCTTTAAAATACCCTTATACAGCAATAAGGACTGATTACCTATCAACAGGTTTAGACTGGCCTATTATCAGGACAATACCTGCTCTCCCCACATCATCCTCTCAAACTTTAAGTTCAATTGGTAAACCTAGCCATCAACAAGAACCATCCTTTAGCAAATATTACCTCAATTATCTGCAAGTCACAGAAGGTTTGAGCACTGAAAGAACTGCCATGGTACTAATGTTAAATTCCGTAGTGCAGCTGCAAGTGCTGATGCCGAAGAAGATAAAAAAAATTAAAGGAAAAATGCAAAGGATCAATATTTAAGAAATATCTGCCGTTGAAAATATTTGATGTAGATGAAAGTGGATGCCTGAATACATGTACTATATAAACCAAGAAGCTAAGATGATACCAGGATTTAAGGCACTGTAAAAACATTTAACTCTTCTTTTAAGTGGGAATGTTACTAGTTATATTGTATTTTATGATTTACCTCTCAGTAAACCATATGGGATCAGGAAAAGTAAACAAGCATTTGCTTTCCATTTATTTTTATCTTAATAAAAAAAAACTTGGATGACAGTACATTCTCTGAAGACTGGTTTTCAACTGTTTCATTCCTGAAGTGAAGGAATATTTCTGTCCGAATAAAATTCCTCTTCTGGTAATTCTTATTATAGGTAATGGTCCACGGCATCCATAACATTTAGATGATTTGCATCCTAATGTAAAACTGTGTTTTTACCAATAAATTTAACTGCTCATTCAACAATGGATCAAGCTGCCATAGCTATGTTCAATGCAAACTATTTATGGAACAAGTTTACTCAGATTGTCAAGGTTACTGATTACTACAAGGCACTATGAGCTTTCTGGAAGGGATTCATCATTCTAAATGTGAATGAGGTATATAACCAAGGAATGTATGTACAGAATATGGAAAAAGACTAGTGAAGACATATGGATGTATTCAGTACTTCAAGAAAAATGATGCTCTTGAAGAAATAAATATAATAGCATAGTATTCAAGGCAAAGAAAGCACTGGAGGTGGAAGTTGACGACCTCTTTGAATCTGAAGAAAGAAAATAAATGTGAAGACAGAGGAATATGAATTTTTGGATAAGCCAAAAAAAAGGGCATGACAGGGAGTTTGACAGAGGTGTTTGCACTCTGATAACTTAAAGTTTGGAGGAGATGGATGTTAATTATGAAGGATTGTTTTATAGTAGTACTTACTTATTATGAAAAGAAGAAATAAGTATGTTCTGGAGAGAGAGAGAGAGAGAGAGAGAGAGAGAGAGAGAGAGAGAGAGAGAGAGAGAGAGAGAGAAGCAGGATGCAACTTGGCCTGAATCATCAATAGAAAGTTTTAGCCATCCACAACATAACTCAACCAAGTGTGCATTCTACAGTGACTCTTATCTGGTTAGTACAGTAATATCAGTAAGATGGCTCTGGCATATACTACAAGTAACTAGGCTAAGCACAAGCATTTTTCCTTTTTTTGACTTGATAATTACTCAAACATTCATTGCTTTAGTAACTATTGTGAACTACTTTACAAATTATCAGTGAGCAATGTTCCCTGTGGCATTAAGCAAGCTAAACTTTGGTTAATATAAGGTCTTGGTTTACAATATTTTCAGCTTATACCAGGGTTATTGGAACAAAGCCGCATCATATGTATAAGGAATTCTGTATAAGCTCTGAACTCAATGAGAAGATTCATTACCTTTTGAACATATCCCATTACGTATTCCTGTGGACTTTACACTATGCTACTTATGCATCAAATTTGAAAACTTGGCGTCAGAGACAGATGTGTGACTTCTTTTGACATTCAGAAGTATTACTGATGCTACAAATGTTGTTACAACAACAGGGCCCTTAACTTTTCAAAACCCAATCTAGGATCCAAAAATGGGCATCATCACTTGACTGTGTTGGGAGAGAGATCAGATGGCTTTGTCCATCCTATAACAGTTTTCAGCCATAACTAAGGTGTCACTCGATAAAAAAGCAATGCACTATTTCTTATGAACTGAGAAAATCACAGTGGTGTAACCATCGTTAATGGCAACCGGGGCGGACTCTGAAAGCGCTGTCCATTCCTATGCTAAAATGCACAAAAGCGACAAAAATTAAGTGCATATTGTAAGCCTTAACAACTCCCTCATTTATTTCATTCCATAAAGGTAAAACAAAAACAACACAGCAGACTTACAACAGATCCCTACGAGCTTTGTTAGAAGCAGCCGGAAGAGATGAGACACGTGCGAGTGACCCAGGAGGAGAATGAAAGCCAGGTTGTCATTGTCAAAAATCGCTTACTGTCCAACAACAGTCAATAAATCGCTGTTCAGTGTTCTGACCTAACAAAATATGCTACAAAATCAAGAATTACGCCAGACCAGACCTGCTCACAAGATGGCATACGTTTACTGGAGTTTTATCCTTGTTGCCGATGTACGATAATAGTCATTAGCAGCTTGAACAGTTTTCTCAGCTTCAGTTATAACTATATTTCCCGATTGATCTTTGATCTATATTGATCTTTGGTCTATAGTGAATAGTTATTACATAAAGATATCTCAGTTCTTTTCTATGCATAACGCCATTTATAACAACTACGGTAATAGTGTACTGTAGTACGATGATTGAAATACAAGCCAAACGGATGTTATCCAATTCGGTTGTATCTAGAAAAAAAAAAAAAAAAAAAAAAAAAGTTTCTCGTTCGGTTGTTCATGGTTGTACACGTTCACGCAACGAGTATAGCGTTAAAACCATACTTTCATCATTCTCCTTCGCTGTTATTGAACTTATGTAACTAGAAGATGGATAAAGTTAAGCTACTGTAATTTGCTCTCTCATAAAATCGGACTATCATAAGACGAATGATCGTAACTTAAACACTACAGCTACCTGTACACTGTATAAACCTTATTACAGTATATCTTTACATACTCTAAACAGCCAAAGGATTAAAGCTAGGCTTTTTTCACTTTACAGTATTTATAATGCTATAATGTACTGTGCAGTACTACTATACAGTAAATTCTATAGTACTATACTGCATAAATATAATTTTACTTATTGCGCCGTTGTGGGATTACGGCGCTTTTGACTGGTCTAGAGTTTCGAAAGAAGGTGTGCAGCGGCCGTAGGCTTTAAAATAGCTTAGCGTCGAAAATCAGTTAGTTGGCGGCCAGGAACGGAACCCTGCCGCTAACCGAGGGCCGCCTGTATTTCTATTTTTTTTAATACCCTTATTTATGCACTAAAATGTGTCATATTATATTTTTGTGGTATAAATTCTCAGAGACATTGTCTTTATTACCCTGTGTTGTTTTAAAATATTGTATGGTAATAAAAAATAAAAAACATTCTAAAAATATTCACAATTTTATAAAACAACATGCCATGGAGCATGCCAATAATAATTGATAACAATAAAGATTAATGCAAAAATATTTCCAAAAATACCTAAACATTGCTAAATAGTCATACATACATAATAAACATGCAATATGATAACAAATCTCGGAATACTGGCCAGTGATAAAGACATGGAATTAATACAAACACGTTTAAATCCCAAACAATTACTATCATCACACAGTTAAAAATGTCGGGAAATAAAGAGTATATGTCAAATATATTCCTATCAAACTTGTGATTAATGATAAATGATGAAAAAGATGGTGAGTAATGCTTAAAATGATCATCATACAATGAAAACACATGACAAAATGGATAATAACAAAATAGTTTTACTCACCAAAAGCTGAGTTCTTGTCTTGTTCACTATTTTTGGAGTAGTCAGTTGCATTAACCCACACACAGGCAAGGGCCATCAACAAGGGGTAAGAGGAGACAGCATGTTACAAAGACTACACAATATAATTGGTTTGTAGCACACCGATCTGGTAGAGATGAGGACATGCCATGAGCCTTGCAGATTGTTATTTCCTGGGCCTTCAAGGTGAAAGAGTAGCTCAATGTCCACACCTTACTTTTTTTTACTTTAAATAACTTTGTTTTGATGGGTTTCCCTTAAATATTTCTTTGGAGGCATAATACCTGCAAATTCAGTCTCCCCCTGACCAGTATGCCTTGAAGATTCCATTAATCAAGTCATTTCCAACTATGGTCAACACTCTTTTATGCAGTTGCATGAGGAACTTGCCTTCTTGGCATGAATTGTTCTTGGTGCCAGCCTTCTCAACTAAGCTTTGATATGTCAGGGCCACTTTTCTTATTTTTTCTTTATTTTAGCAACACTAACAGCTCCTGTTTCTTGTCTACTACCAATTTCCTTCCCTTTTCCTGCTCTACTGGGTGTTCATCCTCATCCATAAAAGGTTCCACAGGTTTGGAATCAGTGATGATGGGGGCTCTGTCAGTATTTCTTGTGTTATAATACCAGTTCTTGCTACTGGAGTTTTTTGCTATGTCTTTACGTCTCCGTAATATGCTTAATACGAAAAGTAAAAAATTTAATAAATTTACTGTTACCAAGATAATTACCAATGAATGTTGTTACCCATCAAGACTTTTTCAAAAATCCATTAACATTCATATGCATTGGGCTCCTAATAACTTTCACTATCCCAGTTTATTGAGGGTATAGATGGCTAAGTGTATTTGGAATATCTTTGCCTTTTTTTTATCTGGAAATGCAGGTGTATGTACAATATTGAACCCTGATTGAAAAAATAGGTTTCAGATTTTAGCCATAGTTCCTTTTTTGCTGACTTGTAACTCTTGTTCTTTGGATTACTTCAGCTGTATTGCAAACAATTATTAGTATATACGTGTATTTTGGATGTTTCCAACATCCATTTCAGTAGCAAATTACTAGTTTTAAAGATGTGGTGGACTACAATGGGAAACCATGGATTTGACTATCACTAAGGTATGATCTGGTGAGCATTTTCAAAGTGGGAATCTGGTGACACTGATTATGTTATGTTGGGGTGAGGAGGTCCTCCCCTAACCAGGTAAGTACCTACCAACCTAGGTTAGATTAGAGAATGTTACATGTGGTTGAGTTAGGTCACATTGTGGTGGCGTTTGGAAAGTGGTTTTGGAAGAGGAAATTTGTGTTATTTTCCATTTTTGTTTTGTATGTATATATGTTTTTGTTTGTAAATTCTTGATGGGTTTTAAGTGTTTTTACTTGCAGTTTGCTTAAGCAAGATGAGACTGAGTGACTGAGCTCCGCTCTCCTTCACCTGAAATAGATTTTCATCGGCTTCAACGGGAAAAATTTTGGGTGCTTCTCAGCAAGCATTATTTGTAAATTGCTGTTGTGAGGCTATTAATTGGATAATGGTGGAAGTGCTGAAAATTGGTATTTATCGAACATTCCCATTGGAAACACTGCAAAATTAAAATTCAAATACTTGGGTCTGATCTATCTAAGTTCCCGGTAGGAAATGAAAATGCAAAACATTGTCAGGTCATTGTTGTAGATGTATCCCAAGGAAATTAAAAACATTGTGAGATGAATCAGTGTGTGAATCAGACTGACAGTGAAGTAGTATACTAAATTCCCTGTAAAGAATAACACATTTGTTCTTAAATAATCAATGTTGGAAAATCCCTAGTAAATTTGGTAAAGATTTATCTTTCAAATGTGCATTCACCTACCCTGCCTGTAGAGAAGAAAGTTGATGGAAGATCTCATTGTAAATCAATTAAAATAGATGGAATAACCATCTGTAGAAGTACTGGATGTGTTTACTTAATTGTGATATTAAGATTGATAAATTAGGCTAAGTATTGCTAAGAATAGTTGTATATGGTTGATATTGTATGCAGTTGGAGTTTTCTTTTTAACTGTAGTATGAAGGTTAAGCTCCTGCTCTGTAGGTTAAGGTAATAAATTAGGTTAAAGAAAGTAAGAGTTTTATAATAACTGTGTAAAACTAAAAACCCCTGCAGCAACCCTACTAGTATTTACTTAAATTTACAGTGCTGCAAGTTTGGTAAGGCTTGAGAGAGGGGGTCTAGGATTAGATTAAGTGTAAATGGGTTCAGTCAAAATATCATAATTCATTTTAATTTACAGTAGTAGCCAAAGTTAGGTTAGTTAAGAAAACCAAGGGGCGGGGGGAAGGTACCCCAAGTAAGACCCAGAACCCTAGGTTAGCATGCACTCCTGTAATTCACTCATTTTTGTTTTCCCTACCTACAAGATGATGTATATAGTACTTTTGGGGAAAAAGAAACATCATGATTTTATTTTACTTTTGTTGAATGAATAAAAAGTTAATAGAATGGTTTAAAAAAGTGTTTAAAGATTTATGTAAAGTCAGAACTAAGAATTTTCTTCAAGCACTAAAATCTGATCATGAAACAAATAGTTTGAAAGATTGGAACACTGCAAATGTATTATTAGCAGTTTTTATATCTGGTATTTGGTATAGTTATAAATCTGGGTTTTAGTTAGATGATCCACGTTTAATTGTTTTAATAAGAGAAAGTATATACAGAAATTAGTATGTATTACATAAATCAATTAAAAACATTTATTCTCATTTTACATGTAGTTACCTGGAATTTTAATATAAACAGGTATATAAATGTGTGTAATGGGTTTATATATATGTACAGTATATGTATGTATGTTCATATTAAATTTAAGTACGTATACTGATGTAAATAAAATAGTGACTATATATTTGTTGATTTTGTACATAAATTACATATGTTGTATATCTAATGAATTGTAAAATGAACTTCAAAATGTAATTTCTAAATAAAAGAAAAAAAAACTAAAAGACCCCAGTTCCTACCATTGTCACTCATAACTGGAAGAAGTGAGGGTGGTCTAATAGACCTATATCTCTAAAACTACTAGTGCTAACAACATGAAAGTAAATGTTCAAATCACAAAGTAAAATGCCAATATTTTCAGCTCTGTAATATGATTGTGGTTTAATATATAGACTGGTAAATTCTTACCTTACTATCAGGGTCACTAGGCTAGTGTGAACATCGTTTTTAGGCTAGTACCGGTACCATGGGCTACACAAAAGACAGCTAAAATCTCTGTAGGAGTAAATTTGCAATACTACTTTTCTGTCTAGTATGCTTTTCGAATTAAACTTTAAATAAACCTAAAAAAACAAAGCTTAAAAATTCCAATAGCGAGGACTGGCATGAAAACATTAGTTCCTAGCCTACTAGGTATTAGGTATAGCCCTACTACCTAGAAGTATAACTTTCCTGTTCTGGCACTGGCTTCAGAACTGAAGGAGGTGGCACCCTTTCCACAAATGTGGCTGCTTTTGGCACAAGGAGGGACGATTCACCGTTTCCTGTATCACTGTTACAGTTATGGGGATTCAACCACTCGTCAAGTCACGGACACTGGTCTAAGTAAGAATAATGAGAAGTCTTGTCACTGGGCGAATCGTCAAAACAAGGTCCTTTGATACCTATAGTATTTCCTTTTAAGTTACTGGCCATCTCTCTATCTTTACATTTCCCTTTAACATTGCTGCTTTCTTCTTTACCCTCGTCTGTTACGACACTTCATTTCTAAATAACTTATTTACCAAGATCGATTAGCCTAGTAAAGTAAGGGTTTATGACCTCACTAGGCCTAGCATAATAGCTATTCCAAGGAACCAGAGGCATACCTACGTACCTACTTTTTTTTTTTTTTTTTTTTTTTTACTCTAGCCACCGACGAACCATCCAAAAAACAAACTCCCAATCCATGACAGCTGTGATATTAGGTATCTTCCGATGATTAATGATACCGCGGTAAAAGTGATATAATAACTCGTCATAAATGACATTATGACCGGCGTTCCACTTGGCTGTCTAGCCTAAGAGGTTTCCCAACATTATGTATATCCATATAACGGCGCTCCGTAACTTAGGTGAGCAGATTGACTTGCCTGCATTGTGGTGTACATAATATCATAAAGAAATTCCTGATAGTGGCACTGCCGCTCTCGTAAAGCAAAATTTGCTTTGCATCAATAGCGATTTTTGGCCATAATGGAGGCGGTACATAGCGCCTTTCTTTATCCATCTACATAGCAAAAGTATCAGGAAAGGCTTCTTGTTCTAACCCGAATTTCGTTGGAGGCGAAAATAACATGGGTCTGACTGAAGTGGCGATGCGTAATCTGATTCTGTCCCTGCCTATATACCTTGGCCTTCACCCTTCAACTTTGCGCTTGTAAAAAATTATCTCATCATCTCTTGAAAACCATTTCTTGTTATATTCTGTATGTGAAGATAATGAAGAGACAGCTCAGTTGTATTTTTAATGGATGGGTTGTTTGTTTTTTCTCTCTCTCTCTAAAAAAAAAAAAACAGGTTTTAGGCCAGAAGAACTATCACAGTCATTGGTTTCGAAAATGATCCTTGAACTGATATCTACAGTACATAATTTCATATCCTCACAATAGCTGCTTATTGAGTGAGTGGTGAATTATTTAAAAGTGCTGATAATGTCTACTATCTTGGTTTTAATCTCCCCTCAGATCTTACTTTAGATGAAGAGTTATCCACCTAAATTGTAAGGAAGCGGGTTTTTGGTCTCTAAGTGAAAAGTTTGATTCAACCAAATGCTCACAAAGAAAAAAGTATAAATTAAATTGTGAGGTCATATATTGTACCCGATGTCTGCCTTCTGCCCATTCTATTTTTTTCTTTTTCTTCTTTTTCTCTCTGAGGGAGTCACCACAGATATAAAACTCAACTTATTTGTTATGTGCTCCGTTTTTGTTTCAGTACTTCACGGTAAATGGAACTTCGACATTAGACTCATACTAGCACTTTTGTTGATAATCCATTTGTTCATTTTATCCCAATTTACCTCCAATAGCGCACGACGACATTTTATACCACATCACTGTACGATTAAGTTTTGATAATGTGCAGCTGTTGAAGTGCCCGAAAATACTACGAACGGTGGTAGCTCCTGATTTTTAAGACTCGGTTGACACCTCTATATCGAGAGAGAACAGAGACAAAGGGATTATCTAAACATTTTATGACTTGGATTTTACAGAAGGGTTTTGCAAACCATGCCATATTTCCAAACTTCTTGGTAAACTAATTCAGATATCAGTTTAGACGTATAGTTGTCAAAGTAATTATTTATCTTTTTTAGTCCTTGTACTTGCTGAATCAGGAAAGGCGTCAAATGTCCTGTATCAAAAATAAAAAATAAAAATTCCCGTAAACAATTTCCGTCATAATTTCTCCATAATGATTATTATATAGTTCAAGATGTTTGAAAATTCTGTATTTTTCTCACATTTCCTTATATCTTATTTGGTTAATCACCCCCATTTGGTACATTTTAGTAAATTAAGCGACGTTAAGCTTCGGTTACCTATTCAGAAGGATGCAGGCTTATTCGGACCGTGCAATACCGTAATTTGTAAGTCATTGTGATACAGTGACTGTTAGGTCATTGGGATACTGTGACTCGTTGGCCATTGTGATACTGTGACTCGTAGGCAATTGTGATACTGTGATTCGGTCATTGTGATACTAAGCTATGACTGGTAGGTCAATGTAATGCTGTGACTCTTAGACCTGACATTGTAACCTTGCAGGCCATTGTGATACTGCAACTCGTAAACCCATGTAGGCCATTGTGATACTGTGACTCATGGGTAAGTCATTATGATACTGTGACTCGTAGGCCACTGTGATACTTTGACTCGTAAGTCAGTGATACTGTGACTCATAGGCCGTTGTGATACTGTGACTTGTAGGTCATTGTGATACTGACTCTTAGCCATTTTGGGATACTGTGACTCAAAGGCCCATTGGGATGCTGTGACTTTAGGCCATTGGGATACTGTACTTGTAGGCCATTGTGATACCGTGACTCTTAGGTCATTGTGATACTGTGACTCGTAGGCCATTGTGATACAGTGATTAGTATCAGAGATTACTTGAAATGTGGTGTCAGCACGGAGTCGGAATTTATAAACATGAACTTTGTTGCTTTGAGAGAAGTGTGCTGTAGTGGAATTATCGAAAACAACTGATCCTTACTTAAAAATAATTGAATGTGAACCGAGTTAGTTTGTAGCCTATCAGGTTTACATAATCGCGCCTTAAGCCGTCTCGAGGGCAAGAGTGGTAGTGGAGTTTTATACGACTATAAAGTCACTTGGCGCCAAAGTTCCAATCTCACAATGACAATCTATTTTCTGTGTAACATAAAACGCCATAAATCTAAGACTTAGACCTTGAGCACGTACGTCGAGATTCGAATTTTAGCAAGACCACGGTGGTCTTGATTTTAGGCCTTTGGTAGAACCACCCAACTCGGTTAAAACGGATGTCTTCCTATCTCCATTCGCCTTTTTTTTTTTCTTTTTTTTTACTTATTGTATTTCCGCATCTTGATAGGCCTTTGGTAGAACCACCCAACTCGGTTAAAACGGATGTCTTCCTATCTCCATTCGCCTTTTTCTTCTTTTTTATACTTACTGTATTTCCGCATCTGAATAGCTTACAAAATGTGGATGCCTTTTCCTTTGATCTTTAAATCTCCTGGTTTAAAACAGAAAAGTCCTGTTTTGAAAATAAGTTCTCGCCATACCTAAACATATGCAAGCAAAAATTAACCAGATTTTTATGTTAATCCCCAACAAACTCTCTCTTCTCTCCAGTCCTGTACCGATGGAGGCCCGAGGTCGAACGAACCCAACCCCCTCCCCAAAAAACAAAATTCTGGAAGCCCATATTTTGTGACTGTCCTTTTCATTGAACTGTAAGTACTTACAAAGTAATAAATTTTTTTTGCAAGTTTTTTTTATGTAAATTTTGTTATTAAACATTAACATCATTCCTTAATAGCCGGACATGTTGAGTGATAATAGGAATATGATATAGGCCACCATATTTGTAAGTGATTTTAACAGTACTTTGAATAACTTCTAAGTGCATAGACCGCATACTCAGTTTTTCTTCTTAATGTAATTAAATTACTCTCTCTCTCTCTCTCTCTCTCTCTCTCTCTCTCTAATATAATGTAATTAAATTACTCTCTCTCTCTCTCTCTCTCTCTCTCTCTCTCTCTCTCTCTCTCTCTCTCTCTCTCTCTCTCATATGGATCAACACATTCACGTCAAGTAAATTCATAATTTTTGACTGCCTTTTTCACATTGTTTACATTTTCTTTACTTGTAAGGCGCCTTGTCTTTCAATAATGGAAGTTTGGCTTCGGCTGTCATATATGAGTTGCTCGGTTTTGTCATAAGTATATCTTAGTTTTGCCAGACCACTGAGCTGATTAACAGCTCTCCTAGGGCTGACCCGAAGGATTAGATATTTTTTACGTAGCTAGGAACCAATTGGTTACCTAGCAACGGGACCTACGGCTTATTGTGGGATCCGAACCACATTATGTCGAGAAATGAATTTCTATCACCAGATATACTACATTCCTCTGGTTCCACGTTGGCCGAGCCGAGAATCGAACTGCGGACCACTGGATTGGTAGCCGAGCGCGAAATCCACTCGGCCATCGAGGGACTAGCCGGTTTTGTCATGACTGCACGCCTTTGTAGTATGCATAAGCTATATAAATTCTACTACTCTGTCATTAGTCAGGTGTAGTATATATAGGCATGTATATATTTATTGATTTTCATTATTTTACACTACAGTTTACCAAACTTCATCATTTTTATCATTTGAAACATGCTGGTGTACCTTGCCGAATTACAATGTTAATTCATTTCTAATTTGGTTATCATATAATCCAGTATATATTATTACTGGCTTGACCAGAGTTACTAAACCAAAACCACGATTGTTTTCCTCCTTAATACATCTATAGGGTAAAGGCAGATTAGGCACTCTTTGAGAAAGTGCAACATTCGCTAAAAAGGCATTGAATATGAAAGGTTACCTGATCTTAACGTAGGATACAAGGGTGACAGTGTTTAATAAAATGAATATAAAAGGTTCCCGATCTTAACTTAGTAAACTAGCGTGACAGTGCTCTAAAAAGGTATTGAATATAAAAGGTTTCCACATCTTAACGTAGGAAACAAGCGTGACATTGCTCTGAAAAGGCTTTAAATATGAAAGGTTCCCGATCGCAGGAATGAGTCACCAAATGAATATCATATTGAAAAGTGGCCTACTAATGCCATAAAGTAAATAGCAGCTGTTAAAGGTTTCGATATTTCAAACTGCAAGGAAGGTGCACAGTGCGTTGTCATGGGAACAGCTTAGTAAAAAAAAAAAAAGTGGCAATGAGGTAGATTGTGTGACTGTAAAAAATACTTGGGGATTCTATATATTGCTCTTCACTTCATAATCAGATGCACAAACCCGCAAGGAGCCATCAGTGCAAACATGGTAAGTAAAGCAATGTTTTGATTATTATATTTGAATCATGCATCTCCTACATAAGACCTAAAATAATTTATTTATATTTGCCATATAGGCCACCCTGGCAGGGGAGGTAGGGACCCCCATAACTGTGCCACTGTATATTAAAATAGAGTTGCTATCTAACCTAACCTAAACGAGGTTGGCTAGTCCTTGCCTGTAGAGTTGCTATCTAACCTAACCTAAATGAGGTTGGCTAGTCCTTGCCTGTGCCCTCCTAACATAACCTTACTTAGTGCATGGTGACATTTGTAAAACCCTCAATAACTTTACCATAAGCACAATCAGAACTTGCAGAAGTATCATTGCAGTCTTAGAGTGTTAAGAAAGTGGAAGTCTGTATGAAAAATTATGTAGGAATATTACCTAGGGAAATCTACTAGTAGAGTTATGGTAGATGAAGGTGAAGGAGAGGTAGAGAGAGGGGTAGAAACCGAACGAAAAATAGGATGTTTAAAAAGTGAGAGCAATAAAACCAGCGCCTTGAACACAACAGAAAATTGATGAGTAAGCTGGGAGAGTGAACTTTCACCCCTCAAGTAGGTGGTTACAATGGATTACGACAACCACTAGAATTCGACCTGGGGTGGGACCGGAAGCTGGAGGCGTCCAAGAGCCACCAATTAAGAGAGCCTAGGGTGTTCTCCAGTAGCCAAGAAGGAGTCTGAAATTCAGGAAGAGGTTCAGAGCTCAATTTGGAAAGAACAGAAGAGTTAGTTAGGAACTCGCTCCTGGACACAAAACATGTCTCGGTTGATACTCTGTACCCTGTGAAAAATTGTGTGTGTTTGGACAGTGAATTGGTGTGTGTTATAATAATAATTAAGATAAACAAAGTGGTGTTTAACTTGCCAAGAATCCAATGAAACGTATCCATGCCAAAGCCTCCTGAGGGAATGGATAAGTGAAAAGAATTAAATTAAAATAATCAAGATAGTTCAGTAAGACGTCCAGAAATACTTAAGTATCCTAAAAGAGATTTAAACGTAACGCATTGTAAATGAAGGATAACTCCATATAACTAACTAAAAGAGAACAAATACAAACCAAAACTACAAAAGAAAAAGACTGACTAATAACAAAGAGAAAAGAACAAACACATAAGAGTACACATTCTTGTATAATTCACATATGTATTTTCTCCTATCCAAAAACCTCAGTTCCCACTGTGATCCCATTATTGTAGGATGTAGTCTAATTGGGGCCCAGTATCTTTAAAACTGTGCCTACATTACTAATTTGCTTCAAAAATGAACTTCAGAATCATTAAAAACACACTAAACCATTGGAAAGACATATTTTTAGTTCCAAATTACAGTTATGATTTACAGTAGAAATTTATGAAACAACCAGAAGTTTTAAGGGAAAAAAAGATAAGATAATGGCCTTTTTCATAAAAATTTTCAGTTTAAATTGTAATGGTGGTTGTTTATAAGCATACTGAATATTTACAGCCATGTAGTATTGACAAGGGGTACGTGCTGTTGAACACCTTAGATTTTTTTTACTCACCATTAGGCCTAGGTACCCAGATTTTGCCATTGTCAGTGGGCCCTTGGCTCTGCTAATCTAGATAATTAAAGGATTACTGATATATATATATATATATATATATATATATATATATATATATATATATATATATATATATCACTAATCTAGCAATCTTAATTGACTTCCACAACTGATCCAGGACTATTTTCGGCTAGCGCAATTTCAAGTTTCATCTAAGTTAGCTTTTGATTACGCATGGCAGGACAGTTGGATTGTATTTGTACATGAGTATAAATGGATTCTGTAAGTACATTAAGCTCATTACCATTACCCTTGTCTTAAATACAACTATAATAGCCTGTATGACATGTAAATGGATCTTGTGACTTTTGTGAGTGTCACACTTAGGCTAGCCTAGGTTAATAGCTCACACATATTTTCTATCTTGTCTATCCTATGGTAATACAGTATGGTAACAACTGACAAGAAAGTTGTTGCATTAAAGTTATAAAAGTACATTATTGGTCGTAAAACCATGGTAGGCTGTTGTTAAACACAGATAGGCTACCTACCTACTGAATTGTCATTTCAAGAGAGAGAGAGAGAGAGCGAAAGAGTTGCATTATTTCACAAAGTGTAATGCAATACATTTTGTTTCAAATATGGGAAAAAAAGATAGATGTTGGCTTTTGCTGCAAAGATTTCAGTTTTTAAATTGTTATGCTGGTTGCTTATAAGCATACTGAGTGTACAGATATGTGGTATTGACAAGGTGAGGGAGTGTACGGAATTGCCTTGAACACCCCTAGATTTTTTTTACTTTGCATTATCAGGCTTTCACCATAATCTGACAGGCTGAGGGCTCTATTAATCAAGATAACTGAAGGATTACTGTATACATGTATATATGTGTATGTATGTATGTGTATGTAGATATATATATATATATATATATATATATATATATATGTATACAATATATATATATATATATATAGATATATATATATATATTATATATATATATATATATATATATATAGCGATATCTGTAGGTACCCATGCACAAGATTGGTTGGAGGGAAGAGCATGTGGGAACAAATACTTTTTCCTGTAAGATGTTATGGGAATGGGATTATTTGGTTTTCTTGAATTCTAAGTGATGTTTTTAGGTAGCCTAGCCTTGTCGTGGGTGCGATAACCACCAGCATACAAGAAAATATTCATATTATGAAACACTACCATGGGTTGTTTGCTTGACCAGTCCCTCACCTTCTTCACCCATCTTGACCATGACTCAAATCAAATTATCTCACCAATTATCTGCAGCCGGCTGGCTTTCAACAACCTTTCAGGTACCTGCCAGGATTATCCGTGTGCCCTGAGAAGAGAACAATAGATGACCCCATTAAGATGGGACCGTGACAGACTGGATGAACTGCAGACGTTTTTTGACGTCATTCCAGCCACTAACTAATGACTTTATAGTAGACATTTTTCCCTTGAGTGGTAAACAGTTGTCTGACAAGTATCTCCAGATTTTCCATATCGAAGAACCCTTCATCCCTTGCTTACACAAGTCTGTGATGGATTTCATTAAATTTGTTCTTTGTCATTTCATGAATGAAAAAGCTGTCAAAGATATACAATCCAAAGACCTGAAAAATATGGAAACTTCTGCAAGTCATTTGGCAGGTAAAAAGGTTGAAATTGTTCAGCCAGTTAGAAAAAATGCATAGTAAATCAAGTCATCTGTAATAGTTAAGGAAATCATATCTTGAATTTTGAAATATAAAAAAAATCATCTCAATACTTGATTGACAGTGTACTATTAGAAAGTGTATTCCTTAGGTCTTTAAGCATACTTCACCTCAGAGCAAACAGAACAAGAATGGTGGATGAAACATCGAGAGCAACGCTTGAGCTCTACCATTCATTAATAGCACTGACTTTGTTTCAGTATGTGATCTGCAATAAGTGCATGATGAAGATGAGTTAGATTACTGGTCTGCAGTCACTGCCCAGTAAGCTGCTTTTGGAACTCTGAAGTACCACACCTCAGATTGTGAAGACAGCCCTCTCCCATTCTCAAGTAGACCCTGAAAGAAGTTTATCTGTAAAAAGCAGGTACTCAATGCATAAAAAGGTTCCTTCTCATGATATTCCATAAGTGGTATGAGTGCCTGTAAAGGTACTGTAAGCTCTTTAAGTCGATGCACTAATATCCGAATATTTGGGGGTTTTCTTGACGGTGCCAAAACTTCACACGGATTGAATCACCAAAGGTGGATGAAAAATGGTGGAAAGCAGAAAAAAAAGGCAACAGAAAAAGATCAAGTGAGCCAAGAGGAGGAAGAAAAAGAGCTGAAAGATTCAAAACATGGTCCTACAAGAAGAAGCCGTTGCTGAGGAAGAAAAGCAATTAAGAATGGAGAGTTCAAGAGCCAGAATAATTGCTTAAGGAGGTGCAGTGTAGACTTTAAACTTCATATAAGCTTGGACAAAAAGTATATGGATGGCATCACAGCAGTCTCTAGACTTCAGCAGATTGTTAGAGGAAAATAACAATCTCTTAGAAAAGAAGATCAGTAGGTAGTCCATGAGTGGGACCACCAACGAGAAGCAGAGGTGCCAAAGTAATAGCTGGATGTTTGGTCTGTATCAAACTTTGCACTGGCATATCACTACTTTTTTTTATAGTTTCATAGATTAGTATGCATAATCAAAATGAGTAAAAATTTATTTTCAAGGCCAGACACTTTCACACCTCATGTTATAACAAAATATATGTCATAATCGACTAGTTTTCCTGTTACCTTCATTTTAAGCCAAAAAGTGCCACTTCATTTTTCATCTTGTGTAGTCTTTCCATTAAATTTAATGACAATTATGGTTCAGTCTAGTTAAGCAATGTTTTACAGTTTATATATTTTGAGACTATTGTGTATCAGGCTGACCTGCTAATATATCATAAACATGATTTTTTGTTACAAACAGATATTGTTTTCCAAGAAGAGAGAACTATCTTGAACAGATAACCAACAGTATCTCTGTTTCAGGTCATGTAGGATCTATGTCAACCAAGAATGGTGGGCCAAGCTCCCTTTACAAGCTTAGACACATCACTTCTGCCTCACCACCTCTGCCATCAGGTATGTGTAGCACGTGTATACAGTTCCAATATACATTTCATCACCTGTAAAATTCCATAATCTTTAGTCATACTTCGTCAATGGTCAACGATCAAATGTAGATTAGATTATTATTGACCATTTGAATGATGCCCTGGTAAACTGCAGTACAAGTCATAGCACCTTTATCAGATTTCATTTATGATACCATTGTTACGGTGTTTTGTTTTTCATTTGCGATATGTTGGGCTTACGCTTTGTAATATTGTAAAGTAAATTCTGAGTAATATCATCTAACCTTGTCCATCGTCATTAATAAATTTCTTTCTGAGCATCTTCAAAACAGAATAACTTTATAATACAGAGTATATTATTTATGCATATTGCATGCAACACTTTATACGAAGCAGAATTTGTTCTTGAATTTATTGACGTGGTTGTATAAATTTAGATGGGAAACCTCCCATTGCCTTGGTAACATAGCCTTATGGTTTATAGTGAATTTTCAAAAATGTGTTAAGTTAAACTATAAAAGCAACATCAACAACAAAAACGACAGCAAACTATCTGTGAGTGAGATATTAATGCTTATCAGGATTATCCAGATTTCAAGATATTAATTTTTTTCATAGAGTTCCAAAGCAGAAGAGCAAAGTTCAGAAGACACCAAAGCTGGTGGTGATTTTCTTTTGATTGCTAGTAGAAAGATACTTGTAAAGTATATACAATATTGGTGGTGATTTTCTTTTGATTGCTAGTAGAAAGATACATGTAAAGTACAATATTGGTGGTGATTATCTTTTGATTGCTAGTAGAAAGATACATGTAAAGCACAATATTAGTGGTGATTATCTTTTGATTACTAGTAGAAAGATACTTGTAAAGTTCAATATTGGTGGTGATTATCTTTTGATTGCTAGTAGAAAAATATTTGTAAAGTACAATATTGGTGGTGATTTTCTTTTGATTCCTAGTAGAAAGATGCTTGTAAGGGGTAATAATGGTGGTAATTTATTTTGTGAGTTGGAAGATGCTAGTAGAAAGATACTTATAAGGGACAATATTGTACGGCATAATCTGAGAGTTCTGCATTGCCCGTATATAAGTGCATTGTACACTTCAGTAATTCCTCATCACTTTCCTAAAGACCATTTCCTTATAATCAAGTGGCTGGAATATATCTGGACTTGTTAAATATTTAGGCCTCCTTGCATTTCTGAAATTATGAGCAGGTATGTCATTAGTCATTAAGACAGTCACTAATCTTTCGTTCTGACATGCACCACAGAAAAGTTTGTGGAAAAGAGGTTGTGAATGTTTATAGGGGCAGTCCTAACTAACACGGGTCTTGGCGACATGCTGATTAACGTGTTCATTCTGGTAAATTCTAGCTAGGTGATTGTGTAAAATTATATTTCGGGCATCCAAACGTAACAATAACGATGAAAGTCAGTGTAAACATCAGTTTGTCCAATTCTGTATGACATTTAGACTAGGACTAATTTTCATTTGATAATATTCGATATCCTTCTGTCCTTTTGCTTATTGACATTAACATTTAGTTACTGCCGTAAGATCTGTTTGTGTTCCGGAATAAAAAAAAAAAAAAAGGAATAACCGTATCAAAAACATTACAGAACAGCCATATGACCAAGGCATTTCAGCATTTCCTGCTTCGTGGTCTAAACAGGATACCAGAACCTGCACTTATTGTTCAGGAAGAGTAACTGTTGTAGTTAGTGCTTGTTTATGACTATGCGCGCTTGTATGTTTTTTTGGTTTGTTAAATTTATGCTGAATAAAGATACTGTGATCAAATCTGTCATTGTACTCGGGTCACTGTTTTACAAAGGGAATAAAGAGGAGCGTAGTAAAGAGCTGTACATGTTTGGGAACATTAACTAAAGAAAGAGAAACTGGGTTTTAGATAGGGGACTAATTATTCAAAAACAATAAAGCATCATTGGGGTGGATATTGGATATGAAATCATTTCTTAGGGCATCTGAAAAAAAAAAACATGGAGACCTTGTTTGAAAGGTTTGGTTAAGGAAGCACCTTTGTTAATTAAACTAACAACAGACTTCATGTGGTGTTTTCAGACCTAAGCATAATGTACGTAGGCTTTTAGTTTTTATGACTTTTAACACTTTGATAAATAGATACTGATTGAGAGATAATAGAGACAACACAAGGAAAATAATTGTTAGACAAACTAGGAATGGCAGCGAGGACCTTTTTGTGTATAAGGCAGTAACTGATAAATGGTACACTCTTGGAGTCAAGTAACATGGAAGTGGGAGATATACCAGTTAAAATAAAGTAGAAGGCGAAGGAAACATTTAACGAAAGTATTAGGTGATAAGAACGTGTGCTGGTTGGATAAGGAAATACAATAATGGGCCGAGGGAACTGAACGAGGGAATGATGTCTAAAAGGAACTAGAGAGAAAAGAGATTGTGTTAAAAACTAATGATAGAAGACAAAAATTATAGAGCAGTAAAAAAATAAGGTGTATATCCTAAAAGAGAAAAGGTGTGCTGTGAGGGATAAAAGTTGAAGATAATATTCATATTAGAAGAATGTTGGCCGTAGAATATTGATTCTGGAATGAGGGATGGTGAATTCCAAACTGCTTTAGTAATGTTCATTTTGAGAAAGATGTTTGATGAATGTTAAACTGAGTAGCCTTGCAATGGCCACTTGCCCTTGGATAGTGATTACTAAATGTCTTATTAATGACTGTTTTGAGAAATGATGGATGATGAATATTAAATCAAATTGTAACAGCTGTTTTGGGATGAATTGAATCTTATTAGATTGGAAACAGAGAACACTGCACTAATGAATACATGATATGATTTTAATGAGTAGTCGATGACTTTTAAGATGGAGATCAACAGGATTATTGATGCGAGAGTGGTGGTTCAATGATGCTAGGTTTGATGGTTAGTTATTAATGGATCTGTGGTAAAGCAAGTATTAGATTGGGGTAAAAATAAAGTCTAATAGCCAAGAATAAAGACATGGTCGCTGATGAGCAGGAGAGGCAAGTGACAAGTCTGTTTGATGTCGTGCAATGTTTAGAAATTGAAACTTCTGATGTAAAAGCGTCCAAGCCATCTTTCCACCCACGTGCCATCTGAGGTGATAAGGTAGATATCTGCTGATGACTCAGCAGGTAGAGAGAGAGCCCTGTCACTAGCTCGCAAGGACAGGTAGGTCCTGTGCGGTGAAAATCTGTCATGCCTGAATCAAGGCGTGAATTTGGGACCAACTTGGAAGAAAGTTGCTGTCGATACCATTAACAATGGGTGATAAAGAACTGCAGTTAAGGTACAATAGGAAAGTTTTGGATGATGAAAAACTGTTTTGAAAGTAGCACTACTATGGGACTAAATAACAAAGTCCTGTAAAGATCCGCTACCTAGAACATGTATAGTTCTAATATTTTTATAATAATGAATCTTCATTATTAAGTCAATGTGCTCTTTTGCATGACCACCATGGTAGAATGTACTTCTTGGCATAAAAACTACTGTGCTTTTGCAAAAATTAAAGAATGTAAAATTATTTTTACCGACAAAAAGGTAGACGTACAGATACCCTAAAATGGTGATTAAGAAGATAGACACGCACAGAAACCCTAAAATTGGAATAAAAAAAGATAAGACATGTACAGAAAGCCTAAAATTGGTATTTGGTGAGAGACAGACAAGTTGGTGGGCTTATGCGTGAGTAATTAAGACGTTGGTTGAGAGTTTTGTGTGGGTGTGAACGCTTATATCAAAGGTGATCCTTATCAAAGGTCACCTCCACAAGAAGCGATCAGTGTATGACTACTGTAGGTTGAAGATGCAAAGATTGCTGGTACTTTCAACGAAATTCTCTTTTGATAATGACGTTATTCAATGAACGAGATCGTTGGTGGACAGCCTTCGACATAAGGCCGACGGTGCTGTTGTGAGTAAGTAGTACTGTGTTCCTGAATGTCCATGCAGTATTTTGATGGCTACCTGATACAGATCTGATCTTCAGCCAATGTTTCCACACCTGTTAGACAAAGCATGACAGGTGATAGCCTCCATTCAAAGACTGATAATAGTCTTAATAATTTCCATTGGTTTCTTAAGAGACATGACGTATCAAGACAATAAATTACAGCATCTTTGTATTTAGCAAAAATGGGAACAAGGATTTAAGGTTTGGAGACCGTAACTCACAGGAATGGTTTTCAGGAATTAGTCAAATGTGAGGTTGGGGAATTGGCATACGAGAGAAAGAAGAGTGTAATGTGAACACGTATCATTTTCCAAATCGATGGACAGGCGATAGAAGGTGATGTAACAGTGATATCCAAATGAGGAATAGGTATGATAGGAAAATGCAAAAGTAAAAACTAAGATGGGGCGATATATGGGGGTGCTACAATCTGTGGGTGAAAGAAAGAAGGAAAATGTGTAACGCAGATTAGGGAATAAGACTACAGTTGGGAAGAGATAATGCAAGGAATAGTAGACGAGTGATAGGCAATAAAATAAAGGCAAAAGTACAATATCCCATATGCTTTAGCTGAAGTGGAAGAGAGAAAACCAGAGAGGGAAAGCAAGTACAGTAGAAAGAAGCGATTGAGTATATACTCTCTTGCTTCTTCTTGACTGCTCAAGGTGTCTGTTGTATAACTTACTATACTGTCCAAGTAAGAAGTCTGAGAGATGTACTGTCTGTCACGAATCATATTTCGTAACGAGTGTAGGTTATTGAGATGGGCACGTGGCATTTCGGTCCAAAATAAATATTAAACTACAGAAGGAGGGGTGGCAATACACTTTGGTGGGACTCAAATAGAACAGCGGTTAAGTACATTGATGGTATCTGCTAGATAGTGACTCGCCAAGGGGTTTTGGGTGGTCGTTATCTGGGACTAATGTTTCTTGGGAGTCGTTATGATATTTAGTTTTTTGTTTATGTTTTTACGGTCATCCCCAACGGGCTTGTACACGGCGGGATGGTGATGCATACCCTGTTAAAACCCTTGGGCAGAGGTGGCCACTTGTTTGGTCGATCGCCGCTCCCCCACAATCCAATATAAACAAAAACACCAGCCACATGCACCAAACCACACACCCAACACAATAAACAAACAAAAACACAACACCACCACACACACACACACAACACACACACACATATATATATATATATATATATATATATATATATATATATATATATATACTATATATATATATATATATATATGAATAGAGTTTTGTTTTATGCCGACGTTATTGAGTGTAGAGTAACTTGCATGGAAGATAATGAACTGCCATATGAAAATCAAAATGACACCACTTTAGTAGAACAAGATAATGGTAAGCCGAATGCAAAGCAGTTTAATGATGCATAGTGGATAGCTTTCAGCAAGTTATTCAGCAGGATGTAATATTAGTTATATAATTATTCAATAATGCCTATGGGAGTGAACCAAACTTAAGATAATGAGTCATAACTTCATAGTCGAAAGGCGAGACAAATTCAGGATGGGATAGTAAGTTGTATGTGAGATATCAAGAAATATGGAGCACCCAGGAACTAATGAGAAAAAAAGGGCAAGGCATAATGTAAAGTCGTTGAAAGATGAAAAGTAAAATGTCTGAATGTTCCCATGTCTTTTTACAAAAGCTTTTGTTAATGTACCCTCGACTCTGTGTTTTATAAGTACAGTGTATTCATATGTCTATGCCAGTGTATGTATGTGTGTGAGGCCACATGATAAACAACGAGTGTGGAGTTTAATAGGGCTAGGATAGGCGAGCATAAATTAAAAAGGAAAAAAATTAAGATGAGAACGAGAGACAATGGAACACAGCAGAAGTGCGTCAGCAGTGTATTTAATTTTGCTATTTATCTATCTTGGTAACACATTTTGCTGTATGATCTTGTAAAGCTGTATGGTAACTGTCCGTCATTTCAGGTCATTCTGTGATTCATTCACAGAGGATAATTCACAGGGAATATCTGTGAAATCTATTTTTGCCATATTGTTAGATAATGATCATAACGGTAAGAATAAGACAGAAAGACGAAGCTATAGTTTGTTGGATTTATAAGAGCCAAAAGGTTTGCCGAAAGAGAAGGGGACAATTGTTTGTAAGCAAGAATAAGAAAACTTGAAGTCTGGTAGTTAATGTAGTTGACCTGCTTTGCTGTCCCCTGGACCACCTAGTCTACTTTTTTATTATTACTTAAAAAAAAATTCTGCCAATTGTATGTTGGTAGTCATTTTTTCCCATTGAGGGTTTTTGTTCATTTGCAGCGAGAACTATCTTAAACTCCGAAATGCCATGTTTGAGGAGCCATACCGTTTCTGCTCTTGGCAAAAATGTTGTTAGGTCTTGAATCCCAAACTAGTAATGAGGAATTTTCCAGTTGGGAAGTCACTTAGTAATGACTTACGTTTTAGAATAAATTAGATTATTCAAGGGTTATGAAATATGATAGTCTACAGACTTAATCATATTTCATAATCTTGTTATTAGATATATCTAAATACAGAACAAATGGCGAAACTAAACTCAGTATCATTTAGATGTAGCTTGAACGTACATGATCATTTATGACATAAATATTGAATCTGGAAAAACGGAGAAATTGTGTGGATAAGAAAATGCAGACTTATAACAAATATAGTTATTAGAAAACATGTCTTTACAAAATAACCCGGTTAGAATATTAAACATAAAGGATAATAGAGGCACTAGTGTCATTTGGCCACTAAATTCTGTATGTGATCTTTGGTACCCAATACAAATATTACATATCAAAATTTGTTCTATAGGGGAATAACAAGAGGTCAGAACTCTGTTCAACTTTCAAGAGAATTTCTATCTCTTGAAGTACAGAAATATGATCTAATTTCAGCTCGGCTGTATTCTATTCTAGTGAATTTTATGTTGGTTCCGTGCGCTTGAATAAATATCCTCTTGGTAACTGGGCATATGAGTAACTTCTGCTCAGAAATAGGTCTTATGTTTCTTTGTGAAGAACAAATATGTCGAGTCCTAAGGAGGCCACAACTGCTAATTTAAATACTGTAGACAGGTGTCATTTTGGTAACTGTATGCAGGATCTTTCCTAGATAGTGACCCCTAAGGGTTTTCGAGGGTCGTTATCTAGGACTAATATTTCTGGGGGTCATTATATTTGTGATATTTACAGTCTTTTGTGTATGTTTTTACGGTTATCCCTAAAGGCTTGTACTGAACACGCCTTTGCAAAGGTGGATACATACCGGGTTAAAACCCGTGGTGGTCACTGTCCAGGAAAGATCCCTGCATGCACACTGGACCTGCGTACATGAATTTTGTTTTAGGAAGAATATATTTGTGGGGCTCATTTGGCGGGGGGTTGGGGGGGGGGGGGGGGAGGGCCAGGGAGCTGAGAGATGCCAAGTCAAACCGAAAGCCACATCAGAGTGAGACCGAGGTCATGCTTGGTTCTCGCGGGCAGCGTGAATAGGAATTTTCGGGGATGAATGGGGGAGTAGAAGTATATAGGAGAGGAGGAGGAGGAGGAGGAGGAGAAAGAGAGAGAGAGAGAGAGAGAGAGAGAGGAACGTGACCACATCAGTAAAGGCTGCTACTTGTTGGGGAAGTTCCTACTCTCGCGCACATGGCTGTTTTCTCTCGTGGCGTTGCTGGCGCATCTCTCAGTCGGTAAGATGAGATACGACAATCGGGTCCTGCGAGGAGGGAGCGACGGCTTCCGAGTACGACGGGAGGAAGGAGTCTTCGTCGGTGCAGGTATCCTCCAGCCACGTGTACGTCAAGGTGTCTGAAGCGTCGCCCTCCCGACACGTGCTCTGTACCGGCGGGACGCACTTGGCAGTCGCTGTGGCAGATGCTACCTCTCCCGAGGGCAGGACGACGGCGTACAGGAGGTGGTAGGGCGGAGGCTTCGACGTCACCACTTCGTAGGAAGGTGGGGAGTCCACCATCGGCGATTCCTGCAAAAGGAGAATAATGAGTAAACTAGGAAGGGATTCATGTTATATCTAAAGGGTTAATTAAGGCTTTACTACCTAATGCATATTAGATTCACACTCCTATATTAAATTATATATACACACACACACACACACACATATATATATATATATATATATATATATATATATATATATATATATATATATATATATATATAGATATACATATATTACATATATCTGAATATGAATAACTTGATCACGAAATACATAAAGCGTGTTGCTATCAATTAATAAAGGTAATGCCACGGAGGGAGGAAAATAAAAAAAATGAGAACTGCCGAGATCTTTCGGTCTGAAAGACCCTGTTGTTGTTGTTGTTGAAGATTAAGCCAGCATAATGCCAGCACGGGCTCTTGCTTCTTGAGCAGCCCGTAACAGTAGATGTTATCTTGTGATCTGAAATGAGAATGGTGGTTATGTAATGAAGGAAGAAAAGGACAGGCAGGGTTACAGACACCGTCAAACCTTGCGGTACCCGTCAGTAGGAGGAAAAGTTTAACAGCAGAGCGTCCCGATTGAGTCTTAGAGAACCTGGAAGGAAAATGGAAAAGTTGCAGATCGAGAAGAAGGATAACGACCCTTTACGAGAGGCCACGACTACAGCCAAGTCGGTCGTTAAGACCGAAAGATGATCGGCAGTTCTCGTTTTTCATTTACCTCCGTGGCATTACCTTTATGTATATGTATATACTATTTAAAAATATGTGAGGATCACTTACTATCTAGATTTCCTGACACTTTCTGGTTACATTTGTCCACACTAGGAAACATTGTTTGCAAACAAAGTTGCGAACAATGTTTGCAAACAATGTTTCTTGGTGTGGACAGGGCTTTTAGACTGAAATTAAGAAACTAATGAGGGACCTCTCTACACCTGTGGCTGGATTCGAACTCGCTCTCGAAAGTTAAGTTAAAAAGCGCAAATACTCGTTTTGCCAGACTGAAAGTACTCGTAATATAAGGTCTGTGACAAATATATTTCGCTTAAAATTTAAGAACATAAAATCAAACTTATCTAAGGACAATTTAGAAATAAGTTATTGTTACAAGGATGTAAAATTTAACATTCCTTCCGAAATAAATCGAAGTAGAAACAATTTTCTTCCAACCAGCATACCATCCCAGAATTCTTGCAAAATACGAATGGCCGGTCAATGCAAAATGCGCAAAAAGTGTGCGCGCTATTTGTTAAAAATTGGGAGTAGAAATATTGTTTGATAAGTTTTGTGTTGAGGGACAAATGAACGTTGGGGCGAAGTAGAGATGATCTTCAGACTGTGAAGAATATATATATATTATATATATAATATTATTATATATATTCATAATAATCTATATATATATTAATATATATAATATATATATATTATATATTCTTATAGATAATATATAGAATATATAGAATATATAATATATTGAATAACTTGATCACGAAGTATATAAAACGTGATGCTATGTATAATTAAAGGTTTTTGCCAAGAAGGAAAAAAATGAAAAGCGAGATAGCCAAGCACTTTCGGCCTAGTGCTTGGCTATCTCTCTTTTCATTTTTTCCTTCGTGGCAAAAACCTTTATATATATATATATTATATATCTATATATATAATAGTATATATATTATATAGATATATATAATATATATATATATACATATATAACTGAATGATGAATTTGAACGTCAAACTTCAAACCATTTTGAATACCGAGTCACAATGTCAAGGAGTGTAGAATAACGAGTCTTTTAACATCTGGGAAAGGTAAAGGATGAAAGAATTCGTAATTTGAATGAACAAAGCATGGCCAAGGGATCCGATCTACTTGTGCAATTTACAGCTAACCATTTTCTCAGTCGGACTACGTTCGACCTGAAAAACGAACAAGTAAGATTAGTAAAGTTTAACAAATAAAAACGTTTAGCATCCAAATATCAAAATGCAAAACCGGACATCAAACAAACAAACTCGAAATAAAACTAGGTCCCAAAGTAGGGAAGAGAAATGTGTGAAGAAGAATAAACCTCAAAAATTATGATAACAGTTAAAACCTGTTAAGCCTAATTCAGTTTACACAGGGGGCGTATGACCTTCATATTAATTTTGAGGATAAGAAACGTCTTGGAACAGCTCAACGTTGCATTGTCGACTATATCAAATAAATTTGTTTGGATTACCATGCTGCCATAACTTTTAACAAATCACAAAGTAGATTGTATATATGATTATGCTCTCTCTCTCTCTCTCTCTCTCTCTCTCTCTCTCTCTCTCTCTCTCTCTCTCTCTATATATATAATAAATCTATAAGTATATATATATATATATATAGATATAATATACTATATATATATGTATTATATATATATATATATATATAATAAATACACGTGCCGATAATGAAAACTCCGTCAGATTGCTCGTCCACGTATTCATTGTCAGAAGTGATTTCAGTCCAAATCTTTGATGGCAAAATTCATGTTTAAGGTCATGTCTCTGGTTCGTCATATTTAACCCCCTTTAATAGGATTACATGGGGTTTCTGCGAAAGGATGAGTATATTTAGCTATGATGGGACACGTTTCATGAATGACTTCCGTATACTCAAGAATACAGCAAAGGTTTCCTTAATTTGTCATTTTTTTTCTTTAGCTGATAGGTAAGATGGGTGAAAGAAGAGTGAGGGCAGTTAGCTAGTTAACCATAATAGGGGATAGTTTAGAAAGTTAAGTATTAGTAAGAGTATGGTAAAGTGTTGTTTAGCCACAATTTTATCTGGGTAAGGGTACAATGTTTCTAGCTGTGGCCTTAATATAAACATTATAATAATGATTTTACATTTTATTAACATGGTGAATTGTACAGATTACAAATTTTAAAATTTAATTACCTAATATATGACTTTTTGGCAAAAGTTCCAATTTTCTAATTTATTTATTTATTTTGGTCTTTGGAGCATGTTCTTCCAAGAACTGGTCCTGCAGAACACGTGTTATCTATAATTCTTCAGGAATAATGATCGAAACCTCCAAGTCATGAAAATGACTTAGATGCTTCTTCGTACCAACAGAAGCCTTTGTTTCTGAGAATTAGGATTACACGGACTGACTCACCCCCCCCCCCCCTTCATTTGCATGTGTTTTAGCCGTCCGAGTGTTTATAATTCTGTTCTGGTGTTGACTGCAACTCGTGAATGAAGATTTAGATTAAAGCTGCGGAACTTGTCTGTTTTTAGACTGCATATCTGAACTGAGTTTACATACAAATTCGTATTTGCATCAATATTACTGTGCACGAGTGTAGGCCTATATGTTGAATGATCAAGTGAGCGAACGGTGAAATTACTCTGTCGTAATCATGGTATTCAGAACTGTAACTCTATAAGCTGCCATTTACTGTATTTCATTATTTAGTATCTTTGTCTCCTACTAAGAGGCAACGCTACGCATTCTTCTGTCGTTGAAGTGACGCATTAAACTCTGGTGAGGGAAGACTCCATTCTCTCATGTCGTGGCCGATCACGTGGGGAGAAACGATCACATTCTCCCTCCAACAGTTCTACTTCCACATCCCCCGTGTAATCCCGCCATATGATTGACCCCCCCCCCCCCCACCATCTCGCCTCTAGCCCATCCACCCTCCCCGTCCCCACTGACCACTAACGGTTTAGTCCACTGCCGCGGTTCTCTTCTCTTTGTTTCTTTTGTTCAGGATATTTTTAAAAATATTTAAACTCAAGTTTAGAGCTCGTCGATATAAAGTAGTTCTGAAAGGTTCTATTTTAAAATTGTGGAATTCTGTTTCTGTGTACCATCAATGGAGGAAATTTTTTTTCTGTAAGTGGCTTAAAATTTCTTTGTTAACTCTTCCATTTGGTTGTTTTTTTATTACAAACCTCTTGTTTCTTTTGTATACTGATGAAGGATGAATTTTATGTTATTTTTAGAATGACAGCAGCGCAATAAATTAGAAATAGATCTCGTAAAAATATAAGACGATTATAAAACTGTAAAAATGGAAAACTTTATATGACGAGTTTATATGTCACGTACGTAGTACATGTATTGAGCGATATAAACCAGTTGTTCTTAACATTTATATTGCCACGCCCCCTTTAGGAGTTGGTCATTCTCTCCACGGCACCCTTGCATCTGAGTAAAATTCCCTCCCCGATTTATTGGAGAAAAAATAAAGAGAGATAGAGAAAGAGGGATTTCGAGGGATAGGGAAGGAGGTCAATAGTTACAAAACATGGTAAGACCAATGAGTCTAACTTAGAGTAGGAGACTAAAGGAAACTTAACGTTACAAGGCGACACTTGTGTTTTTCCATGAACTTCTGAATATTGACTCCTCACTTTTGCGAAGAGAATATCGAGTACAATTAGGGAATTTAAAATTTTCCCCCAGTTGAGAATTACTGATATAAGCGCAATGAGTAACTTCGCATCAGAATGTATTATTATATTTTTTTTTTCTCAAACGACCAAATCACGTCAAATTGAAGTCAAGAAATTCAGTAGAGTGGTTAGGATGAAGTTGGTTCTCTCAGGCGAATTCCGACAGTTGTTGTTGGAGATTAAGCTGGCCTTATGCCAACACGGGCTCTTGCTCATAGAGCAGTCCGTAGATAACGACAGCTGGAAATCCTGATTTTGCCCAAAAACAAGAGGGAAAGAAAAGTATTGGCTTGCTATTTCAAAGGCGGCAGACCCTTAACGCTTATCACCCAGTCTATTTATTATAATTAATAATAATAATCGTGCTTTCCTCATCTGAGGATTTAAATGAAATGGAGAGAATGTGTAGGAGTAACGTTGCCAATATGAGAGGCATTTCAGGAAGGGCTAAGAGGAATAAAAAAAAAAAAGTTCTTTAATTCTAGTTTTCCGAATAACTTTTGACCTACAAGAGTGGGCCTCCCCCAAATATTAGAACTGTGGTTCGTGAAACACACGCACACACTCTAACTATACATATATATATATATATATATATATATATATATATATATATACATGCCAGATGAACTTTGACAAAACGTTCCAAAAGTGTTACTGCTTGTTCAGAAATCGAAGCTGTGAATTATAGGCTTGATAGTTAGTAGACTGTTGTGGATTACATCCAGGGCAAAGAAGAATGTGAGCCTATCAGCCTCATCTTAAAACACGAGCTGGGAGATTTAATTGTTAAACACCTTTTTGAACCACCTTTCGCACAGGGACAATAGGGATTGTAAGTACTAATGAAGTGAATTAATGCAGTGAGAAATTAAACTGGTCATTGTAGTGAAAAACCGTTGGTTTGTTTAGTTTTATGTAAAAGCAAACCATTGAGATGGCTATCTGTCTGTCCGTCAGCACCTTTTCTCTCCGCCCTCAGATCTTATAGACTACTGAGGGTAGAGGGCTGCAAAATGGTATGTTGATCATTCACCCTCCAATCGTCAGACATACCAAATTGCAGGCTTCCAACCTCAGTAATTTTAATTTTTATTTAAAGTTAAAAAGTTAGCGATGATCATGCGTCTGGCCAACAACATAGGCCACTACCGCACTACCGGGTCGTGGCTGAAAGTTTCATGGGCTGCGGCTGAGAGTTCCAGTTTCTTGATTCTTTACACTGACTCTGCAAACGGATCATCGTGGCGAAAGGGAAAACCTTGTTACGGTTATCTCACGTAATATTCATGTAATTCATACGTGGTTTTTTAAACATTTCGAGGAGCTAAACATAGTCCTTCCAAGTGTATGAAACTAGGGTAGTTAAGGAACCAGTAAAAAAAATTAAAAAACAACCCGCCAGTTTAGAGGCCGGTGGATAATGTAAAAAAACTCTGGCACAAAGGGCATCTATTGGCCCTGAAAGTTACAAAGAATAGAACACATTCTACCCCACGACCCCTACCGCATACTCCATGAACCAAAACAACTACACACTCGGTGAGGAAAACAGACCTACCAGCGCACGGCAACAATAGAGGAACCCATAACGTAATCAAAACAATTTGGAGGGTGGCAGTTTAGAAGAATCATACTCCTCTTACTGGGATACGTCTCCCTCGAGGCCCAGTTTATATTTCCAGCTTTACTTTAATTTTTTACAAACTTAGATTATCTTATCGTCCCTATTTTAATATACGATACTCTCCGGGGTATTTAAAAAGAAAGCAGATGTACTGACATTTATTCACTTTTCATTGTCACATCTATGACTTGATTCATTTTGGTTGTTTATAATTTTATTTCATGCGCTCTATTTTTTTAGATTAAGATTATTTGTAATACTTTTGAAGTGAATCTTGTCCAGCTTTGTGTGTAAACATAACAACGCCAGAAATGAACGCGGTTGTTGCATCAAGAAACTACTCTGTCAAAATAAGTGAAGATAAAACGACAGATAAATAGTTGTAAAAAAAAACCCTAGGACAGTTTTTGTAACATCTCAAGACCTAGAACAGTGACCATCGTTATGGTTAAAGTGTGTAATTAAGAAGGGAGGGGCCAAATTGAACTGAAGAGAAGGAAAGAGACGTCGTTGCGTGGGTGTCTGACAAATGTGTTTTTGAGGCGTCAAGTCAAATCGGATTCAAAGGAGAGCAAGTCACGTAGCGTCTCTCTCTGTTACGAATAAAAAAGACGGCGGTTAACTGTCACGCAAGTAGGAGGGTCTGGGAGTGGGAAGTTTCAAGTAAAGAACATCTTAAAAGACTGATGCTCATATTGGCGAGATGTACGATGCTTTATTCAATGTATTTATTTAGAATTTTGACACAGTTTAATAGTACTTGTTTGTATATACGAATCGTGGAAATTCAAACTGTCAAAATTACAGTATTTAAGCTTAAGAAACGAGGTAGGTAGTTGACAGAAAACGAAAACACTGGCAAATTTGATTAATGGGTATCAGTAGGCATACATGATTCTCGAGTTATGGCGAATTTATTGTGTATCCCGTGGACATGATTCTCGAGTTGTGGTGAATTTAATGTCTATCAGTAGGTGGACATGATTCTCGAGATATGGTGAATTTAATGTCTATCAGTAGGTGGACATGATTCTCGAGTTGTGGTGAATTTAATTTGTATCAATAGGCGGACATGATTCTCGAGATATGGTGAATTTAATGTCTATCTGTAGGTGGACATGATTCTCGAGTTATGTGAATTTAATGTGTATCATTAGCCGGGCATGTTTCTTGAGTTATGCAAACCCATCTCAAAACTGGAGAAAAGTTTATCAACAGAGTCATAACTGGACAGAGATCACAATACAGAGAAAATTACATCACAGTATTTTCAACAGCAACTCATCAATGACAAGATCGCCAACTTTATGAGCTGCAAATATGTTCCAAAAAGAATTAATACCAGGAAACATGTTAATGCATTAATTTTGTTACAAAGTAGAATCCTCCTTTAATTGACGAACAGTATTCATGGCTGTCCTTGATTATAAGAAGTCTATAAATTTGAAAATTAAAGTTGCACAACGAGTGCAAATTTAAAATATTAAAAGGATCCACTAAAAGGACAAGTTACAAAAAATCCCACTCCCCCCCAACCACGCAAAAAAAAAAAAAAAAAAAAAAATCCGAAAGCTAAGCAGAGCTGGACCAGCCTATTCAGTGGCAATGAAAAGACCGAAGAGAAAACTTTAACTGTTCAATTTTCAATGTATAGCCTTCTTGTAATTTATAATATTTATTTTGTACAGCCCTCGATAATGTAATGAAGACATTACTAAACGTCGGGAATAATCTGACCCTTTTTAGCAAGCTTGTATGTATGTATATACTCGTATATAACCAATCTGTGTTATCACTAGGGGCTTTTCTCAACAAACGTGGGAGAGTTTTAGACCCCAAGAATCTGTAACCAAACAAAAACAACTCTTACATATTCTCATACTTTTGAACCGCTCTGATCTAAAACCTTTCTTCTGATCGCAGTCTTTGCCATATGTCACTCCCGCAAGCAACTATAGAAAGCAAAAAGGTAGACTTCGTGTAAAGAACGCGTCGGACTGTTAAGTGCGACAGGTTACTCTGTAGGTCACGTACTGATTATACAAAGGAAGTTGTGTTGTTCATCATTACTGTTTACGTACTACGTGTTTGTTGGAAATCGAGTCATAATGCGACGCAAATTGATTTTCTTTGTGGTGTCTTTTTCTTTTTTTTTTCTCGTGCACTGAACCTGTATATATTTTTCATTGTTAGTCCGTTGACGCTAAGCGGGGATAACTAGAGAGAGAGAGATTGATATTTTAACCGTTGAATCGGAGGCGAACCTTGTATACATAAAACTACATTATTATCCTCTTTATACATACACAGAAAGCTAATTAACATGGAGAGAGAGAGAGAGAGAGAGAGAGAGAGAGAGAGAGAGAGAGAGAGAGAGAGAGAGAGAAACTGTTACTGCCATACTGATATTTCAACCGCTAAATCATAGATGAATCTTGTATACACAAAACCTCCACATTATTGTCTTCTTTATACATACTCAGAAAGCTAATTAGCATGCAGTGAAATTCTACACACACACACACACACACACCTTTTTTGCATCTTCTTTGTAGCATATTTCTCACCCTTCAGTTCCATGTACAGTACATAAGCTACATAAACATCTCAATAATTTCAACCTATTACTCCTCCGTTCTTATTTACATCCTTACTGTATTTTGTTTTCTAACTTAGCTTCTGTAGACATCCTAATTCTCTTCTCAATCTTTCCCGCACATCTTGGTGCCGCCTTTGCTCCATCTTGTGCGCAGCATCAGATTCTTATAAAACCAACGTCTTTGGCTCTCATTTTCTTTCACATTCGAGGACCGTTTGAGGTCGTTATTGTAACTTCTATTCGGGGCACATCGAACCTTACCCTCCCCCCAAAACGAACTCATCTGTAATCATTCTGTCGTCCGCAGTCTCCATGACACTGCAGGTGTTGTTGGTGCTAGTCATCATCTGCCCTTTGATTTTAAAAAACATATTTAAAATTCATAGCAAAGAACCAAGTCGGGTGGGTAGTGCCATCAGTGCACCTCATGGGGTGCACTGTAGGCATTATTAAAGGATCTTTGCAGGGTCCCTTCGTCCCCGTAGCTGCAACCCCTTTCATTCTTTTTACTGTACCTCCATTCTTTCTTCCACCTTGCCATCCACCCTCTCCTAGCAATTACGCCTTTCAAACCTACTTATTCTCAGTTTCCTTTCCAGCCCTGAATGACGGCATAGGTCCCAGTGTTTGGCATTTGGCTTAAACGCTATATTTAATTCCATTCCAAAAAATAAAATTGATTTCACTTCTCTAATAAGAAAATGAGATAGATTTCACTTCTCTAACCAAAAAATAAAATTGATTTCACTTCTCTAATAAGAAAATGAGATAGATTTCACTTCTCTTAACAAATATGATAGATTTCAGTTCTTTAACAAGAAAGTAAGACCCATTTCAGTTCACTAACAATAAAATAAGATAGATTTCACTTCTGTAACAAGAAAATAAGATAGATATTACTTCTCTAACAAGAAATTAAGATAGATATTACTTCTCTGACAAGAAAATAAGATAGATTTTACTTCTGTAGACAAGAAAATAAGATAGATAGCACTTCTGTAAAGATGGCCAGGAAATTATTATCTCGGATTCTGTGAATTTCTTCGAAAGCTTCAGAGCACAATTTGTTCGTATTATCGCAAATATGGTTTTGTCACATACTTAGAACAGACCTAGTACTACAACCACTGTAATAAGTATGGTGTTGGAACCTGAAGGCCTGTGATCATTAACAACAGAAACACCGTTGACATAACTATACCATATGTATTCAGACAGGATGGTTTTTTAGTTTTCTTTAAAAGAAAACTATTGAGAAGGCTATCCATCTGTCCGTCCGCACTTTTGCTGTCCGCCCTCAGACCTTAAAAACTACTGAGGCTCAAGGGCTGCAAATTGGTATGGTGATCATCCACCCTCCAATCATCAAACATACCAAATTTCAGCCCTCTAGCCTCAGTAGTTTTTATTTTATTTAAGATTAAATTTAGCCATGATCATGCGTCTGGCAACGCTACAGAACAGGCCATCACCGGGCCGAGGCTGAAAGTTTCATGGGCCGCGGGTCATTCAGCATTATAAAGAGACCACCAAAAGATAGATTTAGTTTTGGTGGCCTTGATTAATCGCTGTACAGAAAACTCGATTTTTTTTACTTGTTTAATTTAGTAGTCAGTTAAAAAAGAAACCTATCTATTTCAAATGGAGTCATGAAGAACTAGAGATGCTTCTGCAGTGAGCTCTTAAAGGTGACTTGATTGCCTTAATATTTAGCTCAAGGTTTTGGAAAATAATGAATGGTCTTTTCACTTATGGAGGTCTGTATCCAACGGTTATATATTTTTTTTAATCAAGACTGCTGACTGACTGGTTTTTTCTTCTTTTACCACCCACAATATGTAATGGACATGAATTCACTAAAAGTGGATGAAGTTTGTTAAAGGTCAGTCAGCGTAACATTTTGTAAAGTTTTTTTTTTTTTTTTTTAATTCAGATATGGCAGGATATCTCTTTAGTGCAAAAACATTGTATTATAATACAATAGCCTTGTAGTGTTTAACAGTTAAAAGCATTTATAATTTGTCTTTCTGCATAATCCGCAGATTTATTTTTGTTTCCGTATTTAGGGATATGTAAAAAAAAAAAGGAAAAACTTGAATGAGGAGCAAGAATGTTACGTCATCCATCGATATTAATTCTCCTGGCTCTTAGTGATTGCGAATCAAATAGGTGTTGGTGCAGGTCATTTTTTAAAGTTCAAGGATGTGACCTCTGGTCTTGTCCGACTAACCTGTCTGTATAAGCAGCTTGTGCAAGCAGATCCTGCTGCTGTAGATGTAGTTACAACGTTTTTTTTTTCTTTTACTATTTTTGGAGTTATGTTACCGTTGCCATGATGTGTTTGTTTCCCAGACCTTCAAACATTGACAGCGAGTAAATACATCTTCGACGACGAGCTTCGAAAAAGCGCCTCAGTGGCGTGGTCGGTATGGTGTTGGCATGCCTCTTCGGTGGCCGCGAGTTCGATTCTCGGGCATTCCATTGAGGAGTGAACGATGTGTATTTTTGGTGATAGAAGTTTACTCTCGAAGTTGGTCGGAAGTCACGTCAAGCCGTTGGTACCATTGCTGAATAACCACTGGTTCCATGCAACATACAAGCACCATACAAATAAACAAACAAACGAGCTTCTAAAATACCGACGCGATGGCTGGGAATTTGGGAATTTAGTGAAAGTTCCACAGAAATATTTGTCTCGCTGCAATTCTCCCTTGACCACAACTCCCCCCTACCCCCTACCCCTCCTCCCCTTTCAGCAAGCAGAAAGCAATACAGCCCAGTTACGTAAAATCTACAAGTATTAACTCCGTCCAGTATTTCAAATTGAATATTTATAATGTGTAAAGAAGGAATTCTGTTGGAACGTGGTTGGAATTTTTATTTTACTTCATACCCACTGAAGAATGAAGGTGCAACTATCCACCTCCCACCCAACCCCCCCCCCCCCCCCAAACCCACACCAAAAATGTCTTTGTGGAATGAGAGAAGTGTCACCAAGATGAGAAATATATTATCACATTTAACTGGAATCTGTCATTCGGTTAAAAAACCATACATCAGATAGATTAGGTCAGGCAGCATTGCGTCTTCGTCTTAAGACAGTAATAAAGCATTTCTTCTATTTATGAGCATCAGCATAAACTGTCCGTGTCACTCCCGAGATGATAACTAAGTTTAATTTTTGCTGATACTATTCAGTTCTGTAACAAGAAAGTAAGATATTTCAGTTCTCGAACAAGAAAATAAGATATCTCTCACTTCTCGAACAAGAAAATAAGATAGAATTCAGTTCTCTATCAAGAAAATATAATAAATTTCAGTTCTTTAACAAGAAAATTAGATAAATTTCAGTTCTCTAACAAGAAAATAAGATAGATTTCAGCTCTCTAACAAGAAAATAAAATAGATTTCACCTCTCTAACAAATATGATCGATTTCAGTTCTTTAACAGGAAAATAAGATAGATTTCACTTCTATAACGAGAAAAATAAGATAGATTTCACTTCTATAACAAGAAAATAAGATAGATGGCCCTTCTCTAACAAGACAGTAAGATAGATTTCAGTTCACTAACAAGAAAATAAGATAGATTTCACTTCTGTAACAAGACAATAAGATAGATATCACTTCTATAACAAGAAAATAAGATAGATATCACTTCTATGAAAAGAAAATAAGATAGATATCACTTCTATAACAAGAAAATAAGATAGATTTCACATCTATAAAAAGAAAATAAGATAGATATCACTTTTATAACAAGAAAATAAGATAGATATCACTTCTATAAAAAGAAAATAAGATAGATATCACTTCTGTAACAAGAAAATAAGATAGATTTCACTTCTATAAAAGAACATAAGATAGATATCACTTCTATAAAAAAGAAAATAAGATAGATATCATTCTATAAAAGTGAAAATAAGATAGATATCACTTCTGCTACAAGAAAATAAGATAGATATCACTTCTATTAAAAGAAAAATAAGAAGATATCACTTCATTAAACAGAAAATAAGATGATATCACTTCTGTAAAACAAGAATATAAGATAGAATCCACTTCTCCAACAAGGAAAATAAGATAGGTTTCACTTCTATAACAAGAGAAGATTTCACTTCTATAAAAAGAAAATAAGATAGATATCACTTCTGTAACAAGAAAATAAGATAGATATCACTTCTCCAACAAGAAAATAAGATAGGTTTCACTTCTATATCAAGAAAATAAGATAGATTTCACTTCTATAACAAGAAAATAAGATAGATATCACTTCTCCAACAAGAAAATAAGATAGATTTCACTTTTATAACAAGAAAATAAGAAATCTTTGCTGGATGGGAAAGTTTCTGAAGGTATTGGGAGGTAATCCTGTTCAATGACCGATCGTAACGCGTTTTCATCACTTGAATTGATTTGCTGGTCATGCTGCGGAAGAATTTTCTACTGAAACGCTTAAAAAAAAAAAAAAAAAAAAAAAAAAAAGCTATTCGGTTTCCTGTTCATCCCGAGAACACATCATTTTTACCTCTGGAACCTGTTATAGTTTTTTTTATTTTTTTATTTTTTGCTAAACTTCAAACGTGGTATTTATCTTCAGTTGCTTTTAGCTCCATGTCAATAGTTGCATTCTTCAAGCATGGCAACAACCTTGACAGAGCGCCAATGTCATATAATTCACTTCTTTTTAGACAACAGTATACAACATTGTTTTTGGGATCCTTCATAACGGACACCTTGAAAATTTTGAACAAGCATTCAATACAGTGCGTGTTTTACCAGATGAACTTTCTCGCATTATTTAAGATTCTTTTACTGTACTTCCTTTCATATGCTCTTTCTTCTATCTTACTTTCCTCAACCCTCTCCTAACTATTGATTCATAGTGCAACTGCTTTGAGGTTTTCCTCCTGTTACACCTTTCAAACATTTTACTGTCAAATTCTCTACTGTTTTTACTGATATCACTTATTAATAAAGATTCTGCATAAGTCGAAAAATTCCTAATTATACATAACCCTTAAGCTTCATTTTCTTAGTTAAAAAATAAAAACTTAAATTCTTGGGTCTTCAGTATGTTGAGAGGGTTCAGTATTTAAATGGAATGAAAATACTTTAACGAAGACGAAAGTGTTTTGATCCTTCTGGACTTGGTCTGTTTTTCGAAATATATAAGAGTCCATAAGTCCCAAGGTCCCCAAAGGCTTGAGTGTGTGAACTTCAGTTACAGATCAAGACAAAACGGCATTTTCCTTGTAACAGGGATGGGATTTTATTGTGAAGAAAATGTAGCTACATTTTCCTTGACCTTAACCTTTAATATCAGTAGATACAATACAGACTTTGAGAATTATGGACATAGGGAATTGATCAACTCCGGGAAACAATCCACTAAACATACTGAAGATAAAGGTTTGAAGCTTTTTTTTTTTTTGTATAATAAGGAAATTATTGACTTTTGCAACCAATCTCTTGGTGGCTCACTGTAAAAGAAATGACGCTTCACAACTATGTCACTATTTCCTTGTCTGTATAGTTTAGCATTACGTTTCCTTTACGGATGTGCCCAGTTAATATGTATCATTACCCTTGTCCCTGTCAATGTCATTAGAACGAGCACGATAAGGACTTATCATTATTAGATAAGAACTACATCTCGAAGAACGAGTTTGCATGTGAGGTGACTCTTGTCTAGGAAGGTGAGCTGTTTCACTAAGGTCGGCAGGTTTCGATATATCAAAAGGAATGTTCCATGAAGGTAATCCTACCTTTACGATGAGCCGTCAGCCTGTCAGTTCCCCGTGACGTGAACTTGATTTTATAAGAGAGGAGAAACACCTGAAGTTGTTCTACTCACGTTTTCGTGACACTACGTACTGATTCTCAAGACAGAAGAAGGAAAACAAGTACAAAAATGCGCCGTTGAAATCAAGTTCTCTGTTCGGCGGTTGCCTTAGCCACGGCCCATGAAACTCTTAGCCGCGCCCCATGAAACTCGGCCACGGTGTTGTGGTGGCCTATGTTGTTGGTGCATATAACGCTGTCAGAAGTACAATTATGGCTGACTTTAACCTTAAATCAAATACAAACTACTGAGACTAGAGGGCTGCAATTTGATGTGTTAGTTGATTGGAGGGTGGATGATCAGCATAGCAATTTGCAGCCCTCTAGCCTCAGCAGTTTTTAAGATCTGAGGGCGGACGGACAGACAAAGCCGGCACAATAGTTTTCATTTACAGAAAAAAAAAAAGAGTAAAATACAAGTATGAAATAGTGGAATTAGAGTGGGACGTGGAAATTACAAGAAATTAGTAAAAAAGAAAAAGAGATCCCGACGACCTTCCTTTCAGCTTACAGCACTGTAATGATGACATGCAAACTACAGCTTTACAAGGTGTTACAGCGCGAAGAGAAAAGTTCAGTGAAATGGATGAATTTTATTGGTGGCCTTCGTTATGATGACGTCATTTCACTGTAGCCTTCAAAAAAAAAAAAAAAACTACTGCATTATTCTCAGTCATTCTCAGGACATATCTTTACCAAAGCCAATGATTTAAGTAATTATAACGATTTTTTTTTTTTTTTTACATTTAGGTAGTCGGAGATGCATCTGAGAAAGGTATTGTTCAGTGAAAGATTATTATTATCATTATTGTTAAAGAGAATGGCAGAATTAAGAAAGTTGATTTTATATATTGCTTTTTTTATTTTTCTTATCATCCCCCAATATTCATATTGGGAATTTCTAAAAATTATAAAAACGCTGAAGGCGATCTTTTATTAAAACAGGATTCTGGTATACTGCTAATACCAGTATACCAGAATCCTGTTTTAATACAAGATCACCTCCAGCATTTTTATAATTTTGAGAAATTCTCAATATGAATATTGGCCAATTACTCAAAAACATCGCTGAGCCAGAGAAGCTGATGATAAAGAAAAAAAAAAAAAAATAGAAAATGCAAAATACAAAATCAACTCGCTTAATTCTGCCATTTGCTCTAACAAAATTTGCCTAAAAGAGGGTCTTTTACCAAATTATTATTATTATTATTATTATTATTATTATTATTATTATTATTATTCACTTGGTTATGTAGCCGCGTGGACTGTTTCTCCGTAGCGTGGAAAAACCGTTTGTACATTCCTAAGTTGATTTTTAGTTTTCTGTAAAAGAAAACTATTGTAACGGTTTTGTCTGTCTCTCCGCACTTGTTGTCCGCCCTCAGATCTTCAAAACTACTCGGGCTGGAGGACTCGAAATTGGGATGTTGGTCATCCACCCTCCAATCATCAAACATACCAAATTGCAGCCCTCTAGCCTCTGTAGTATTTATTATATTTGAGGCTAAAGTTAGCCATAATGCTGCGTCTAGTCAACAATATAGGAAAGGCCACCACTAGGCGGTGGTTTAAGCTTCATGGGCCGCGGCTCATACAGCATTATACCGAGACACCCGAAAGACAGATCTATTTTCGGTGGCCTTGCTTACACGCTGTAGCAGCTGTACAGAAAACTCGATTGATTCCTCGGCGCTTTTTTTATTCTGTGTTCTTATTGCACATTTCTCATATAAAACTGGGCTCGATTATATTTCCTTGTAACGTTTTATTTGAACTGACCAGTTTTTTTTTTTTTTTTTTTTTTTTTTTTTTTTACCAGATGCCCAGTTAAGGGCTAGATTGTTATCTCTAACGTGGACAAAAACTGCAGTTGTTCTGTGCATATGTTATACTGCTGTTCAGTTCTCTTTTCCATTGAGGTACCAACCAGTTTGGCTAACGGAATTTATCACATTTTATTTGAGGGAATGTAACATATACGGCCTTTTGTATTGGCAGGAGAGTTCTTTATCAGTGTGTGTGTGTGTGTGTTTTTACTACGTTAAAGTTCTTGATTTTTTAAAATTTATGCTTCGTTCCAGTCCCCTTAAGATGTTTTGACAGAAGAAACTGGTGAGTACAATATCCTCTATTATATTTTCCTTGGGATAATTTTATATATACATTATATATGTATATATAAATTGTAAACTTGTATATATGCATACTTATTTAGCCAAGGCCACAGGGAAAATAAAAGAAGGAGTACCAAGAGCTTTCGTGTTATTTCAACACATTTTCGAGGTTGAAATGACACGAAGGGCTTGGTAATACTCCTTCTCATATTTTTCCTGTGGCCTTGGATAAATATATTGTCACGCACTATTTAATAACATATAAGCATGTATACTTATATACTATTGTTAAGACCGAAGGTTTGTTAGCTACGAAAAATACACATTGATTAAAAATTTGTCATGTATATGTATATAAAAATTGTATACATGTATATACGTATATATATATATATATATATATATATTGTGTGTGTGTGCGTGCGTGTGTATGTTTTATCTACATGGTCTCTTCAGCTCAAGCTCTGATGCACTCCTGTCAGCATAGCACGAAGAATCAATCCCTCCCCTTCTCTCGCTGGTAAGACCGGTATCATGTTCCTAGACCACGAGGTACATCTGAAATATATCACGAGGAAACCCTAGATCGATCCCACGGGGTAGATTCAGCAGGATGACGTCAACCCGTTTCCCGAAAGATCCAGTGTGACTCTGTTGACCTAAGCTGCGATTTCCTCACCTGACTGGTTGATCTAATGTGGTTGCAGGCAAGTGGAGAAGCAGATGTGGAAAAGCTTATTAGACGTACATACATGCATACATATGTACATATACACATGTGTGAAATATATATATTGTATTATATATATACACACACACACATATATATTATATATATATATATATATATATATATATATATATATATATATATATATATATATATGTGTGTGTGTTTCAGTTTGTATGTATGTGTATTATTTTTTTTTACATGTATCGAAAGACTTTCTTAATTCACAAATATTAAGCCAGAAATTTCGTTGAATATCAGCTCAGGTTACCTAGGGAATAACTTCCACCCAAGAAGAATTATAAGTTAAGGGCTTCGTCACCGTTGGGATTCGAACTGCCGCCTGGCTGGGAAACAACGAAAACAAAGTGACTCTGACCTTCAGCCTGTATGCATATATATATATATATATATATATATATATATATATATATATATATATATATATATATATATGCAGGCCGAAGGTCAGAGTCACTTTGTTTTCGTTGTTTCCCAGCCAGGCGGCAGTTCGAATCCCAACGGTGACGAAGCCCTTATCACTTATAATTCTTCTGGGGTGGAAGTTATTCCCTATGTAACCTGAGCTGATATTCAACGAAATTTCTGGCTTAATATTTGTGAATTAATAAAGTGTTTCGATACATGTAAAAAAAAATAATACACATACATACAAACTACACACACACACATATATATATATATATATATATATATATATATATATATATATATATATATATATATACATACATAATATCTACATATATATATATATATATATATATATATAATATATATATATATATATATATATATATATATATATATATATATATATATATATATATATATATATATATATCAGGCTCCAAGCAATCAGAGTTGAGGAGGAAAACAAAGGGCGAGCAACTCATGTCAACTGGAAATTTGTAAGGATCATAGAAAACGTAACAGTAAGATTCCAGAAGTTGTTGGTAGAGGAAAAGGATCCCTCTAAGACCAAGCCTGCGCAATCTGTTCTTTACTGACCTTCGCGGGGTAAATATGGAAGGTGGGTAAAGCTACCTGCTTGCCCCCAAGCTACAAATTACATGATACCCATCAACCTTCGACGATATGGCATTGGAGCTGACCGGCAAAAGAAAATGTCTGCATCATAGACAATTCTAATAGAGAAGGTGACATGCTCCAGATATCGAGGCTATGGCTTCACCAACGTAATGTACGTTGGAATACGTTACTGGTTCATCGTAAACTTCGATTATAACGGAGGGGGTTGCTTGGAAGAAGTATGTGGTGGGAGATGCCAAGGCAATAAGCGAGCTAATATGTCTGGTACCAAACAGAGGAAACACCTTTCGCAAGCATATTAGCGATATGGAGATCAGAAACGCTTATTGAACGATGAGCAGTGCTTCATGTTTGGTACAAAAGGGCAAGGGGTGTATGTCCTTCAACATCACTCAGAAATAGGGTCTCCAGTATTTATATTGAGAATTTCAGTATTTAGTGCGAAGAAAGCATGAATTCGAAACGAATGGTAAAGCATCAGAAGAATGAGAGCGCATCAGTGGCGTGATCGGTATGGCCCTGGCCTGCCACCTCGATGGCAGCGAGTTTGATTCTCGGGCATTCCACTGAGGGATTAGAGATATGTATTTCTGGTGATAGAGGTTCACCCTCGACGTGGTTCGGAAATCACGTAAAGCCGTTGGTCCCGTTGCTGCATAACGTAAAAACACCATACAAACAAACAAACAAACAAAAAATCAGAAGAATGATTAGCCTAGGATGACTGCATTTCAGTGAAATGCAGTATACATGAGTGAAGGTATGAATGCGCAAGGGCAAACGTCATGATAAAACTACACGCAGGCTTGGGAGTGGAGAGTGATCTGAAATAGCTTCTGGGAAACATTGCAAGAGCTCAGAATTTCGTATGTGAGAAGTTGCGTGATCTCTCGGTAGGCATCGAAATGAGTTGTTCCCTCTGATATTGGGTGCTGACCAATCATGAGAAACTAACAGTCGCTGTCACATTCATTTATGTAGCTGTTACGGATTTCTTGGGGAAATGAGACGTTTAATTTGAGATGATCAGAGCACTATGCAGTGGCCTGTTGTTAAAATTATCGAAAAGTTGGATTTTAGAGAGAACCCTCACAGACACAAGAAACAGCAATAGCACAAAACCCTGGGCATGCATAAAGTTACGATGATGCAGTCAAAATTCAAGCTAATTTGTTGCAGATTTTGATTGGGCAATTGTATTCGTCAAAAATAAAAAAAACTATTTCACATTTTCTCTGAAGCTCATTTCGCCGAAAGTAGATAGGAAGCAGTGACTAGCACCATCAAGCAATTGTTTAAAAAAAAAGTTGTAGACAATTAACGTGACAACAATATCATTCCGGTGTCGATGAACTGTAAAATATGACTCACGCTGTCATTCTGAACCGGCCAGCGTTAAAAATAAACAAAGAAAAAAAAGGGGGGAACAAAAAGAGAAACTCGTCGAAGACTCCTGATTGCACCACATGGCCTGTGCTCAAGTGACGAGCAGCACCGACCACGTGGCAGTGAATTTCAGTTCCTCTTTTGTCATTCACGATGGGAAGAAATAAAAGACATCGTGACCGTGAGTCATCCACCGCACGATCTTTGTTTATATTGGGCCGGTAATATTCTCCTCCTCGTGGGTTTCGCCACAGTCGCATGACCATAACTGGAAGTAACTGCTTCTATGTACGTGGATGCATGAATTTTATATATATATTATATATATATATATATATATATATATATATATATACTATATAGATATATCATATATATATATATATGACTGGTAAAAATATTCTGTTAAAACAGAATTTCCCATCTATAATGTGTGTGTGTGTGTGTGTGTGACTGGTAAAAATGTTCTGTTAAGACAGAATTCCATCTAAAATATAGTGTTTTGATTGTTTAAGGACGTTCCTATGACCGATAAAAGCATCTTCTATGTACACACACATACGTAAACACCTATCTATCTATAAACATGTACATTATATATGTACGTACGTACTTATGTACTATGTATGTGTGTATATAAATGCTTTCATCGGTCATGGGAATGTCCTTAAAAAATCAAAACACTATATATTTACACCCGTATCAACCCCTTTAATTGTGAATCAAAATTAACCAATGTAAAAAACACATACACACACACACACACTCACACTCACAAAGGGTTACATCATACAGGTGATTCAGAGGGAAGAAAGGACGGTAGCAGAGTGTATGCAAAATAAATGGAAGAGAAGAGTCTATGTTAGTCAAAACAGGAATGCATGAAAGGACAGTCAAATCAACTTTCTTTTATGGAAATGAGGTGAGGTTGTTGAATGCAAATGGAAGAAACAGTTGCATAGATTACGTATTTTAAGCTCAAGGAGAACAGGGGTAAGAAGTGTTGAATTTGAGATAAAAGATTGACATCCAGACTGATAAAAGGCTTATCAGGTGCAAATATTATGGATCAAGGTCTAGAGCAGTGGTTCTCAACTTTTTTTTTGGCCTATGCACCCTTTCACCATATGTCAGAATGTCATTTCCCCTCACCCCTTTCCAAAATTGTCTGCCTCAAAGGTGCATTCCAAATAATATGCGACAAAATGCTAACACAAAATGACAAGCTAGCGGAGAGAAAGCCCAGCGTGACCTCTCAGTACTGCTCACCAATGCAAATTGTGTTTTGTGTGGTGCTAGAGCCAGTTTGAGCCTGCCAATCTGTGGTGACAATCCCACTCCCTGGTTGAAAACCACTGGTCTAGAAGTTTTGGTGTTTTTGAGGTAGTGGAGGATGACAGGTTGGCGAAAAGTGTTTGGAATTGAGGAGTGCTGTGAGGAAGAGTAGGAAAACTGATGAGTAAGAGGGTGCAACACACTAATGGTGAGCCCTCCCTTTTGGCATATTTCGTTTATATATATATATATAATATATATATATATATATATATAATATATATATATATATATGTGTGTGTGTATATATATATATATATATATATATATATATATATATATATATATATATATATATATATATATATATATATAATATATATATATATATAGATATATATATATATATATATATATATATATATATATATATATATATATATATAATCTCCAATATAGCACGAAGGAACACGTACTTGAGAATATCCTAAAATCCACGGTAGAAAGGTAAGTGAAACAGGGACCAGGAATAAGTACTTTTGTAGTATATTCTACATTTTCAGGTTCACACTGTGAACTTGAAAATGTAGAATATACTACGTAAGTACTTGTTCCAAGTCTCGGTTTCACTTACCTTTCTACCGTCGATTTAAGTAGATATATATATATATAATATATATATATATATATATATATATATATATAATATATATATATATATACGTACATATATATAGTACTATGTATGTATAACCGAATCAACAAAAATGGAACGTGATGAATTAATAAATAAAGAAAAATTCCACGATGGAAAGAGAAACGATGGAGTTCTGCAAGGCCTTCCGATTCCTTGTCCTTTACTTAGCAGACTGTTAAGTAAAGAAGCCGAAACACCTTACAGAACTCCATCATTTCTCTTGCCTTTTGTGGAATTAGCCTTTATTTATAGTACTAAGTGTATGTACTTCTTTGTCAGGAGATTAAAAGGCAGAGCCTATTATTTGTCTAATATCTCCGCGGGCGCCCACTATCAGGGGAAACGGCTTACGTGTGGGTATGTATATACAGCGCCTGCTGAGATACCGGCACAAAACCCATCTGCTCCTCCTCGTTCATTTAAGATTTTCGGGCGGACTTTCCTCATGTCTTCTCTCACCTGCCAGCTGCGACCGGCGGCGATTCGACCGGTCTCTAGAGAGACGATTGCTTCGTGATCTTTAACAGCAATCCTTTCGCAGTGAGATCCCTCGGGCGTTCATCGTCAGGAAATCTTCATTCTGCACAGGCTAGGAACCAAATTTTGTTGTCCGCCTTCTCCATAATTTTCGTTATCGACTCGTTTGTTTGTCCGTTTTTCTAAAAAAAAAAAGGGGGCCGCCTTTTCAGTTCCTGTTACCTTCGTTGTCATTATTATCTCTCGCTCACATTCACTGGAACACTGACGAAAAGTGACTGGAGGATTCTTTTGTTCCTCGCAGCTCTCAGAGAGTCGAAGCATTGTGAGAAATGTTTCGAATCAATGTGAGCAACATTTTAATGCTTGGTGAAGGTCAACGCGGTTGCATTTAAAATCGACTCTAGAACCCCGCACCCACGGCAACCCCAGCCTCAGTACCCCACTAATTCGGTTCTTGAACCTCTTAACCTCCAACGCGACCACACACCTCCCAGCAATCTCTGACTATTTTTTTTTTTTTTATGCGGCTTCGGAAAGAGCGCTAAGATACAGGGAGACAAAGAGACTCCATTTTACCCAGCGGTTAAAACTCGAAGCGGAAACTTTACTTCAAGTTACCTTACTGTGATTTGTAGTCTTATTTTACAACAATGCATGAAATAGGCTCACCTGTAACATGTCAGTATTGTTACCAGTCTCCCTGACTTTGCACGAAAGATCAAGAATAACCTTTTAGGGATAAAACATAACACAAAAAGGAAAAATTAATAATAATCGAAACCTTTGGAAAAATGTGATGAAGTACGAAATGGACACGAAACCATAACAAAGTAATACAACTCTACAGTGACCAAGGGAACGTGATGCATACGTGAACACCGAGTCAGTCTCTCTCTCTTATCCTTATTAAATACCTATTATCCAAATGCAGCCGCTTACAAACTAACCAGCATAAATAATTTAAAACCAAAGGGTTGACTAACCTCGTCTCACGACGTAGGGACAACATTCTAGAAAGGAAAGTTTGTTTTCATATGTAGCTTTCTTTTCCATGGGGTGCTTTCTGTGTTTGAGCCTTCGGGCGCAAAGTTTGGCTTTTAATAGTAATAATAACTGAACCTAAATTTGGCTGAATAAAAAGGGCAATGGTAATTGTAACTTAAAGCAAGCGAGGCATGATTCTTGTTAAATGCAAGAATAATCAATTAATGTGCATCTGATCAGAATAAAAATCAGGAAACTGCATGTATTTCTTGTACCGATTTTTAATATTTCAAATTTAAACAGGTGCGTGCATAACCACGCTAACAAAAGCAAGCGAACACCATCCCTGCTAGGAGAGACATGATTTAATTTTCTTATTCCGTGATCTTTCAGTTTTCTGGCTTTTTTTTCTTCCTTTGCGGTAATGAGAACACGGTATTGCCCAACACTTTTTGTGTCTTACTATATATATATATACATAATAATATATATACATATATATATATATATTATATATATATATATATATATATATATATATATATATATCTCCAATGTAACACGAAGGAACACGTACTTGACAATATCCTTAAATCCACGATAAAAAGGTAAGTGACACAGGGACTTGGAACAAACTTGAACTTGAAAATGTAGAATATACTAAGAAAGTACTTGTTCCAAGTCCCTGTTTCACATACCTTTAAGGATATGTATATAATATATATATATATATTATATATATATATATATATATATATATATATATATATATATATATATATTTATACTTGTATATGTATGGATGTATGTATGTATGTATTTATTCACTAGATTTCGTCCTTTTGTTCGAAAACAGAAGATAAGATTATGGGTTTTTTTCCTTACAGCTGAAGGATAAGTGGTTGGACTAGATATAGAACAGAATGGAGTGGTTAGATATCGGCAAATGCGTCGAATGGGTATTTTAGTACCCTGGGTTTTTATGGGTAGGGTGGGGTTACTTGATGCACGGGTAGGAGAGGCACGAAAGTAGTAGAGCGCAGTGGGGTTGGTATGGCAGCGGAGATGTGGGGAAAAAGGTGTTACTGATAAAGGGCAATTTCCCATTAACTCATGGAGCCACAGGCTATGCGAGTGGTCGTAAGGTCTCTTGTCAGTGGGGAAGGGGGAGGTGGGGTTGCAGCCCCCATTGTCTAAGGCCACGAACGTCATGTAAGGTCAGAAATGAGGGGGAGAAGCAAAAACGTGACCGAGACGTAACGTAACGCGCTCTCTCCAATATAGGTTAGAAGGAACTTGAGAGTTGATTTCTACTTTTTCGTTCCTTTTGCCGTTAGCGTGAGTTTCCGCTGCTGCTGCTGCAGCTCTGATGAGTCTTCCTCACTCAACAGTATCAAAGCCCTTCTAAAAGAGCAGCGGGTTATACGCTTGACCGTTTCATGTATTATGAATAGC
>NC_061098.1:20253063-20368063 GCF_015104395.2 Macrobrachium nipponense | reverse complement strand
GGTTAAGGAAATTTGGAGGGAAAATTAGCCGTTTTGGGTGTGGTTGAGATCATAAACAGAAGCAGGAGCCTTGGACAGATCTTATCTTCTTTAGAGTTATGCAGTTATCGCAGTTTGACATTTTATTTTCCTAACTTATTTCCTATTGTATAGTTATAAACAGTATCTACTGACTCCTGATTTTGACCCTGGCCAGGATCAGAGATATACATAGGTCTATTCGATGAAAATACGAAGCGATTCTTTGCCTTGAGAATTGTATATTACGTACCTGATAGTTACCAACTTCATCTCTGAATGTTTCCTGAAAAGTCCTCCGTGAAGCACCCTCTTCAGGGAAAAAAGACGGTGTACACTGTTGACAAGTTTTCAATAAGTAAACTGGATACTCTGTTCATGAGAAACGTGCTACATTGGATATACTGCTTATGCGATCAAGAACTAAAAAAAAAAAAACTTAAATAGTAAACTACTTAGTTTTCTACTGTTTTTTTTTATTTTTTTTTCAGTTTTTTAAATTTTTTTGTAGAGTACGGGATCAGTGACCCATGACTTTTAACTATAGTAGATTGACATCAACCGTGCATTTGATGTCTAGGCCTGTCCCTTACGACGCTCCTGATTAACTGTTGATAAGCCAGTCACTGGGGCCAGGGCTGGAAACTCAGTCTCTCTCGAGAGTTCACATAGGCAGGATGTATGTTCCGCCTCTCCTGAGGGATACTTTTGAAAGACGTATCCCTCAGGAGAAGCGGAACATATATCCTACCCTTGTGAACTCTCAAGAGAGACTGGGAGTTTCCAGCCCTATGATTTGCTTATCAACAGCCAATCAGGAGCGTCGTAAGGGACTGGCCTAGACATCAAGGCTGATGTGAATTTACTATAGTAATTTAATATACAGACTGGAGCTCACTTGTAGAAAATGTCACACGAAGGGCGTTTAAGGCCTGGTTAAGTAATAATAATAATAATAAAAAAAGGGAATACAAAAATTCATGCCCAATTCGTGAAATAAAACTGGATATTCCAGATCAAAGACCTTGTTCCAGATAAAGGAAAGAAAGATAGAAACAAAGATCTCGGACTGGAATCCAGCGACACGCGAAAGGGATCATTATTTACTATCGCATCTAAAATGCAAGTGGCTAAGTTCTCTCGTGGTATGGAGAGAAAGATCGGAGGCCTGCAGTAATATCAATCTTAGAAGAAACAAGTAAAAAATCCGTCGAAGAGTCTTCGGCGCAATCGAGTTTTCTGTACAGCCGCTACAGCGTATAATCCTTTCTTATTCTCTTTCTTCCATCTTACTTTCCACCCTCTCCTAACAATTCATTCATAGCGCAACTACTTTGAGGTTTTCCTCCTGTTACACCTTTCAAACATTTTTTCTATCAATTTCTGTTTCAGCGCTGAATGACCCCACAGATCCCAGCGCTTGGCATTTGGCCCAAAATCTATATTCAATTCAATTCAACTCAAGCGATGGTCCTTGTATAATGCTGCACGAGCCGCGGCCCATGGAACTTTAACCAGAGATGTGTAATTCTGGTGATAGAAGCTCACTCTCGACGTGGTTCGGAAGGCACGTAAAGCCGTTGGTCCCGTTGCTGAATAGCCACTGGTTCCATGCAACGTAAAAACACCACACAAACAAACAATGAAAACATTGAACTTTAACCACAGCCCGGTGGTGGCCTATCCTATATCGTTACCAGAAGCTCGATTATGGCTAACTTTAACCTTAAATAATATAGAAACTACTAAGTCTAGAGGGCAGCAATTTGATATGTTTGATAATGGGAGGGTGGATGATCAACACATCAATTTGCAGCCCTCTAGCCTCGGTCATTTATAAGGTCGGAGGGCAGACGGTCAGACAAAGCCGGCACAATAGTTTTCTTTTACAGAAAACCAAAAGTCACTTCGGTAAAATAGGATGAAATATGACGTCACTGAGCTCGAACACGCCCTCGATTTATAGTTTGCATGGTGTAAGTAACACCAGTCTACAGAACGCAATCCCTTGTAGAGGGTAGTGCCGTCAGTGCACCTCATGCAGTGCACTGTAGGCATCACTTAAGGTTCTTTGCAGCGTGCCTTCGGCGCCTAGCTGCAACCCCTTTCGTTCCTTTTACTATACCTCCTTTCATGTTCTCTTTCTTCCATCTTACTTTCCACCCTCTCCTGACAGTTGCTTCATAGTGCAACTGCTTTGATGCTTTGCTCCTGTTGCACATGTCAACTCTTGTACTGCCAGTTTATATTTCAGCGCTGAAGGGCCTCATAGGTCCCAGTGCTTGGCCTTTGGCTTAGATTCCATATTCAATTCAATTAAAATTCAGGACGAAATCAAGCAACTAAAACTTGTATCTTAAAGTCAACCACAATGAAAACTCACAACGGATACAATTACCAGGTGCTACATGCCTTATGTAACAGATGCTTAATGTCCTTGTTAGCGCGGTGTCACTAATGGTGAGAAGAACCGGTAATTAGGCGTTTTTTTTTATCGAAGTTTTTTACTGGTTTAGAGGAGTGGGAAGACAATTCTTCGCTCTGTTTTCCTCCTCTGTATGACCCCGTTAACCTATACCTATCTGGTGCTCGCTGTCTTTGAGAAAGAAGGAGCCATATGGATACCCGCCCTGGAAGTGTTGAATTTGCAGATGCACTTCTGGCCAGCTTCGAACCCTTCGTATACATTCCAAGCGGGGATTCGGATGCAAGCCAATATGTAACCGGCGCACCCTGTTGCTAATTGCTTTTTTTTGTTTTTTGTTTTTTTATCCAGTCGCTGTTCTAATTTTTCCGAATGAATTCTGGTTTATATATATAAATATATATATATATATATATGATATATATATATATATATATATATATATATTATATATATATATATATATATAGATATATATATATATATTACTTAATGAATTTCTTTTGTTGAACTCTTACTTCTTGATTTCAGCATTCTCTTCCATTTAGCCAATATGCATATATCTGTCATTTATTCTAGTGATTAATAAACCTTCGTATAACGCCTGGGAATTCATAATTTTGTTTTATATGTATCTATTAAATTATTGGAAATGCCGAATTTATAATGTTGAAGTCCAGCCCTCTTCGTTAGTTTTGTAGAGGTTGTATGACTCCAGTTTCCTGGATAATAAAGTTCAGGATCTAAAAGATGGCTATCTCTTGTCAGGATACGGTTTCCTGGAAGTCTGCAGGAAAATACTCACTCGGCAACCGCAGCCTGTTCGCCCTCACACACTCTCTCTCTCTCTCTCTCTCTCTCTCTCTCTCTCTCTCTCTCTCTCTCTCTCCTGGAGGACTAGTCTGAGTTGTCGAATCAAAGTATGTTTATGAATTTTAAGCTAGTTACACCGGCAAAGGACTGGCGCTGCTTTGTTGATTCTTTTATTTCTTAAATTTCATGCATGTTTCTGAGCTGCTTGCGGGAAAATATGGTTAACTAACAAAGCGTTTGAAGTTCAGAAGCCAGGCGGTTTATTGTATTTGTATCCAACAGTGACCTGATCATTGTACTGGGGCAACGAAGCTTGAGAATTTTGTATTGTGATTTAAGCGTTGGGTATTGTACACTTCCATCCGAGGGTAATGCAAATAAATGGATCCGGTGACATCATGGGGTTAATGATACACTGGAGACATGTTAGTTAAATTCTGCACTACGCATACTTCTTGGAATTACAAATTACATAATATGTTCTAAAAGATCCACAATAATATAATGGTTAAAAGTTCGTGTAAAAAAAATTTACAAGAACTTTTAACCATTATATTATTAAGGACCCGTTAAAACATTTTTATGAACTCACCTGATAGTTTTTCTCAACTAAAATTACGTAATGCTAACAAGTTATTGAAAATTCAAGATGGACGCCATTTTAAAATTGAAAATTCAAGATGAACGCTACTTTAAAATTACAAATTCCAGATGGACGCCATTTTAAAATTGAAAATTCAAGATGAACGCCATTTTAAAATTGAAAATTCAAGATGGACGCCATTTTAAAAGCGAAAATTCAAGATGTGCGCCATTTTAAAATTGAAAATTCAAGATGAACGCCATTTTAAAATTGAAAATTCAAGATGGGCGCCATTTTAAAAATTTTTCGATCAAAGGACGCACTGTAACATAAATCAAGAATTGAGGACAGGTACATTGACTGCCCAGTAAATTAAAGTGTTTTCATCCATACCCATTATTTGCAGATCTGATGTATCCATACCCTAACAAAGGGTATGGATACATTTATTTTGTATAGCATACCATCCAGTTTAATGAAATTCCCTATCTGCCTTCATCATTTTTACTTGAAGACTTAGTGATGGCCAATGTATGACAGCCGAGATTTCAAATAACGCTAAATAGTTCCTTAGATGTAGTATCGTAAACCAAGGCTAAGAAGATGGCTGAGAAGATCGCCACACACACACACACACACACACACACAATCACTAACAAAAGGTATTTAAAGTTTTGACTACAGATTGAATACAGTAAAAAAAAAAGTTCGCAAGGCCCCAGCCATGGGATCACATTTGAAATCAGATGAGATACCTGCATCTGAAGAGGGCCAGTTTGCCATAGGCATCATGTTGCTTCAGTGCTTCAATTGGACAAACTAGTGATTTCATGTTCATTGTGAGGCGCATCTTTCTCCATGTACATAGTACATTAGTGGAGCTAGCCAATTGGTTTGGTGCAAATACTTTATGGCAGATAGATCATGTTTTGATCATGTTTTGTCTAAACTTCTAAGGACACACCATTGGTTAGTTGGAGAATTCAGAACAGGCAGCCTCATATTCCAGAAGACTAAGGTGTTTTCTCCATAGCCAGTGCCCTAGCCCAAAATAAACTGAACTTCTGATGATTAGAGATGGTGGTGTTCTATGCTTCACGATTTCACTGATTCACGGATGATATGTTGATATCATTGCAATGTGAATGGTAACAGAACATGATATTGTCTGATCCATGAAGGAGCTTGAAGTGGTATCAATAATGGCTTCCTTTGCTGCCGTGTCTACTATCGCATTACTATGTATTTCTGCATGAGAGGGTCACGGTGAGGATCGATTTCCCCAGTAGTCCACTATCTACCCTGCCCACATGGGATGGCATCGAAACAAAGGAGAGACGCAGGTAGAAGCGAAATCTGCTTGTTGGGAAAACAAGAAGTGTCAAGTATCACAAGATACCAGGAAAGTTTCAAGTTCGATTTCAACTCTGCTGTAGCCGGAGAAATGGCGGCTCTAGAGCGAGTGTCGTGGCGGTTGATTGTGAGATAAAAGGATGCTTCTGGTTAATGCTACATCATAAAATACATATGATTTAAATAAAAGATCATCCAACTCGGATTAGTCTGGGTAACTCCATAGAAATTGGAAATTTCACACCATTATGAATATTACTGAATTGAATTGAATATAGAATTTAGGCCAAAGGCCAAGCACTTTGACCTATGAGGTCATTCAGCGCTGAAACGGAGATGGAGATTAACAGGTTTGAAAGGTGTAACAGCAGGAAAACCTCGCAGTTGCACTATGAATCAGTTGTTATGAGAGGGTGGAGAGTAAGATGGAAGAAAGAGAATATGAAAGGAGGTATAGTAAAAGGAACGAAAGGGGTTGTAGCTGGTGGCCGGAGGCACGCTGCAAAGAACTTTAGGTAATGCCTACCGTGCACCGTATGAGGAACACTGACAACATTAACCCCCCTACGGAGAACAACTACTGAAGATGACGGTCATTCTGAATTTTCATGTAAGTTGTTTCTACTCTAATGCAGGTGGCATTTCTCAAGAAGTGCTATGGCGCATTAATCAACGCCTTCAATATCTTGTTAAATCCATTACTGATATAAAATTGATTTTAAAAAGTTATGGCGTGCTGCCATTTTCGAAATGGATGTCAGTGGTGACACATTAAAAAGTTCCTGATGGCTCCAAGCAGAGAAATGACTTTGATTTTGGATGTCTTACAAGTTAATAATAATTTCGAACATTTTTCCTTCTTCTCTACCAAACTGCGAGACCCATATGTTCAATAACGGGTATTCGAAGCAGATTATCTTCTAGACTTGGTTTAAAAAGCAGTCATCAATAAGTAAGACAAAAAAAAAAAAAAAAAAGAGAAAAAAAAAAAAAAAAAAAGTAGGAAGGACGAACCATCCGGCCAAACATTAACTTAAAGTTGCCTCAAGAGAGAGAGAGAGAGAGAGAGAGAGAGAGAGAGAGAGAGAGAGAGAACAAGGATTACTACTTAAGGACAAACATCATACAAGGACTGCATTCAGTACATCGATGAGAGAGGCCACTCGAATTAAGTCTACACCAGCGATAATTCAGTCGAGTCTTTGGTATCCGCCGACCAGATACAGAACGACTGAAAAGCGCACCTCCAGATGAGCAAACCCAAGAAGCAATCACGTGTCCAGTTCATGCACGTAACTACAGCTCGGACGTGCTTCGAATGGAAGGCATTGAGTAAAGTACGTGTGCATATTCAGGCGATGCACTCGAGGTGGTACGTTTGAGTCGTAGTTGCAAATGAAGTTTTATGTCTTGTATGCAAGGCTGTAAACACTCCTTAAAAAATATTCCTCATCCGTAACCCAGACCTTGAAATTCTTGGAATCACCTTCCAGAGAGAGATTGCTTACACATTAACATAAACCACTGAAGGACAGTTTTGCAGATAACTGTATCGTACAGCTCCTTATTTTCTTATCATCAGATTTAGAGTCGCTTAGCGCGATATCTCACACTGGTCCCACTATTGACACATCTTACCCCAGTAGACTTTTATGACAGTGAAAAAAAATTCTAGAGCACAGGAAGTAGAAATCTAGCTTCTGGTTATATTGCATTTGTGTTGAGTTGAATATCGAATTTAGGCCAAAGGCCAAGCACTGGGACCCATGAGGTCATTCAGCGCTGAAATGGAAATTCACAGTAAAAGTTTTGAAAGGTGTAACAGGAGGGAAACCTTTAGTTGCACTATGAATCAAGTGTTAGGAGAGGGTGGAAAGTAAGATGAAGAGAGAGAATATGAAAGGAGGTACAGTAAAAGGAACGAAAGTGGTTGCAGCTAGGGGCCGAAGAGACGCTGCAAAGAACCTTAAGTAATGCCTACAGTGCACCGCATGAGGTCCACTGACGGCACTAGCCCTCTACGGGTATTGCATCTGTGAGACGTTTCAAAGACTTTATTTGCCACCTTTGTAAATAAAAGTCTGTCGGTAAGGGAAAGCCGATGAACTTGACCAGATACGTCCTAGAAGGCAACACGCATCTGTCTGCAAAATGGGTAGTGCCGACAGTGCACCTCACGCGGTGCGATGTAGGCAATACTTAAGGTTCCATGGAGTGTCCTTTCGGCCCCTAGCTGCAACCTCTCTCATTCCCTTGACTGTGCCTCTGTTCTTATTCTCTTTCATCCATCTTACTTTCCACCCTCTCCTAACAATTATTTCACAGTGCAACCGCAAGGTTTTCCTCCTGTTACACCTTTCAAACCTTTCGACTATCAATTTCCTGTCAGCGCTGAATGACCTCATAATAGGTTCCAGCGCTTGGCCTTGGGGTAAAATTCTATATTCCATTCCATTCCTGCAAAAGGAAAGCAGAAAAGATTTGTAGCTGTAAATAGAAAGGACTCGGTATCCAGTGCAATGTCCTTGCACAGAGCATCGAATTCTCGTCTGAACTCGGGCTCGCGCAGACCGAACTAAATACGTATTACAACAGTTGAATCATTGCATCGCGGCTGTTACCACGTGGTGTGAGTCCCTTAGTGACTCATAGGTACACAGACCTTGCGTATGACACTATGCTATCTTAAGGAATTATAGCTAATCCCCCATGGGTGAGATTAAGGCCGCTTCCTCGCGGAATGATTATGACTGAAGCGACTGCGTTCGGATCAGTCTGGAGAGTTACGTCTTTTTCTTGTTGTTATGACTCCGGCCGTGGGTGAGATTTCTTTGAGAAAGAGAATAATATGGAATACAATGAAGCAGGCAGGTAAAATGCATTGAGGGTCACTCTGGATGCTTTCTACTCTGAGACATTATCCTTCAGCTTTAAGAGTTTGAATATGACAGTGATTTCTGTCTCGTTTCATCAAGCCACCCATTAATAGGAAGTCCATATATATATATATATATATATATATATATATATATATATATATATATATATACTAGTGCGAGGGTGGACCAGGGAAACCAATTAATTCCAACATATTGGTTTCGTACTGGTTGTAGGCTCTCCAACCCAGAATAATCAGAGCTCATTCCAATATTTGTAAATCTTAGATCGAAAGAAGTGATTTTAGTATAATAGGGCAAACAGCTAATCCTCATGAATTGCCTATACTTGAGTCATTGTTTATTAAACAACTAGTCCCACAGTTAAATACCCAAACCTCCTCTACTCAAATTTACCTAAGTTAACTGTCTTTGTAAGCATTCTGTCTTTTGTTTTCTCCACATAAGGTTGGTCAGCGGCCTTTGGTTCTTTTGCGTGTGTGTGTGTTTTTTTTCTGTTTTTTTTTTTAGCTGTAATGTATTGAATTTTAATTTTCTTATGAAATTTTAATGTATTGAATTTTAATTTTCTTATGAAATTTTAAGTTTTTACAGTAACTTTTTGAGTAATTTATTCATTATTCAACAGATCCCTGAAGATGTGATAAAGAAATTATTACGAAACGTCGGAAATAAAGCAATATGTTGGAATTAATTGGTTTCCCTGGTCCACCCTCGCACTGATGTGTCTTGCTGGCCGTCGCCTAGCCCTGTTTTTTTGTATATATATTATATATATATATATATATATATATATATATATATATATAGTATATGTGTGTGTGTGTATATATATATGCATATATTATATATATATAATATATATAAGTATATATATATATATATATATATGTATATATATATATGTGTGTATATATCATGTGTATATAGATATATATATATATATATATACTATATATATATATATATATATATATATATATTTAAATATCGACGTATTTCAGTTACTAGCCAAACGTAACAGAAGAGTTTTGACAATGAGACTTCCCGTGGCGGGGTAGTGCCGTCAGTGGACCTTACGTGGTGCTCTGTAGGTAATTTTTAGGCATTACTTATGGTTCTATGCATCGTCCCTTCGGCCACAAGCTGCAACCTCTCACATTCCTTTTACTGTACCCTCGTTCATATTCTCTTTCTCTCATCTGACTTCCCACCCTCTCTTAAAACAATTATTTCATAGTGCAACTGCGAGGTTTTCCTCCTTTCAAACCTTCTTACTGTCAGTTTCCGTTTCACCGCTGAATGACTTCATAGGTCCCGGCGCTTGGCCTTTGGCCTAAACTCTACATTCTGTTCAATAATGAGACAATAATCTGTGGTTTTCATGGAACAGCGAAACGTGAACCACTTCTCCATCAGATCAGTTCAGGTGGAACTTAAACTCACCTGTCCCTCAAATATTGAAGATCACAAGATTTCGAGTCGAACCCATCTAAATAACCTTGATTCTCAAGGAGTTGCTGCTGCTACTCGTCCTTCGAAAAGGGACTTTTTTTTCCGAATCTCTTTACGCTGCTTCTTCACAGGAACTTATGAAAGAGGGAGAGAAAGAATGTCTCCCTCCTCTTATCGCACCCTGACCGGCAATTAGAACTGGATGGCCAAGACTGGTCTTGCCACAGTCCTTTGTGTTTCCAGGTAGCAATGAGTTACCTAATTGTTTTGACTCAAATAAAACTACTTCAGTGGAGCATGAAAAAATCTAGCTATTGTAAAGGCATTAAACATTATTGCTTTGACTTGTTGTACGGGCAGGTATGTGTATACAATGGTTTGTTGAAATTGATTTAACTATGCGTTTTCTGTGATAGAAATTGTACTACAAACCTTACATGACTGAAGGCTTGAAGTGTAAGCACACTTTACTTTGGGTGCTTTGTATTATTCTACAATTATTATACCTCGAGAGATTAATGTCGATCATCTGAGCTTATGTTGTATTTTAGTTTTCTTTTATTTGCATTTTAGTTTTCTGTAAAGAAAGACTATTGTATTGAGATGGCTATTTGTCTGCCCGTCCGCACTTTTTCTCTCCGCCCTCAGATCTTAAATACTGCTGAGGCTAGAGGGCTGCAAATTGCTATGTTGATCATCCACCCCCAGTCATGAGACGTGCCAAATTGCAGCCATTTAGCCTGAGTAGGTTTGATTTGATTTAAGATTACAGTTCGCCATGATCGTGCGCCTGGCACCACTATAGGTGTCGGCAGCACAGGCCACCACCGGGCTGTGGTTGAAAGTTTCATGGGCCGCGGCTGAGTTTGTAATGTACGCTTTATAGAAAACGCGATTACGCCGAATAAATTTAGGCGCAATTATTTGCTTGTTTTTCATGCAATCGCCTGTCGTCTGCCGAAAAACGCCTTTTATGGAAATATGTCAAAGACTAAATCTTAATAAAGTTTCTCGGTTATGTACCTGGTTAGGTTCTAAAGACCAGATGGTAACCCTAATCGGAAAACGACATCATTAGGAATTTCGATTAGACTGACTGTGTTAGAGGTTCTTTAGATGACTCTGCTGGATTTCCTTTAACTTTTATGAAACAGACTTTATCATCATAACATTTTATGTTGTACAGATGTGTGCAACACTGTCACATATTTTAACTGACTGCATTTCTTTTCAACCCTTGTCTAACCTTCATCTTAATTATGGCAGTTTTAAATTTATTAGAAATGAAATATCTTCAAATTTACCGTTTTAACATAAATGAATAAGTAAATCAATATATAAAATAAATGGGTGAATTAATAAAATAGCTAAACTCTATGTAGAAACCCGATATGCCATGAGTACAAAGTTGTAGTCGTACACCTTTTGTGTATGTACTAGTGCGTTTTGGAGAGAAAAAAAAAACATCGACAGGGAATCAATAGTGTGTAAAATCTGGTCGTGTCAAAGCAATTCTCTCGGCCAATTCTCTAAATGTCGTTGACATTCAAAGCGGAAGATTTGTCACCGAATTATGCACTTATTAAATATATTATTGGTTTAGTCTTCCTTATACTGTGAATATGTCATGTTACATAAGGCGAGAGAGAGAGAGAGAGAGAGAGAGAGAGAGAGAGAGAGAGAGAGACGAGAGAGAGGAGAGAGAGAGTCAATGAGAGAGAGAGAGAGAGAGAGAGAGAGAGAGTCTGTGTAAAACAAGAACGAAGATTTCAAGATTTGTCATTGGGTTTGTGACCTGACTATCTAAGGGGCTTGAAAATGAAGCTGCATCCAGTTCGTTATCTCTTAATCTCCGGTCAAGTCCCTCTGGTAAAGGTTGTGGACATTAGGGTACCAACAAAGAGCGGTCGGCAAAAAAAAAAAAAAAAAAAAAAAAAAAATTAGTCAGTTATATATGGTGTTCCCAGGGATCCTGTGGACTCTGGACAGCGGGATTTATCTGAGACGGTACCCTATTAAGTGCATAGAAAAAGTTGAGTATATCTTAATTTTACCAGACCACTGAGCTGATTAACATCTCTCCTTGGGCTGGTCCGAGGGATTAGATATTTTTACGTGGCAAAGAACCAATTGGTCACCTAGCAACAGGACCTACAGTTTATAGTGGGACCCGGACCCCATTATATCGAGAAATGAATTTCTATCACCAGAAATGAATTCCTCTGATTCCGCATTGACAGAAATATGCATCTACCCTTCTTTGTGGAAGATATTATCAAGGTTTCCCGATATCCATACCAGGATATTCCCGACAAAAATCGTCTGGGCAAATGGCAGATAAAGTCCACTGTAGATGGTCACACCTAATTGTGAAAAGGAAATGCAAAGACATTTATTTCACTCTACAGTTTCAACACCATTTTATTTAATTTGTTCAGGAAATACGCCGTGCAGTCTCAGTCATAGGCGTGAAGCCTGATTCATGTAGTTAAAATGAATGGAAAGCTTATGTCCGACTTCATCTGCTGTTTGTTCTCATATATTTTGTATATGCTTCAGTAATTTTGCCGATTTGGTAATGCTGGCCTGTTGAGTCCTTGTTCGAGTTTCCACAAGAAATTACAAGAAATTCACTGCCTATGCTTCTCTAGTCCATGAAGAAAAGGAAGAAGGGTTGGGCAAGAGCAAAATAGCGGCGACAAAACAACCGCTTAAGAGAATGAAACCTTTTGAGAACCGGGAAAAACAGCAGCTGGAAGAGAATGAGTCAGTCAACCGGACATTCCAAGAATACCCGATTTTCCACTTTGTAATTGTGCAATGAGGTGGCATGATGGGAGACATAGCAGGCATCCAGATACCAAGAGACAACCCTGATCAGAACAGTGACCTAAATGCCACCTATAGAAGCTAGAGAGAGAGAGAGAGAGAGAGAGAGAGAGAGAGAGAGAGAGAGAGAGAGAGAGAGAGAGAGAGTCCGCCTTGCATGGAGTGCAGGTTAGAGAGAGGAGGCAGGATGTGGGAATCACGGGTCAAACGAATGAATTTATTTCAGGAAAATTTTTACCCTCATGGAGGTTCGGAGCCTTGTACGGCAGCCTTTAACATTTTTTCTTTAAGGTGCTCTGCCATCATCATTATCATCATTATCATCATTATCATCAACAAGCAGCGGTAGCTTAATAATAGGAAAAGTATCAGTAACTAAATTTCAGCTGTTTATGCTGTCACGGACAATCAAATATGAGATCAAGGTATTTGTTCATTAAATTAGAATTAAAATAAAATTCTTGGCTTCAGGTATAATCAAATTTGAGAGCAGTATCAGAATAATTCGACAATTAAATGTATGTATGAGCATTAACAGACTGTTATCATTCTCGTGGTCAGGTCGGTAACGTGACCTCGTTCTGACATTCCGGATACGGGTTCGAATCCCGCTACGGACGTCAGAATTACTTCATGTCTTGCATTTGAATCTAAGGCTTTAGTGAAAAGCGTGTCCTAAAAAGGGTGAACAATTCTGGAAGCTAAGAGGGCATTATGGCTATTACAATTATTGTTACACACACGCGCACACACACACATATATATTTATATATATATTATATATATGTGTGTGTGTGTATGTACACCCAGTTACAAAAGCTGTGTCGCCCCGCCAGGCCTGGCTTGGTGAGATCATGCCCTTCTTGCCCTGAAAGTGGCCCACGTTCAAACAACCAATACATAGTTAGAATGGTTGGAAAGGGAGGAGGAGGGCAATTACGGTTATCACGGAAAGAAATGCAATGTTGAATTAAATGTATATGGACAGAGAGAGGGAGAGAGAGAGAGGGAGAGAGAGCTTTTATTCCTGTTTAGTTATTAATCTGACGGATATACTTGAGACCTTCTGCTTTAAGAAACATTCCGAGGTAGAGCGAATTAGATATTAAAGGACATTTGTAGCTCGAATGATTTATATGAATCACGGTGATGTGATAAATATTCATGTTTATTTCATATATATATTTTTTGGAAAATAATTATTAGGAAATCTTATCAAATCGTATTGTTTTTAATAGTTTTCACATTTTCTAAATAAAAATGCCTTAATTTTTTTGGAACTGACTATTCATATATTATTTCAGACGAAAATATCCTTTTTAATTATCCTAAGAGCAATGCTCTCTCTCTCTCTCTCTCCTCTCTCTCTCTCTCTCTCTCTCTATCTCTCTCTCTCTCTATACTCCTCTCTCTCTCATTCTGTCCTCCGTCTTATATCGCCTGGAGTGACTATTTAAATTTAAATAATGGTAGTTGTTTGATATGTTATTTGGATGTGGCCAAGGATCACAAAACCGTAAATGGCTACTCTACCAACTTGTGGTAGGCTGTATCTGTGTTTGCCCTAGATTGACCGGAATATAATTACCTGTATTACTAATAATTTATATGAATCTGGTCACAAAGATGTTACACACCAGGTTTTGTAGCCGTGGGTTGCATAAGTCATCAAAGCATCTATTTTGCAAGGATATTATTTTATCAATTAATCTATGCTAAGAACACATTACTGAATATGCTAATGTAGTACTACAGGATTTGTATATATGGCATAACTTAGTTGAGTTACCAGTATTTGAGTGTGATGGGCCACAACCATCTAGGCTACTTATAGAAAGTATTTCAATTTGCTGTAGTTCTTATATTATAGAACATTTATTATATTTCCGAAACTCTTTGTGAAAATAAATTATGTGAGATGAAATGCAGTGAAATGTGTGCATCGGTGAGGTATAAAGTATGCAGATGTTGCAAAACCTTATACTATTACCGTATTATTTAGTGTGTCAAATTATTTGGTGATAGTCTAAATTTGGACCTTGGTCAGATCGGTCACGTCTTAAAAAACTACAACCCCCCCCCCAACCACCCCCCCCCGCCATCCCACCCGCACCCCCAACCCCACCCTCCGGCTCACGTTTTGCTCACTTACTCCGCCTCTATTCATGGCTTCGGCTACTAATATCCAACACACCTTGTTGGTATTCCCTCTCCAAGCTATTCAAGAAACCCACCACTTTCGATATCTCCTGTTCATTAGTCTTTTGAATAGCCATGTTTTTATTTTTTGTAAGAAAATAATTGTAAACATTTGGAAAATATAATAGTGTACGAAATACTGTCATCTGTATATTATTTTACCTTCCAAAAAACATCCATCAGAACAATCTCATAATAACTGTGAGACACTGAAATCCCAAACATGAGGAGGTGCCGGATAGAAGGATATTTATAACAAGGTTGGGGTTAAAGGTGGTGGGGGACAGGTGACATTGGGTGACCTTAATTTAAGTCTTGACGGGCTTATCAACATTTATAAGTTAATGATAGTCATACCTTTCATGATAGCAGTAATATCAACGATTCTAAGTTGCCATCACGACTGGCACATAGCTTTAAATTAAGGTCACCCATGTCACCTGTCCCCCATCACCTTTAACCCCCAACTTTTTATAAATATCCTTTTATCCCTGCACCTCCTTATGTTCGGTTTCAATGTCTTACAGTTAGTATGAGATTGTTGTGATGGATGTTTTTTTTGGAAGGTATATATATATTATATATATATATATATATATATATATATATATATATATATATATATTTATATACAGGGTGGGACAAAAGTAGGCCTCACAGTTACTTCATGAACTGTTTCTCATTCAAAGTACTCTTCAATAGAAAATAATACTGTGCCATTAATACATGCTACTTATTTTTATCCTTTTTCATGTCACTCATTCTTAAATATGCCACTTATTCCTGTCTGAAAATTTTTATGCGTTTAATAAATTATTTTTTATTCTGTTTTTTAACTGTGAGGCTACTTTTGGCCCACCCTGTATATATAACTGTTAATTTGATACTTTATCCTTTTTCTTTTTTAATAAGTGGGTCTGCTTCTGCATTTCCCTTTGGATGCGTTGAATTTCAAGTCAATGGCTCCTGTGGACTTTTTCCATATCAATAGCTTTCATCTCTCTCTCTCTCCTCTCGTCTCTCTCTCTCTCTCTCTCTCTCCGTGTGTACTTTATGCACACAAATACAAAACAAATACACACAAATATATATATATATATATATATATATATATATATATATATATATATATATATATATATATATATATATACATACGTATGTATTTGTGTTGTATTTATGTGCACATAGCACACACGGAGAGAGAGAGAGAGAGAGAGAGAGAGAGAGAGAGAGAGAGATAGAGCAGGAAAGAGGGAGACAGTACACCTTGCAAAAAAGTAGGCGCAACTGCACTCGTAACCTGAATGCAGAAGAAACTTTTGTCATTTTAAAATTGGTAATCTGAGGCCGTACGAGAATAAAACGACCCCTTTAAACAAATCCGAGATCACTTCCAGTTCATACCTGATTATTGCAACATGCAAGGGGAATTCTGCAAGGGACGAGTCTAGCAAGCACAAGTTATGCCGTCGTTAAAGCCAGGACATCGGGTGGAATTATTATTCTGTTTTAACTCGATGTGGTTCATCGCACTTGCTGATGAAGTCAGGGTTTGGTGACGGGAACGGGGCGGGCGAATGGTCAGTTCTCTCTGGTAACATCCCGTTTTCTTTATTAAATTGAGCAGGATAAACTAAAGAGTTTAGCGGGGAAACCTTCAAACGCCCGTGCTCCACTATAGAACACGACAAAGTCGGTCGGATGGGCATGTTCCCAAAGGATAAAAAGGAAAAATATCGGCCATGTAAGCAGTTATGTACCTAGCTTGTTTCATGGCTATTCATACACATATGATGGGCGGCACAGATGCACTTCCCAGTTATAGGTAATTCTCCTTGGGTATAAGTTATTCCTAAGGTATAGTATATAGTGAATTCGATATTGAATATATATATATATATATATATAATATATATATATATAAATGTATATGCTATATACATATATATATATATATATATATATATATATATATATATATATATTTGGTGTGTGTGTGTGTACACTTACATACCAATAATCTCTCTTTGAACTCATATAGGTACGCCCAGAAATGTGATTAAAGGTATTGGCTTATTTTTAGCCATTGTTGGGCATAGATAAAACTAACCTAACCATGTAAGTGACTTAGTCTACCAACGGAATACGCAATAGATAAATAAAACTTATAGCAGCCACGGAAATAAGAATATATAACAGTGGAGTGTGAAATAAGTCCAATAAGTGAATGATTTACTTTTAGAACACTTAGAAATCCACTTTAGCAAGCAACTCTCCTGCTCAGAGCTTTCATCCAAGTAGCCAAACTGCGAATTCACGATCAAATACTTAACGAATTGCCACTGACAAGTAAATCATAAAAACTATAAATTAGATTACTATATGTATTAATTATAATTTACTTAAACAAATTGTTACGTGTGATCATAACATAGTAAAGCGCCGTAGGAGGGTAGTGTCGTCAGTGCCTCTCACGGGGTGCACTGTAGGCGTTACTAAAGGTTCTTTACAGCGTCCCTGCAGTCCCTAGCTGCAACCCCTTTCATTCCTTGTACTGTACATCCATTCATATTGTCTTTCTTTCATCTTGCTATCCACTCTCTCTTAAAAAAAATTTCATAATGCAACCGCGAGATTTTCCTCATATCACAACTTTGTAACATTTTGCTCTCCATTTTCCTTCCAGCGTTGAATGGCCTCATAGGGCCCAGCGCTTGGCCTTCTGGCTAAATTGCGAATTTTCTCTATCCACAGAATATTAAAATGAATATCACAAAGACCAGAGTAAACGTAAAAGGTTGCAAAAAGGCGCGTGGACAGGATTTTTCTGCAGTATACCAGATTGCCCTTGCAAGTTTTGTAGCATACGGTATATTTTATACCCATTTTCTGTGCGGAGTACAAAGCGTGAGATGAGCCGGTCTAATAAGAGATGCTATCGTACCCTAGTCACAAACAACTCAACAGGGGTTTAGTGCCGTCACGTGGTGCACTGTAGTCATTACTTGAGGAGCTTTGCATCGTAACCTTCGACCCATATCTGCAACGTCTTTCGTTCCTGTTACTATACCTTCGTTTATATTCTCTTTCTTCCTCTTTAACATTTCAGCTTCTCTAACAGTTATTTCATAGTGCAACCGCGAGTTTTTTCCCTCCTGTTACTCCTGTCAAACCATCATACTATCATTTTCCCTTTCGGTGCTGAATAACCTCATAGTTCCTAGCGCTGGGCATTTGGCCTAACGTCTATATTCTATTCTATTCTAACAACTTACCAGTTGATTGTACTGAACTGTATGGACGTGTGTACGTGTATTACGCAAACATAACACATTGTGATATAGACTAACATTATGTACACTTAAGATCATACAGCTCTCTCTCTCTCTCTCTCTCTCTCTCTCTCTCTCTCTCTCTCTCTCTCTCTCTCTCATTTACCTTACAGAATGTTTTCTGCATACCTGTAAAATAATCTTAGCTAGGAGTTGCCAATAAAAATAAAATATTAAAAGTGTTGCCGATGCTCCTGTTTGCTCTGTCACCCATATATTTTGACGACTACTATGAGATTCACGGTCTCTGTAACACGGTTTTTTGGACTTTGCTCCTTGTCAAAGCATCGGATGTAGCTGAAAGTTGACATATGTATATTGTACAACCACACACAAATTTTGTCAGCATTATCAATAACCTAAACCCGATAGTTTTAATTATTATAGAGTAAAAATGATCTAGCCGACGCCATGGCCAATGATTACGAGCCAAGAGTCGAAAAACATTCATTACGTAAGCAAGGTAAACAAACACCTTTAGACTAAATGTTGCCCTACCCATCCACTAGACAGAAATGCCATCGGCTCTGAAACCCAAAGACTTTATGAATGGCGGAACGATACATAGATGCGGGTGGGGTATCAGTGCTACCGTAGTAATACTAATGTAGCAGTAGTGCCGCAACAGTATAGCAGTAATATACATGAATTAAACGTTTAGACCAACTGCTGGGATCCTTGAGGATCATTTAGCACTTCTTACAACTACTCGAGAAATTAGTTTTTATAGCAAGAAGTTAAATTTTCTAATCCAACAATGCCCATGGTAGCCTTCAGTGTTATCCTGAATTATAACGAGGCGAAAGTGGGTGGAGCCTCATGAAGTCACCATTCTGACGATAATTATTGGTGAAGGTTTAAAGCCAATATACGGCACCGGCTATTTTTTTCAGTAAATAGGTAGATAGCCAATAAATAAAAATTGCTTGACATTGGATATAGCAGTTATCAAATCAAGCTTGTCTACTATGTTTTTGGTAATTACCAAATATTCCCTACATCTTGTCAATCTGATTGTGACTTATAAAGTAGACTGTAATTTCTTTGGAAACTTATTTTGGGAGTTAGACTAATAATCGATGTATTTTTGTATTTATTAACATATTTTGTTGGTTTGTTCATTATGACAATTATCAGTGGGGAGGTTCCAGAGTTCATAAAGGTGTACTGCTTTGCTTGTATTTAAATTTGTATGTCATTGTTGCCAGAGGTTTAGCCTTCGTTACGTATAGCCAATCATCCATCGAGAAAGAGGGAAGAAATGATGTCATAAGCTACGTAACGAGTGCGTTCGAAACCTTTTCTCTGAGTAGGTTGGCCCGTCTTCAAAAAAGGTCACTTTTACATTATAAGTACCAAATTTGTTCAACCTACGTAGTGCAGAATACACTCAAAATTTATGTGTTGATATAATATGTATTCTGAATAAGCGTTATATTTATGAAATGCATAGATAAAAAGTTATTGCGAAAAAACCGTGTTACAGAGGCCCTGAATCTCATAGTAGTACCATACGAAAGTGTTTTAATATGTACCAAATTGGATACCTAATTGGACATTTTGCTGTGGTTGGTTGAAGGATAGAAATCATATTACCATAAAAGAGAAGAAATCTATTATGCTTGCTCTGTGCACCCAACTTGCTCTCAGCAGGATGAGCGGGTGCTCAGTTAAAGTGAGGAAAGCTTTCTCCCCAGCTGGTGATATACCACTCCCCTGTTTAATAATGGATGCTATCCATGCAGAAATTGATAGCGGCTGAGGAGCATGACTTTTAAAGTTACTAAATCTTGGGAAACCTATCCATCATCCCGTGAGGACACCTAACTGCTTTTAGAGTGTCCTTAAGACAGAAGGACTCGGGTTGCTTGATAAGGTTTTCGTAAGTTAATTCCTCCAACTTGCCTACCAAGTCATTTTCGTGCAAAAAACGGTAAAGCAGTCCAGTTTCATCAGCGTAATAGATTTGGCAAAACTGCTAAACAAAAATGCTTGTTGACCAGTTGTAAGTACTTGTTTATTTCCAACCATTTCTTCATTTCTGTAGTTTCTCCTACCAAGTACATATGGGAGTTATATCCTGTAGAAGCTTTTTGCACATGTAGAACAAATTGAACTTTTTTTGTATTGAGCAACATTTATTTTAATTTGAAATTGATTTATTTTCTTTTGAAGTCCGTCTTTTTTTGATTTGAAGTCCATCTTTTTAAATTTGATTTTCACCTTTTTTAATTTCAATTTGGTCTTTTTAATTTTATCTTAATCTTTTTTAATTCGGAATTGACCCTTTTATAATTTGAGGGTAAAAAGCGGTATTTTCATGACTGCAGATAGATATATATATATATAATATATATATATATATATATATATATACTATATATATATATATATATATATATATTATATATATATGGAGAGAGAAAGAGAGGATTTCTTTTGCCTATGATTCAGCACTCTAAAACACCAATGAAAGTATGCACAAACCTGTTCTGTTGAACCTGTGAAGACGCGCGAAGGCATAACTGATCTCCCGAAGTCGATGTGGTCTCGGCACAATGATGCTAAAAATAGGAGTGGCATACCGAATGGTTCCGTCCAGTTAAACCATCTCTGAGTCTATCTAAACAGCTTGTCAGCTGTCTTGCCATATTATGTCTGTCGAATTCCGTCTCAGGCCACAGTATTTTGAGATGTATCATTCAAAATTAGATTAAAATTATCCGGTCATGTAGGAGTATTCCCAACTGGGATTCAAAAAGGTTATTCATGGCCTCCCACTTCCATAACAATTCAAAATAAGCCTTTTAACCAGACAATAGAATTACATTTGGTTATATATACATGAATATATGTAGTATTATATATATATTATATATATATAATATATATATATATAGTATATATATTATATATATAACTGAATCACGAAAGTTTGGAACGTGATAAATGCATAAATAAAGGTACTTTCTTTCGTGGCTTAAACCTTTATATATATATATATATATATATATATATATATATATATATATATATATGTATATATATATATATATATATATATATATGATATATATAATATATATATATATATATATATATATATATGGGGATACAATCCACAATGAAGTAAAATCCTCCTTGTAGTTTAAAATATATATACTTGTACAGGATTAAAGCTTTCGACCATCAACTGTGGTCTTGTTCACATTTTAGTGAACAAGACCACAGTTGATGGTCGAAAGCTTTAATCCTGTACAAGAATATATATTTTAAACTACAAGAGGATTTTACTTCATTGTGGATTGTATCCTCATTTACTTAGAGGTACGACATAGTACCTGGCTTTTGCATATATATATATATATATATATATATATATATATATATATATATATATATGTATATATGTATATATATATATATGATATATATAATATATATATATATATATATATATATATATATATGAGTGTTTGTGTGTGTATAAGATCACAATATATATGGAGAAAGAGATGAGAATTTTCAACTAGGATTCAGCGCTTTAACAAATATATTTGTCTGTGTGTGTTTTGTTTAAGGACAGGTTTCCGGAGAGAATGTTGAAGGTCAAGTATTGTCAAGCACACACCTACGTGTAATACATTCTGTGGGTAACTGAGTGGTATGCGTCTCCCTCCCTCCCTCCCTCCCTCGTCCCGCCCTTCTTTCTCTTTGCTGCTTGTTCTGCTTCCTCTTGACGTCAGCTCTACTTCTCTGAGAGGGGCAACCAAGGTTTACCCGGGAGTTTACGCGAGTATGAGGCCTCCGCCTTGCAACAAACCTGTTCAAGCATAAACGAACCGAGTATTATGGAGAGTAAGAAAAATAAAAGAAAATAACACGTTCCTGATAAGGACATGAAATGACCGTGGCCTGGATTGCAATGACAAATGATGATAATCTAAAATCAAATGATGAGGATAAAAGCGACGAGATTTCGTAGTATGCAACCTCATACATGAGGACAGGTCGACTCATTTTACGCAGTGGCTGTAAAGACATTCATCTCTGTCACAATGTTCCTTACATGAACGTATAATTCTCGTCAATTTCTTTGGTCTCTCTCTCTCTCTCTCTCTCTCTCTCTCTCTCTCTCTCTCTCTCTCTCTTTCTTTTATATATTTTTCCTTATGTAAGTGTGCCTTAATTATTCACTCTGGCCTCTAATGAATTTCATGGTTCATTTCCGTCCTGTTAGACCTACTGATCCTCTAACATTGACCGACATTCAGGAATCATTTAAGAAATTGGTTACATCCATACAGTTCTGCAGTTGGTTCAGGCAACATCTTTTATCCGAAGATCGATTTGCTTATTGGTTTTCCCTCTATTTTGACTTTCTTCTCATAAGACTTTCCCCTCAAAGTACCTACTCAGATTTACCCCAAGTTTTCATTACGTTTCGTCTTTTCCTTCTGCTAAGCAACTGTATCTTAGCCCTCAGTTCTTAAAAGCTACTGAGGCTAGAAGGCTGCAAATACGTATGATGATCATCCACCCTCCAATCATCAAACTTACCAAATTGCAGACCTCTAGCCTCAATAGTTTTTATTTTATTTAAGGTTAAGATTACACATAATCGTGCTTCTGGCAACGGTATAGGATAGGCCATCATCCGGCAATAGTTGAATTTTCATAGGGAGCGGCTCATACAGTATTATACCGAGACCACCGAAGGATGGATCTGTTTTCGATATCAATGATTATACACTGTAGCGGCTGTGTACAGAAAACGTGATTGCGCCGAAGTTTTTGCTTCTTTCTATCTTGCTTACTTATTTTATTCCATCTCCCTCTTTACCTATAAGAACATAGTACACTCAAGCCAGTCTTGTTAACCAAAGTCCATCAGTTTCTTCTTCCTCTGTATCTTTAACGCTAGTTTATTTTCTATCCCCTTGCTCTTTTGTGATATGCTTAGTTCATTCCTATGGATTCCAACTGTTGTTTTCTCTTAAAAAAAAAATCGGGTACAGATTCCGACCGTGACTGAAAATTTTACCTTTTACCATCAGCCATTTCCATTCCCATACCACATTTACTACAACAAATCATGTTCCTTGTCATGTATAGTTTCATCTGTGCACATCCTTGAACATTTCCACTTGTTTTCTACAGTCCTGAAACGAGATGTAACTGAAACAAGATGTAACAAGAACCCGAAGTAATCAGCAAAGAATACTCGAATAAAACTTATGCAGTAATTCAATCTAAAGTAATTTCCTGGTTTCTTTTCAATCATGAAGCTTTCATGATTGTGGCACGGGGTTTTTAGGGCTTTTTGAGCATTAGAAAATACGGCAGCAAATCCACATATCTGGAAAACATTGCCTAAAAGGCCCCATACACTGAACGTTTATATGAACGATTGTCTGTATGAGCTTGTCTGGATGCAAAAATGGGCGGAGTTTCGTGTCTGAACGATCTCAGCGGGAAGTTGTCACAACCAGGTTGTTGGCTTGCGACTTAAGTCTGTCATACGCACGTCGTTTCAATGTATGTGTTTGTCTGTCGATATAATGCTATCGCGCGCGTCTCTTCTAGAGATGACGCCATGTCTTCTCGAGACAAAATCTTATGTTCAGACTGAAATCGGTGCGGAGATCGTTCATACTGTATGAATAGTGTGTGTGTCGATAACGACAATCGTTCAGACAGTCGTTCATACAATCGTTCAGTGTATGGGGCCTTTTAATAAGACCATCGTTATAAAATATCCAACTCGCTCGTCTTTCATAAGCTGTCTCAGCTGCAAAGGCACGTTGGAACACACACGAAAGCTCCTGTTATTATCATAAAAATATATATTTATAAACAACTTGGGATCTTTTAACCATACCGAAAACGAGCAAAAAAATGCGCCGAAGTTTCTAAGGCGCAATCTAGTTTTCTGAACATCGTATAATCAAGACCACCGAAAATACATCTATCTTTCGGTGGTCTCGGTATATTGCTGAATGAGCCGCGGCCCACGAAACTCTCAGCCGGCCGTGGTGGCCTGTGTTGCTGCGTTGCCAGAAGCACGATCAGGGCTAACTTTAACATTAAATAGAATGAAAGCTACTGAGGCTAGAGGGCTGCAATTTCGTATGTTCGATGATTGGAGGTGGATGATCAACACACCAATTTGCAGCTCTGTAGCCTCGGTACATTTTAAGATCTGTGGGGCGGACAGAAAAAGTCATCTCAATAGTTTTCTATTACAGAAAACTAAAAGCACGATAAAGCGCCTCAGCGGCGTGGTTGGTATGGTATTAGCATCCACCTCGGTGGTTCGCGGGTTCGATTCTCTGCCATTCCATTGAGGAGTGAGAGATGTGTATTTCTGGTGATAGAAATTCACTCTCGACGTGGTTCGGAAGTCACGTCAAGCCGTTGGTCCCGTTGCTGAATAACCACTGGTTCCATGCAACGTAAAAGCACCATACAAACAAACAACAATAAAAGCACGATACGGTGATATTTGTGCAGCAGAGGGATTTCGTCCTCTGTATAATGTACAACTGCGAAATTGTCTTGCTGGCAGTTCTGCTGATTCTGATGCAGTCAGTTTGACGAGTGGCTGGTGTGTGAGTTTCGAACTTAATATGGACCATTGCTCATATTTCTTTCTTTGCATGATCCCGTACGTGTATATTTACCCGTTCTTAGTTTTTCTTTGTAGTTTATTGATATAATTTCTCTTAATTACGACCATGTACATGATCGTTGTATTGTGGTTATATTTACTGTTGTTAGTGTTTCCTTTCGTTTTGTGTTTATTGATTTCATTTCTCTTAATTAGGTCCCTTTACATGATCGTGTATGTGTATATTTACCTGTTCTTAGTTTTTGTTTGTAGTTTAGTTTATTGATTTAATTTCTTTTAATTAGGTTTGCCGTGTTCCTGGTGTCTTAATGAAAATCGCTCACCTGTTGGTTTCCAGGGTTTCCTCATCCGTATCCTGAATGCAATGTTCTCAACCGGCGCACTAGTTTCCAGCGTTCAATCGCCCAAGAAAAAGTGGAATCGCCGATGTCGCAATGTGTTACTCTTGAGGCGAGCGAGAGAGTCTGTCGGCGAGCAGGAGCTCGAAGTTTTTCTAGGATGGGGAATTTTTCATTTATTTATATTTTTTTTTTGGAATCATAGGCATGCATGCATGTCACTGTGTAAAGCAGGACACGTGGTAGATAGTTTTTTTTTTTAATTCATAGGCATGCATGCATGTCACTGTAAAGCAGGACACGTGGTAGATAGTTTTTTTTTCTTTTTTTTGGGTGAGGGTGCATATTTTATACTCCTTTCATATTCTCTTTCTCCCATCTTAGTATCCACCCTCTCCTAACACTTGATTCACAGTGCAATTTCGATAGGTTTTCGTCCAGTTACACCTTTCAAACCTTTGCTTTCAATTTCCGTTTCGGCGCTGAATAACCTCATAGGTCCAAGCTCTTGGCCTTCATTCTACATTCAATTCAGTTCTGTAATGAGTCTTTGCTTCGTTTTCTACTAAGGTCGGTTACGGTTTCCTCAGCATAAGAAGAGTTGAGAGCGCCTCAGTGGCGTGATCGGTATGGTCTTTGCCTGCCACCTCAGTGGCCGCGATTTCAATTCTCGGGCATTCCATTGAGGGGTTAGATATATGTATTTCTGATGATAGAAGTTCACTCTCGACGTGGTTCGGAAGTCACGTAAAGCCGTTGGTCCCGTTGCTGAATAACCACTGGTTCCACGCAACGTAAAAACAACATACAAACAAGGAAAAAAAAAAAAAAAAAAAAAAAAAAAAAAAAAAAAAAAAAAAAAAAAAAAAAACGGAAACGCTGAATGTTAAGTCTAGCGTGACATGGAACCATTTTGAACCATTTCAAGATAGCACTCGAAGAAATAGCCCTCTGATAACAGTCATTTGAAAGGGAAATGAAAAATGCAGCTATAAACAATATTTTATTCAACTAGCGTCAACGTATGAACACGGATTGATAAATAATCAGGAAAATAACAAAATACGGAATAAATATGAGCCATCTAAGGCGACTACACTTTGATTATCACAGTCTAATTGTGTCGACGAAGACCAAACTAGTTTCCCATCGAGGTTCAGGATTTCATCTCCTGTGGTTAGTTTCCTGCTCCTGATCTCGGTCTTTGATCAGAGATTAAGACTTATTGACCCTTCAGGTATCTTGATTGATTTCCTCATCCCCGTTGTAATGATTAATGAGTGAATGATGACAGTGGTGATATCTGTGCAATAATGCATAAATAGTTTAATTCTCTTCTATGATGTGATGTAAAATATTTTAGTGTCTAAGGTAGCATCGGTTTTGTTGGGCGTGTTGATTGCATTTGTCACGTAGTCTACGTTCTTACCGTAATCGTATCATGACTAGTGGATCTTACAAAAAACTAAGTACAATAGAACATCACATTTACTGGCGTTTTGTTCGGTCGTGATTTTTCTAAAATACGATTTATATATTATAGACACACACGTATGGTTGTATGGTTGTGGACTTGTAGATTACTGGGTCAGGCGATCGTTAACATTAGAAATCCATTAGCCACCAACGATGTCTGCACAACGAAAATCCGTTTCGGGCTTGTATCAGGTGACGTTAACGCGTGACCGGAATGTCAATATACGATGATGTGATCACGAATTTGTGTTTTGGTCTGATCATTCTTTCTGAAGCGAAGATGACTTGAAATCAGTTTTGATAATGTTGTTGCAACACATTTCTGATCATCTGAGTCATAGCGAAGTTCGTTATGACGTCATAGTTTTTAGGTCTGACTCAGGTTCTGAATATGTCACTAATTTGGTAACTGTTGAAAGTCATCAGATATTTGGCAACTGTCCGATTTCAGGCAAAGATGAGATGTGCAATAAAAAAAATAATCGTTGGTGCCATTTACGCTTATACCATCGCTGGTTTTAGATTGTAAAAATGAATAAGGTTACATGAAGAAGTAAAGCCCACTCGTCCTGGTAACGTTAACTTGCTTTCTCCGTAACTCGAAAATTTAAGAAATCAATAGTTACACAGATTTACTGGATTAGCAATGGCTTCCACGATGTTGGCGTACACCTTTTCTTTTTTCATCCTTCGTTCTTCTACTTCTGGAGGCGGGGCCGGCTCGGCGTCGGAACAGGCCGTTGGAAAAACCAGCTTCCCGTTGAAAGACGTAGGAGAACTCGGTGCAAGAACCTTATTCTGGTGTTTTTGGGATATTCTGAAGACGGGTATAATATCTGTTTTGCTGTCGGGCTCTGAGCTGAAGGCGAAGTCGACAGGCTTCGATCCTATGGACGAAGAAGTGACCCCTGAGGAATGCTTGACGTCACAGGATGCTGGACGTTCGCGGAAAAGGGTGTAATATGAAGGAAGGTCGGATTTGACGGCATCCTCGTAGCAGGGAAGGGCGTCAACCTGCGGAGAAAGAAGAAGAAAAAAAAATTAATGAAACCAAATTTATAAAGTTTTGTCATTTAAATTCTTGTTTCGTGTTCATCGGATTTTTCAAGGATCTGTGTTGGCACAAAGCAGGTTTAATTGCTATTTTAAACACGCATGCACACACATACATACAGAATATATATACATATATATATATATATTATATATAGTATATATATATATAATATATAATATATATATACACATATATCTAATAAAAGGAGCCTATGAAAACGCCAAAATATAGAGAGAAAATACTATATTTCAGAGACTGCTGGCTCTCTCTGAAGAGAGAGTCAGCAGTCTCTGAAATATAGTATTTTCCCTCTATGTTTTGGCGTTTTTATGAGCTCCTTTTATGAGATGGAATTCTGTTGTAACAACATTTTTACCACATATATATATATGTGTGTGTGTGTGTGTGTGTGTGTGTGTGTGTATTGTTACGTGCATATGCAGGTGTATGTATGTTCGGGCTTGCGTTTAAATAATATCTGAGTCTGTAGCTTACAAGGATGTGTCAAAAGTAAATATAAACTTGGAAAATCACGTCCACTTATAATTATATACTACGCCATATTACTGCAAAAAGTTACTTAAAAGTAAATCTAGGTATTTCTAATAAAGTCGTTATTTCTGCGCTGAATTAGAATAATCCCGAAGAGAACTTGCATGTGCAAGCACATAAAAAAGACAAGAGGTATTTGCTGTTGCTTGCCGGCTTTGCTGACGCAGCTACCATACCTGAAGGCATATTGTAACTGACTGTGCAAAATTGACGCGTTCGCATGCAGCGTGTGGGCATATCTTGTGTATGAAGTTATAAACTATAAATATGCACCACACGAACACACACACACGTGCACAAACCATATATATTCTTTTATGAATGTATGTATGTATACTCGTATACTGTATGTATAGGTTATTCTTAAACAAACGAGTATCATACACTTTTCCGTTACAACATACACAGGCCCTAAGATGTGGTGTGTTATTATTATTCTCTGTAATACGTGATACCTATACATACATTATTATTATAAAAGTAGTTTAACCAAATCAGCTCAGTGGTCTAGTTAAATTACTTTTATAATAATAATAATAATAATAAATAAAATAATAATAATAATAATAATAATGTATGTATGAATAGGTATCACGTATCACAGAGAATAATAATAACATGCCACGTCTTAGGGCCTGAGTGTATGTTGTAACGGAAAGGTTTATGATACTCGTTTCTTTAAGAATAACCCCGTTGGGGGTTAGTGCCGTTAGTGTACATCGTGCGGTGCATTGTAGGCATTATTTAAGGTCCTTTTCAGCGTCCCTTCGGCCCCTAGCTGCAACCGCTTTCGTTTCTTTTACTGTACCGCCTTTCATATTCTCTTTCTTCCATCTTACTTTCCACCCTCTCTTAACAACTGTGAGGTTTTACTCCTGTTACACCTTTCAAACCTTTTACTGTCAATTTCCGTTTCAGCGCCGAATGACCCCAAAGGTCCCAGTGCTTGGCCTTTGGCCTAAATTATATATTCAGCTCAATTTAAGGAGAAAATGCTCGTTGTTTTGGTACGTAGAGAGACTGGCACTATATGCAAGCATGGGAAGGACAACATAAGTAATTGTCTGGATTACCTGAAAAGTTAAATTTGAATGTTGTAGGAAAGAGTAAATGGTGATGGAAAATAGTTTGGGTAGTTATGTGTTATTAACAGTAGATGGAAAAGGAAGCAGATGACTGTAACGAAGAGAATTGGATTGGCTAAGGGTATATTTGATCATTATTATCCAGAGGCAAAAATGAAGGTAAGCAAAAGTTTAATTAAGAGAAGGCAGTTGTGGAGGTGTGGCTGTGAATGGAATAAAAGCAAGTAAGTTTGATGAAAAGGTAGTAAGAAGAGACTAGGAAGAGAAAATGGTCGGAGATAAGGTAGGGTAGGGTCAAAGATGCGTAATGGGAGATGTCATTAAGGATTATATAGAATTTCAAAATGAGGTCAAAGTGTCAGCAGGGGATGTTTGTGGCAATAGGAAAATAGGAAGAAAAAATAAAGGGAAAATTGATTATACGACAAATGCAGGGTTTATCAGGATAATGAAAATGATTTGAGGTGCAACTGCATGAGAAAGCAAGCGAAATAATAAAGTAGGCAATGATATCATAGGAGTGAATAAGTGCAGGAGCGATTGGAAGAATAGAAAGTTGTTCTATGGGGAATATTAATGTAGAGAAATGTTAATTGAATAAAGGGATTTCAAAGTAAAAGATACAAATGGAGAAGTGCTGTCTGAAATGCAAGCAGTCGTTTTGATGGATTTTTTTTTGAAGCAGTCATGTTGATGGATTTTTTGTGTGTGGATCATGGAACATGGATAAAATGATGAAACTACAGTGGAAAGGATGAGATTTAAGTTTGAGAGCGCAGGTGGAGGTGATTATTGAAGACTTTCAGAAGATTTATTACAAGAAAGATTCTGTGGTAGGTGGCAAAATGTGACTGGTTATATACTGTGAACGTGTAAGGTATGAGAAAATTGCTGAGAAGTGAAATTGTTCCTTGATAAAAAGGTAAGGGTAATAAAGGAGACTATAAAACTTATGGATATAGTAATGTTACTTCCTATACAGGGTAAGGTGCATGATAGGATTTGGTGGGAGAATGGAGAAATTAGCCTAACGGTGGAAAGATTGGTAGAGGAAGAACCGTGTGGGTGGAAACATGGAAGAGGGTTTTGTGAAGTTTTGCGAGAAGTTTGTAGTATGGGGGGGGAGGGGGCGGGAGGCTGTATGTGGACCTATGAAAATTGATAAGCACATTGTGGAGGGCACTTTATTTTTATGGAACGAGTAAGTTGTTGAGAGCGATTAAAAAAGTTATCATGTGGGAAGTGAAGCATGTGTCGAAATACTCAAATGGGAGAGGACAGGTATTATTTAAAAAATTTCCTTTAATAGGAATTTACGTTAAAAAAAAAAAAAATAAAAAAAAAAAAATAATGGGAGACCCAGACAGCAGGTACGAAATACTTCACAATTCACCAACAAAAAAATTCCTTTGGGATGCCCATAAGACTCTTGCGAAATATCTCACCACAATTGTGCTGTCTCATTTAATAGTCCAGGCAAAGTGGCTGCTAGAACCATTTCAAAGCATTCAAGAATGAAGGTTAAGAAAATAGTAAGAAGAATAAAAAAGGGTCGTCCATCACCAGGGTAAACACATGTTCTTTCGTAATTTTCTATTAATCGTGACATACAGCATTCAGAGGCTCTTGAGAGAGAGAGAGAGAGAGAGAGAGAGAGGAGAGAGACGATGAGAAGGAGAGAGAGAGAGAGAGAGCATAAAAAACAATTCTTGAACTTTTGTTCTACCTCGGGGAGAGAGAGAGAGAGAGAGAGAGAGAGAGAGAGAACAAAAAAGCCATAAGAATAATTTTTTTGGACTTTATTCCTACCTCGGGGAGAGAGAGAGCAATATAAACAATTATCGAACTTTTTTGGTTCTACCTGGGAGAGAGAGGAGAAGAGAGAGAGAGACGAGAGAGAGCGCATATAAACAATTGATCGAACTTTTTGTATCTACCTCTGGAGAAGAGAGAGAGAGAGAGAAGGTAGAGAGAGAGAGAGAGAGAGAGCATAAAAACAATTCTTGAACTTTTGTTCTACCTCGGGGTGAGAGAGAGAGAGAGAGAGAGAGAGAGAGAGAGAGAGAGAGAGAGAGAACAAAGCATATGAATAATTTTTGGACTTTTGTTCTACCTCGGGGAGAGAGAGAGAGAGAGAGAGAGAGAGAGAGAGAGAGAGAGAGAGAGAACACAAAGCATAGGAACAATTCTTGGATTTCCGTGCTACCACACGTAGTATGCATGACCATGTTTAGTGGATTTCCTTCAAGTTTTCAAGATGCTGCAGATGGTAGATTTACCTCACAAGATCTTTGTGTCAAAGGCTCTTTGGAAGATGAATATGGGAATCTAATATAACTTTCCATTAACTGAACCGCCTAATCCAGAAAGTAGACAACCATATGTATGCCACATATATACATATACATGCATGCAAAAACTACACACACCACAACACACACACACACACCACACATATATATATATATATATAATATATCTATATATGTATATATATATAATAATATATAAATTATATCATATAATATATTATATTACATAAAACAAATATATCGTTCAAGCTACAAATGTCCTTAGCTGATATACTAAATTCAACTTTACCTCCCAAATTGATATATTTTCATATATGTATCCTGAAGGGAATATGATATATCGTCCCCCATGGGATCGACACAACCGTCCAAGTGGAGCGGGACGAAATCAGACAGTCAGCTTGAAATTTGAAATATATAAATGGGATCAACGCTGTTGGGTCGATGTGATAATTATCCATATACCATACATACATATATATAAAGTATGGTGACGTGTGATAAGCAAATAACTTGTTAATGTGAGTATAATTACCAATAAATATATGTTTTATATATATATAATATATATATATATATATATATATATATTATATATATATATATACACACACACACACATATATTATATATATATATTATATATATATATATATAATATATATGTGTGTGTGTGTGTGTGTGTGTGTGTGGTGTGTGTGTGTACATCAATGTAGTGCTAAAGAATCAGTCTCCTCTCTGCCACCAGGAAAATGGTACACAATTTCATGTGTTTGCATATAGCTATGAACCACTCTGTACTTATGGTGACAGGTTAAAAAGCCACTGTATTATTCTTTCATTTTAAGTGTGTGAATTACTCCTCATCTACCTTCAGTTAATGGCCTTTGTAAGCTTAAGTTGTAACATGTCCCTTAATCGTACAACTTCCTATGCGATTTAAACTCTTGCATTAGTTTACTCCTGCTAAATCGGTTTCTCTGTTGTCGGTAAAGCTAATCTGTAAATCATTTGTTAGAAGCATATTAGTATCATTACGCTTTTATTTTGTAGTCATGACTCTATTTTCCTTCTAGATGTTCTTTTTGTCTGTTCATCTGTTTCTGAAGAGCGAAGTTAAATAAAGGATATTTAGTTTTGTCTATTCAGGTTGCGAGATTGTGGATTCTCCTTCAACGCATATTTTACATTATGTGGCCTTTTCCTTTCCATATCAAGCAAAATTAACTCGAAGTTATGTTATCATGTTGACCTGTAGATGTTATAACATTTGGCAAAGCTTATAAAATACGATAAGCTTGATGTATTCATCAACATTATTAACAGTATCGGCAGTGGAAATCAACGGTTATCTATATATACCTTTTGACCTTTAACCAGTCAAAGCTGGTATCTTCAGCTGAGCATGAAGGGCGTTTTCGAACAGGGTATTATTCTCGTGTTCAATATTTTATGGGTGTATATATATATATATATATCTATAGATATATATATATATATATATATTATATACATACATACATACATATATATTTATATCATAGACGGTGACCTAGAATTAGTGACAGTAATAATAAAAACGACAGTGAATAGTAAAATAGTTTTTATTCTTGAGACGAAGCCTATAAATAAAAAATTACATCTGGATATTTCATAAAATAGTTCACCTTACTTGAAAATGGAATTAACGCAGTTATGGCTTAGTGTTCGCATTACCACTATCAATTTCATAGTGCTAATGGAATAACGTTTTTTGAACCATGAAAAAAAAAAAAAATATCGGTATCTGTTGTGGAATTACGACGTGTGCACATCCCAAACATCGAGAAGGCTTTGGGGCGACTTTGAGTTTTTGAATATGCAGTCAATGACTGGTCAAATGCGCCTCACGCGTCATGGAGGGATAATTGCGTCATCGAAGCATCATTGCGTCACGGGCGCTTTCCACGATGCATGAGGGAGAGGATTGGGCGAATCCACAAATCATGTAACCCTTTGGTTTTTCCGGGAGTTAATAAGTAGTACCAAGCTTTGCTGTAAAGTGCCTGTTTAAAATCAAGTCTTTGCATTGATCAGCATCATTTAACAGCGTCACACTGCACTGTTGTTTATGTTTTGGAGACAATATTGCCTTCTGGTCTCTCGATTTTTATAAAGCGTTAAGCATCGTATTCACAAAGTTTTTAGCGATACAATTTTCACTAGATATTCGAATTAGATCATTAGCCTTTTTAATCACAAGTGATTATAAAGACCACAGGTTACTTTTAATCGCTAAATAAATTGATTCTTGAGAGTTCAATTTTAAGATGCTAATCCTCCACAGACAAACGACCTTCGAGATAGCTCGGACAAACGTGCTTTCAAGCAGACTGATTATAGCAGTAAATTAGAAGAAAGCTGATAGTCAAATGGCCTTTTAAAAAACCGCGCAATATAAATCAATTATTGCTTTTTTTTACAAGTTAAGCTTTAGTTGAAAGGACAACTAATTGAGTCTCATTTTATGCCTAACTTCAGTTAAGACATCGTAAGCGTAACTTGCGTAAAAACACACACATATATATATGTATATATATATATAGTATATATATATATATATATATCTATATATATATATATATATATTTTTATAAATAAAGATAATGGGCCATAACACACTATTTGAGCGATGCAACCATATGTTTCGGCCACTTCCTTCTGTGCCCCTATTCAGTGGTCAACTATGGGCAGATGATTATGTTACAAGAGTAGCTAGCATCTGTACGTGTCGCAGTATGCAGGTGACCGTTGACCTGGTGTTTTATGGGCATTTCATCTTCATATTATACTTTACTATTACAGTAAAAGACATTCATATATATATATATATAGAATATATATATATATATTTATATATTATGATGATGGTGTGTTGTTGTGTGTGTATATATATAGTATATATTGTGTGTGTTGGTGTATATAGATATATATATTATATATATATATTATATATATGTATTAATATACTATAAATATTATAATATGTAATATATAAATATATATTATATATATTATAGTATACTATTATTATATTATTATATATATTATATTATATCGATCATTAATATCCATATACATATATATTTTATTATTTATATATATTTATTTATATATATATATATATTATATATCTATATATATATATATATATATATATATGCGCGCGTGTGTGTGTGTGTGTAAATTCACGATATCTGCATGTATATATATATATATATATGTATATATATACATGCATGTGTGTGTGTGTAAATTCACGATATCTGCATGTGTAGGTGTCCACTGTACAGGAGAAAGAAGCATAGTGTGATTGGGTTCAGACTTATGTGTCTGGAAGAAGCCGGCACAATTATTGAAGGCAGTAGGCACGAATACCCATACCCACAAAATCACGCATACACATTCACAATGAATTGCAGATGGTTTCTTATCTTTATGGGAACTGATATATTTACATGAAGTGACAAGAGGTGTAGTAAAAATATTTGAATATTTTAATGAAGGAGAATCGCAGGAGAAACTAGTTTTCTTCATTGAAAATTCTCGATAAAATTAATCCCGGCGGTACCGTTGGTTTCCGAATGAATAAGAATATTTCAATGTAAAATCTGTCATTTTTCATTTTTTTTCTTTTTCAAATTAGCGGTTCCATTTGTGTCTGTAAAATTTCCGGTTTTCATAAGATGCAATTCTTCATATGACGCACTAAGCACGGGTCTTTGAGGCGAATACCAGGTTACAGTGAAGTTCTTTTCCTGTTTTATCTGCCCCCGTTCCATTTACAAACATATGCATCATTTTTTTCCTGTTTCAGAGGCACATTTCTTTTGTGATCACTGCACGTTGCCTAAAATTATATAGAACTTGAGAAAAAATAATGGCATGCCCAAAATAATGGCTTACTGAGACAAGACGTCATTCTGTTTCCCATGATTTCTCTGACCGCCGACCTTCCCACAGCCCACCTGTCATTTCCGAAAAGGTATTGGGAACGTCACAAACTCCTGCTATCTCTTCAACTGACTCTTGATGAAGCAATTGAGATAATTATATGTTCTTCATTGATTTCAAGCGTCCGCATGAAAAGATTGTTTTAGTAGTGAAAACCATAACTCTTTAAAGAACTACATCAAATCCAGGCAAGAAACCGGTTCCTGTTACGCAGTCAGAGATGCACAACAAGGAATGACTGGAAGGACGAGGCAGAGATTCACAACAAGGAGTGGCTGGAAGGACGAGGCGAGAACGGACGATGGACGGGAGGACGAATGCAGAGATACAACAAGGAATGACTGGAAGGACGAAGCAGAGATTCACAACAAGGAATGACTGGAAGGACGAGGTATGACTGGAAGGATGAGGCGCCCTTTCCAGCCGTCATTGAAAACGAGGGCGTGAGAGAAAGACGTCTGAGTCCCAGAAGTAGGAATCGGGTGAAACACATTCCAACTCACCTGCTCTTGTGGAGAAGACGGGGGGATCTTCGTGAATATGCGGCACCAGACGTGCGAGCTAACGAACACGAGATAGAGAAAGCCCAGCAGAAGCGCCGCTGCTAGTCCTATGATATCGAATTGGTACAGCGTTACGATAGCCACTATTACTGGGCCAATCCCGGCCACCGCCATTATCAAAGTACTTTTCCACTTCATTGCGGAGGCAGTGTGAGATGTCGGATATGAACAAAATCACAGAAAAAGATCGCACTGAAAACGAAACTTTCACTCGCGACTAATGAACCAAGTGGGCGGTTGCACTCACGCGAAGGCTGAAGGACCACTAACGCTTACTAGGTTAGCCAGGGCATCAGAGGTTCCTAGACTCGGCTGAGTCCAGGCGAGTGTGTTCAGTGACAGTGAGGTCACGAGAGTTTTGTTATGAGGGGTAGAATCAAGAAGGGAGGGAACAACCAACTATCTCACTGCTGGCCGCGGAGTCGATGCAGCCGGGTTGCACAAGAGCCCGCCCGCTCAAAACCTGTTCCCGGCCGCCCCAGTATAAGCCCCATCGCCTTCGGTAAGGGGTGGGCGGGAAAGTTCGTTTCAAACGTTCGCACCGGAGGTGCAAGAATCGTCATCGCAGATCGTTGCCTTATAGTTTTTTTTCTTCTTTTAAACAGCGTTTACTTTAAACATTGTTTAAAGTAAAAATAAAAACTCCCAAAGTCGTCTAATATAAATAAGTACTTTAGAAGTGACAAAAAAAAAAGAAGCTGAGTCATGCAACTATTCTTACCTTTGTTTCGTGCCTTTGAAAAAGCAGTGATGCCAACAGCAGGTCACGGCGGGAAAATTCCCGTTGAAGAAACGGGCATACGGAAGGTCGGTGTTACCGTGAGTGAACTCTCCAATTATCAGGTATATAAATTTTTGGGTAACGATGTAAGTTGGCAGTAATGAGAATAACAGTCTTATTTCCTCAACCAACACCGTTGTAGTCGGAAATTATTGATTGCATTTGTATAATTCTAGAATTTCTTGGGCGAGTCGAAATACCGGGAAAGTAATAGCATACGTATGAGAAAGGAAATTTTTTTACCGGCGTGATACGTATAGATGTTTATGAAAATACCAAGAAGGTTGCATCACTATTCAATAGAAAACTCTTTCTTAAGTTAGATGAAACCGAAGTAATAAAAAATAATGATTTTTAGTCAAGTTATTCTTATATTAAATTCATTCAAGTAGTCTTTTCCAGAACCCAACGTAATTGATCGTTATTTTGTGTTATGATTGGCGCTCAATCGGAGAGTATGCCTGCAAACTACTTTGTTGTTGTTCTTGTTGGGGGAGGGCTGTAGTAGGAAAGGTCTATGGAAGAGCCTAACACGGTCTGAATAAGGTGTTTCGCATTGAGTTAAGGATCCAGGAATTTTAGGATAGGATATTTATGATGTATTTGTTAGAATGAAAATGTAAGAAAATAAATAATATGAATGTTAAACAGTACATAAGACCTATTTCTAATGAAATATAGCGTATTTATTTAAATTTTTGTAAGTGAAGCAAACCTCTATTTGACGGTAGATATTAGCACGTTTTAATTTACGTTAAAAGATAGGAATATAATGTTAACAACTTATGCGTGAGGGGTGAAAATCTTGCACGGGTCTCCTCTTGGTAAATCAGTGTTGTTGGTTGTAAATTCGTGGTATGGTTGGTGAATCAGTGTTGTTGGTAGATTCTTTCTCTAACATCTTACTTTCCACCCTCTCTTAACAAATAACTCATAATGCAACTGCGAGGTTTTACTTGAGTTACACACTTTTACTGTCAGTTTCCGTTTCAGCGTTGAATGACCTTATTGACCCTAGTGCGTGCTTGGCATTACGCCAAAAATCTATATCCATTTCAGTTCGATTCTCGGGCATTCCACTGAGGGGTCAGAGATGTGTATTTCTGGTGATAGAAGTTCACTCTCGACGTGGTTCGGAAGTCACGTAAAGCCGTTGGTACCTTTGCTGAATAACCACTGGTTCCATGCAACGCAAAAACACCATGCAAACAAACAAACATCAATTCAATATATGCCAGAGAGTAAAGCAAATCTATCAATTCAATATATGCCAGAGAGTAAAGCAAATCTAGCGAAATACATTTCGTAGCTCGTACAGTGATCTTGATCTCAAAGATTCTTGTTCCACTTTGAATATGTTATATTCTCTACACAGAGGGAAAGTGACGAATAAAGTGTTTGTTCACTTAAACGTCACGCTAGTGGTACAGAAGAATTGGAAACCTGTCTTAAGAAGGTGTCCCAATTCTCATGTGAACAACGGAAAGGTGAAAGTAAAGGCTGATTTGTTGTAGAAATGCTTCCGGAATTATCAAAACAGTATCCAGGGAATCCACAGAAATAACAGTTGAAGTGAAACAATGGCTGTATAAGATTATGAAAGATAGCCTTCGTTAATTTTGGAGTTAATTGATCCTTACGGTAATCAAGAATTTTCTCTCTGATTTTCCTAATGTTTACGTTGAGGAAATTGTGATGGCAAAACTACAGGTTACCTCGACCATGAGGATATTGCGTAGGATTGTATCCTTCTTGGACTCTGAGCTGAGGATGGGATTTGTTTGGCCTTCGTAGCAGACGTTGACAAGACCTGGCCGCAGTTATGTAGTTGACCGTGACTGCTTAACTGGCGGCTCTATTCTGGCTTTTGATGGGCATGCATGAACAATGCCCTGTCTATAAATATCTCTCTCTCTCTATCTCACTCTCTCTTTTCTCTCTCTCTCTCTCTCTCTGTATATATATATATATATATATATATATATATATATATATATATATAATAATATATATATATATATATATATATATATATATATATATATATATATATATATGTGTGTGTGTGTGTGTGTGTGTGTGTGTGTGTGTATTATATGTGTGTATATATACACATAAAGGGAGGTTAAAATATTAAAGATTGTCACGTTTTCTCTAAAAGTATTCATTATTGTGAACAATTCTCTACATATAATACACTGGAACTTTTGGAAGGTCAGGGGGGGTGGGAGATGTTTATGGAGGACAGATTTCTTATACCGCTGAAAGCAGATGAGGGTTAGCCGGTTCCCTTTCTCTATGGCGGCCACATACGCTAAGGACTTCGGGAGCTTCTTGCAAGCCCTCTAAGAATGGCTTGCTTACCACTCCCAGTGTATCGGCATCCCCCTTTTCTGGCACCGATTGTCCGGTATGCCTAAGACGAATGCCTGGGACCCAAAATACGAGAAAGTAAGGAAACTCCTACGTCCGGGCTACCTACGTCAGAATTTCTTCATATTCTTGCATTTTGATCTCAAGCTTTGTAATAAACGCAATGCATTCTTAACTTCTCGATTTCTTTACTTTTTTCATTTAAAAAAATTAGATTTTTTTCTCCTTTAAATCCACCTGCGATCTATACAAGTAGATCAAATTTAATCAACAACTGTCTTATTGAATAGTTCTATTTTGAATTATTTATTTATTGCTAAAGGATATTTGGTTACACGTTTGCTATTTTTCACTGTATGTGGTATTCAGATGAATTTTCTTTCTCCGTGCCCTTTGTTGCTTTCGCAGTGGTAGATGTTGAGTCCTGTCTTTGGAAACTTACTGTTTAAGTATAATGGAGTATTCACTCGCTCCAGAAAAATTTATGGATATTTTACATGTTAAGAATATTAATTTTTTCTGAAGTTTTTTCATTAACTTTTTTTTTATTTTTTTATTTATTATTTTATTGAGCAGATGGAAACGTGGGTATATATATTTAATGTTTGCCTGTGTTGATTGTAGAAGCATATGCCATTTTGCGTATCTATTTTGAAAATTTCATTCATTTTTTAGTCCCAGCCAATGGCCTAAACCTGGTACACAATTTCATTTTAATCCTTATGGCCAGCTCTATGAGAGCCGTTAATCAGCTCAGTGGTCTAGTTAAACTATAATAATAATAATAATAATAATAATAATAATAATAATAATAATAATAATAATAATAATAATAATAATAATAGTTTGTATCTTGACTTTAGTAAGCCAAAGTCCAATACAGACTTATTTTCTGTCGTACTAATAATTGGTTCTCAACGCTATGGAACTTTTTTGTACCTTTAGATACATGTAAGTCATGGCAATCTGCAGAGTTAATATAAGGCTCATTAGCTGATCTTCCTGTTTAGGCCTTTACTCCGTCATTTTGTGAATATTATTCAAAATTATCAACCATTCATAAGCAATAAGCTTACCAACCATTAGCTAGCAAGACAGACTGTAATAAAGTGGCTATATTGAGAACAAAGAAAATAGAAAGAAAAATCATATGAAAAATAGCAAACGAGCAGAGAAATATTACATAGTTAGACAGCATATTTATCATAGATATGTAGACTTGATTGCCTGTTTTTATCTGACTAATCTACATACGCTGGCATTGATGTAATGCTTGCTCTTTTCCTGTTTCTTTTCTTTTCTTTCTTTTAATAACTTTTTTTCCTCTTTTAATAACTTTTTTTTTTCAGTTCAGCACTTCTGTTCACATTGTTGGCGATTATTTACATCCTTATTCTCTCACCCACAATCATTTATAATCAGCACCGACTTGCTTTATTTCCTGTTTCATCTGTTCTGAGTTCCTGGGTAATTCCACTTTGTCTGAGAGAGATATGGATGAGTGCATCCACTCGGGCATTTAATTTATTTCGCGTGGTCTTTTCTTCATCCAGAATACTCTTATCTGCCTCCATTTGATGTTTTACTTCCTTTTTTAATTTTCCGTAAAAGAAAGGTATTGAGATGGCTATTTGTCTGTCCGTCCGTACTTTTTCTGTCCGCCATCAGATCTTAAAAACTACTGAGGCTAGAGGGCTGTAAATTGGTATGTTGATCATTCACCTTCCAATCATCAAACATACCACACTGCAGGCCTGTAACCTCAGTAGTTTTTTTTTTTTATTTGAGGTTAAAGTTAACCATAATCGTGCGGATGGCACCGCTTTAGTTACCAACAACAGAGGCCACCATCGGGCCGTGGCTGAAAGTTTCACGGGCGGAGGCTGAGAATTTCATGATCCGTGGCTGAGATTTTCATGCAGTACAGAAAACTCGATTGCGCCGGAGACACTTCGGCGCATCTTGTACTTGTTCTTAGTGTTTCTCGTCTGCCCTCTTTCTCGAATGGAATTTCGTCCACCCAGTGACCACGCCCTTATCTGGCGTCTAGATCTTCCTTCGTTCCCATGTTATATGATCTTCTCGCCTTTGCTATTAAAACCTTTTCAGTCACTGGTTCACACTACTTTGCTGGGACTTACCCAGCTAGCCAGACTATTATATTCTTTAACATATGTTAGCGGAGGTAGTGAAGTTAAATTTTCGCAATTAAAAAAGCGGCCAGGATTGCACGCTTACTGGCAACTTGACTCTCTCTCTCTCTCTCTCTCTCTCTCTCTCTCTTCCAGATCTTCTGTATTTAGTAATGCTCGGTTACCTTGATCTGAAGAATTGCAAGTTAAAAAACTCACTCATTATGAGAGTAGTGAAGTGAGAAGGTGCCAGCTTCCAGTAACCTAAGAATACGGTATATACGTAGGGTAAAAATAAAGAAAATGTAGGAAGGGAAAGGATATTTAACAAAAAGAGACATTCAAATTCTACCTGAAAACTCATATAAAACAATAGCAAGTAATTTACTCAGATTAAATAAAAAAAAAGTAAATATAACAATACAGATTCTGTCATTGAAAACGTAACGGGAAAATCTATGTAGAATGCGCCATTAAGGTTCAGACTATACTTCAGAATATGGTATCGAACCAGATTTAAAAGTTACCGGTAAAAATTACAAATTGATACAAATTATATCATAACTGGAAGCTACTAATAAAGGCTCTCGGGTTACAAATCTCCGGCTAGCGTAAATTTCAAGACCGTCCTGAGTCACGCACGAGAACCTGATGCTCAAGGAAGCTGTTACTTCAACCAATACGGATATCACTTTTGAGAGCAACGGTTCTGGATCTACAGGGTGTCCATAAAGTCCCAGTACCATTATAAGTATTGCTCAGAAACCATATAATATAGATTATTGCAGTTCTTTTGTAGAATGAAGTGCTCTGAATGTAAACTTGTGGAAATGTAGAACATTCTAAAAAAACGACATTATTCTATGTTATATGGTCTCTGAACAATAAATACTTGTAATGGTACTGGGACTTTATGGACACCCTATATTTCTAAAGTTGACAATGTCCAGATTTTGGCTTTTGAAGGACACGTTAATTTGAGGTATTTGATAATCATCCAATATAATGCTAAACAGATCAATGAAACAGCATTGCATTTCTATATTTAGCAGTGATTTTGAAGCATAGGTAGGTAGGACTTTTACCACGCGCGTCAGTCAAAACTTTCCCCCATTGGAGATTGGAGCCGCGGCCGGTTTTGTGACGTCATCGACAGATCGATGACGTGTGGATGTGGAGGGAAACTGCATCCGTTTTTGGCGAGCGATCCGCCCCGTGCCCCGTGCTCCCAAGCACTCGGTACGATTTTGTCCAGGGGAAAGTTTAATTCATTCCCCTAGGAACAAAAATAATACGGTAGAGCTTGATTCGTAGACTTGTTTTAGTCAAGTTTGACTATAACGTAATCTAAATTTTGGTGTTACGATTCACTTCTTGGTGACGGGGCAGAAGTGAAACTTTGAATAGGCAGATAAAAACCCGTTCCTGAATCCTCTAGCTGTGACAGTTATTGAATTGATTTCCAAATGTTCCTCACAACTTCATTTTTCTTTTACCTTTCATTAATAAATTTTTATCTTTACTTCATTTTAGTAAACTCCTATTAATCGTGATGATTATTATTATGTAATTACGATGACGCTGGAAATTGCAGCAACCGTAGACGTATTATTAGCGATAATTACAGAAACGTTTAACTGACTGTTTTGGTCATACTGATAAGACATTGCAAAAGGCAGCTAGACTTAATCACGGAAGGGTGAAATGTATTAAAGAAAGTGATGTGAGGTACAAGGGATTTAATTTTTTTTTTTTTTTTTTTGCACGTTTCAAGTTATTAGGCAGCTGTGACGTCATCTGAGAAGAAAAACTGAGCGACAGGTGTAGTGGGTGTAAGAAAATACGCCCAGCAATTCTTCAACTTCTTCCCCCCTCCCCCCTTTGGAAGATCTAGTGCCGTCAGTGCATCTCACGGGGTGCACTGCAGTCATTGCTGAAGGTTCTCTGCAGCGTCCCTTCGCCCCTTAGCTGCAACACCTTTCATTCCTTTTACTGTGCTTCCATTCGTATTAACTTTCTTCCATCTTGCAATCCGCCTTCCCCTAACAATTACTTCAAAGTGCAACTGCGAGATTTTCCTCATGTTTCGCCTTTCAAACATACCGCATCTCAATTTGATTTCCACCGTTGAATGACCTTATGGGTCCCAGTTCTTGGCCTTTGGCATAAACTCTATATTCAATTCAACTTCCTTCATTTCGTTAGATGAAGAACAACAAGAATACAGGCAAAGTTTACGATGTCCGAAAGAACACAAGCCAACAGAAATGCCAGGAAAAGGCTAAACAATGCAAACAAAATATAAAACCGGTGGTTTCGGTCAACGACTGAAGACAGCCTTTGTCTATATGAACGAATTCGCCAATAGACACTTGCGCCTTAGAAAACCTGGAGTCCACGAGAAAATAGTAGACCATGTGGGCAAAAATAGTAGACCATATGGACACGATTATTGTTGCCAAGGAGGTGTCACTGGAGGCAGTAAACGCTTCTAAATGTCGCCAAGTCAAACGCCTGGCTTCCGCCGCCCCACGCATTCCCTGAACTTACCAAGTTTGGTGGTCTACAACAGCTCTTCACCATCATGCATATCGCGTCTTGTAAATGTTTATTGTATATGCACGTTTTCTTTGTGCACTTTCGAGTTGATTCTACACTCGTTAATACATAAAGGTCTGATCCTTTGCTAGGATGTTATAATATAGGGTAAAGTGGTGAAATGGATTGCTTCTAAGTGCAGAACCTGAATTCGACTGGCATATTACACTTAACAGTAGATCTTTCTCGGTAGCCTGACTGTCGAAATATCACTGTTTATCTTTGTTTCAAAACACCAGATCATGGTTCAAATCCTGGCCTGCGCAGAAGAACTTTGTCAGTATTCCATACAGATGTAAGTTATTACAAAAGTATAATGAATTGGATATTAAGCAAAAATTGTGGCTTACTATTTATGAATAGAAAAAATCCCACGTTTACGTGTCAAAAATTCATAATTAGTAAAGTGTTACCAACTTACTAATCAGCTATCATGCTGGATATGCAGAGGTGATATTAGCTGACATCATTCTTGGGGGCAAGGTGTTCGAAGTCACTGTTTATTGATTTCCTAAACCAGAACATGGTTCGCATCGTAGCTGGCGTAGAAACATTTATCAATTATAATTTTATTTTAAAACCATGGGAACAAATTATTCGTAAGATATAGTGAATTGGATATTAAACAATATCTTTCTTAATATTTGTGACTATAAAAAAGTTCGTGTATAAAAGCGTCACTACTCACTAATATATATATATATATATATATATATATATATATATATATATATATATATATATATATATATATATATATATATATATATATATATATATTAGATTCCTCAGAGGTCACTGAAAAAGGGAAGATGGATAGTATCACATGTTTATACATTCTCTACATGTCTTCCATAGACTCCAAGTTTCATATTAATTTTTTTAATACGTCTTGCTACTTTCCTTGCTTCACCTAAATTCTGTGACTCGCCTTTTCTCTAATGATACTACCATCCATTATGTTTACCCTCAAGCCTTCTCCATTTTATCATCATTCAACATCTTTCTCCACCTTAATGGCATCCATTTTCCCGTACAGTAACTGTACTCTGTCTCACATTTTTTTTTATATAACAATTACTGTCCGACTTTTTCAATAGACTAACGTTTATTTATGCCATCCCCAGAAAAGATTGTATATCTGCCACCAAAACATGCTACACTCCATTTACGAATAATTTTCCTTTCCCACAAAATTTGAAATTATGTTTAATTTCCTGTCTCTGGCTATTGGCATAATTCTATTTAGGCTAATATCGATGCAAATTTTAATGAATTAATACCAAACATCCTAATTATAAAAGTAAAATCTTTACGTCAAACGATTAGTCCCTTTCATAGTCTACGAAGTAAGAGTTATTCTGCATGTAAGTATTACCGTTAAAGGATGTGCGGCCGTTTTCTGTGGTTGGAAATAATCTGTAGAAAACTGAATTTTTATACATTATTTGAGGCATGGCTTTCTCGTTCTTTTTACTTGTTCTTTTACCACTCCGTTTAAGTATGTTAATGAAATTTAAATTATATTTTAAAGTAAAATTATAATGCAAAATACTGATTACACATTTAATCTCATGGTAATGAAGAGATTAGAAATTGGTTGAGAAAACCAATGATTAATTTTGGAAAAGATTTGATTCTCGTATACTGTATCAGAAGCAAGGAAAAATAACCATTACTATTAAAGAAATGAGTATTATATTAAGTAGTATTTTCATTCTTAGAATTCGAAGCAGACTCCCACAAGAGTAAAAGGAGTATTCAATAACGTTCTTTTGAAAGAACTATGGTGACGTGAGAATTTCCCTCTGTAATCACTTTTAATGTTTAAGATTATTAACTATTCTTTTTGTTTTATATTTTTTAAATGGTCTCTACAGTCTTTTGTATTAAAAATGGTTTTCTCTCTCGCCGTGGCATAAGTGATCTGGATAGTTGTTTCCAGATAATTACGAATAAAAAACCACGAATAAAAAATCAGGAATAAAAACTTTCCATTAATTCGTGTAAATTCTCTCTCTCTCTCTCTCTCTCTCTTCTCTCTCTCTCTCTCTCTCTCTCTCTCTCTCTCTCTCTCTCTCTCTCTCTCTCTCTCTTAATGCTTGGGGCATTACCAAAGGATGTTGGCAGCTCCCCCTCTGCCCTAAGGTGCATCTACTTTTTAGCCTTGTAGTATCCCACCATTCTCAATTTTCCTGCATCAGCCTTGCTCTCCAATCTATCTAACTATTATTTCATAGTGCAACTGTGGGGGGTTTCAACCAGCTCCGCCTTCAGATCCTTGTAAGCTTCATCTGATTTATTTTTTGGGGGCTCTTTAGGTTACCCAACCACTCAAACAACATCTTTTCGCATTCGTATAGGATGAAAATGCCTAAATTTCGTAAGCCAATCACTCAGTCTCCTCTCTCTTTCGGCTTCAGTGATGTGGTATTTGACGCCAGATAATCAGACAATCAATAAGCCTACAATCTGAGCAGTGCTCATGGGTACGGAAAAATCAGTTCATGGATATTATTACAGAGAGCCACGATTTTTTTTAATTAAGTAAAGAATAACAATAAGAACTTCTTTTCTTGGCACAGTAGAAGAACATACATAATAGTTATTGCCATCCTAGATACGTGTTCTAACTATCATAGTGAGAGACCTTTACGTTGATGTTATTGGGAGAGAGAGAGAGAGAGAGAGAGAGAGAGAGAGAGAGAGAGAGAGAAGAGAGAGAGAGAGACGAGAGAGAGAGAGAGAGAGAGAGAGAGAGTTGTTGATATCGTCGGTTTGGTTGATTAGCCAACTTAAATGGGTGATTAAGGTATTCATCGAGCGCTAGATGTGAACTGCTTTCAAAGACAGACGCTTATTTGATGCTTGCATTACTATTTACACTGCTCTCTAGATGATAATTTATTTTAAAAAACGTAAAACCTTAAAATGTAAAAAAAGCCTTCTATGAGAGACAATAATGACTTGTAACATTTCTTTTTGATCTAATAATATGATGTTCTAGATCAGGGGTTCCCAACCTGGGGTACGTGTACCGCCAGTGGTACATTTGCACTCTACAGTGGGTACATTGGATCTGCGGGAATAACCGGTATTGTGCGATACATGATGTAATCTGCAGTGGGATTGCAATCTGCACACAGAGATTTCACAAGAAATTATATCACAATATCATTTTCATTACTTCTATTTTTCATCCTCAGTTTTTAGGGATACGCAGGAATCTATAAAAATGCCCAAGGGGTACAGAAGAACAAAAAGGTTGGGAACCCCTGTTCTAGATGTTTTTGTCATTAAAACCTATTTCATGTATAATGCAGATAATTATTCTTGGGGCTTAGCTTTGCTAGTGTTGCTAGGTCATTTTAGGGATCACTCTTGGTATGTCCTAGTTTTGGGATCGCTTTCATTGGCTTTGGTGTTAGATAATTCCAGGGCCAATATAGGCTTTGATCATCCTAGACTCAGCTTCGCTCGTAGTTGGGTAATTGGTACTTTGTTCGTTATGGTCTGTTTGGGTTCGCTTGCGTTAGTAGATTCCTGAATCTCTCTCTCTCTCTCTCTCTCTCTCTCTCTCTCTCTCTCTCTCTCTCTCTCTCTCTAATATATTGCCGAATTATTGAAAGTTTCGGGCATTTGTTGCTAATGCATTTTAGACCCTTTGCTTAAAACTTGTTGCCAGAACACTCATGATTCTTAGTTTTGTGTGGTTCCTTTTAGACGCTGTTCATTTGTTGCTAGGTCTTTCATGATTTTCAGCTGTGTTGCTGTTTCACTTCATACCTTTTGCTTAATTTGTTGCCAACAAATTAAGCCAACAAATTTGTTGCCAACAAATTTGTGTTGTTACTTGATTTTCTACCCAGGTCATTCATGATTGTTTGCTCTATGTGTTGTTGGTTAACTTTTAACCCTTTTCTTAATTTGTTGGTAGGTTGTTCATACTACTTAGCTATGCGCGTTGCTAGTTTGTTTGAGATCGTTAACTTGATTTGTTGGTAGGTCAGACATGGGTCATTGCTATGTGTGTTGCTGGTTCACTTTAGACCCCTATTCTTAATTTGTCGCTAGGTCATTCTGGAGTCTTTGTTTTGTTGATTATTCACTTTTGACCCAGTGCTTAATTTGTTGCTAGGTCATTATTTGTTTCTAGGTCATTATTTGTTGCTAGGTCATTATTTGTTGCTAGGTCATTCTCGAGTCTTTGTTTTGTTGATTATTCACTTTTGACCCAATGCTTAATTTGTTGCTAGGTCATTTTTGTTGCTAGGTCATTCTCGAGTCTTTGTTTTGTTGATTATTCACTTTTGACCCAATGCTTAATTTGTTGCTAGGTCATATTTAATTAGTGAAAGACGTCCATCTGGTGATTTCATGCTCCTGTGGAAGAAGACGAATCATTGGAAGTAAACCTGCTTTATAGATGTGTCTGCCCTGTCGTACAGGAATTGGCTAATTGGTGAAAGACCAGACTCTCACAGAGATAATGGATAATAGGCGAAAGATCATCGCATTATTATAGTTTAAGACCATTAAGAGATTTCAGATACACTGAATGAAATTAGGGCTCATTTGTTACTTGTATGAATTACTAAAAAAAATATATAAATAAAAAAAATAGCTTCTTGGGATTAAAGAGGGGAAGTTTTGTTGATGAAATTTCCACCACTGCAAAATTCTGGCATCTTCGCGAATGTACATACGAAAGGTAACATTGTAATATTCTTGGATTCTACGTACATGTCATGACTGCATGCGTGGCACAATCTCAAATATTATGAAATTTTCCCCTATCTGGGATGTTGCGCACTTGGTTCAACAACCATTAGGTTGGTGGAGACTTTTATTAGCAAATCGTTTTTCACATTCCGCAGCGATTTGCGTCAGTTTTTAGATAGAGGCAAGTATGGAGATGTAATTTCAACATCATTTGTTACAACGGCGTATATTTACTGAACATTACTCGGCGGCAAAAGAATTAGTATGTCAAGGGTAACTTGAAGAAAAAAGTCCAGTGGAGTTACCGGTGATGATGAATCAAGTTTTTGTTATGAAAAAGATGAGGAATAATTTGAATTCACACGAATTAAGACTGAATTTATTGCCTCCCAACCACCGGAATTCAAGTTTGGTGCAGAGGTTCTGGAGAATTAATAAACTTCCTTCATTAATACTGTAGTAAAATGATACTGTGTCCTGCAAGGAACCAGTTAAGATCGTTTGCAGTGATGAATGATTATCAGTCTGCAGTTCAGATAGCTAATGAATAGAAGTGAGCCTTTAGCAGTGATGTCAGTAACTTACGAATGCACAAATAATTGTCCATAGATAATGTACATACACTTATTCACTTATGGCTTCGCGTTGAATATACTGTATTTTGAACAGCTCCTGAACGCGAGTTTTTTTTTTGTATATACCGGAATATAATAAGATGCAATGAGGGCAAGGACAATTTAGAGGTTGAAGAAAGGCAAGGCACAAAATTTTCCGAATTACAAGTGTGATGGTTAGGAATGGAGGTGATAGTAAGACTGAGGAACATTGCGATGCGTAGTATACCAGGGAAGCTGTATGGTAGGATTTGAATTGAGAAACTACATATAACAGAAAGGCTGGCAGGGGAAAATATTCTGGGTTTGGGTTAGGAAGATGGCATTTGAATCAAGCGTCAGTTGTGTGAAACACTGCAGAGTTAAGGAAAGAAACTGGTTGTGGCACATGCGGATCTAGAAAAGCTTATGCTCAAAGGAACACACATCTAAGGCTCTTTGAAACAGATGCATATAAACAATGGTGCTTACCAATAACTTGAGGTGCGTTGAATTAATTCATGATGTTTAAAACATACACAAGTCTTGTCATTCGAAAAGTTGGTCAATGATACTTTAAATGGCGCAGTGTATGTTGAGTGTAGTCCTGATTCATTTCAATTAAACTGTGAACTTTAATAAGGTTGGAGAATCTGAACGTCTAGAAATCCTGGAAATCGAAGTCCTTTAAACTCGAGTTAAACTCGAATTATTATGTACATTACAAATATTACTGTAAAAAATTATTGTGTAAATGAAAATTGCGATGTTTGTAAATAAACTTTATTGATTTACATAAATAAATAAAAAAAAGTATATCGTTACATATGAAATACATTGTAGGTAATTGAAGATCGATGGATCTGAGCTCGCCCCCTAGGAATAGTCTGAATGTTGTCAGGACAGAAATGACTGAGGTGAGGTATGACCGGCAAGTGGAAAGTTCTAGATTAGAAATGGTCAGTTTTAGAATACGTGTCTTTTATGACTTAGAGATGGTATAAACATTGGATGGAGATGTATAGACAAAGATATGAGGGCTGGGATTCCTTTTCTTTCTTTTCTTTTTTTTTTGCTGTGATGCTATCTCTCTCTCTCTCTCTCTCTCTCTCTGTTTTTTTTTTTTTTTTTGAATTGTCGATAAATTGGTCTCTAACGAATGAATCACTTACCAATAAGATGTTCAATTAGGGGAAGTACGCAGGTTGAAATAGTTTTATTAGAATCTCTAGACATGTTGGGAGAGGAAGGAACATACAATGCCTGAATGATGGAAGGTGAAGGTTGCCTTTATAACTGCTCTAGGGGTCGTTGGAATGGTCAGATGAAAGTCGAATGGAATGATTCAGGTTTTGTGTATTGTTCGTAAAGGGACGACCTCCGTATGGGGGTAGAACCGTCAATGCACCTTATGTGGTGCACTGTAGGCATTACTTAGCTTCGTTGCAGCGTGCCTTCGTCCCCTAGCTGCAACCCCTTTCCTGCCTTTTACCATACCTCCTTTTATATTCTTTTTCTTGACCCTCTCCTAACAATTGATTCATAGTGCAACTACGAGGTTTTCCTCCTGTTGAACCTTTCATACCTTTTACTGTCAATTTCCGTTTCAGCGTTGAACGACCTCATAGGTCCCAGTGCTTGGCCTTTGGCCTAAATTCTATAATTAATTTAGAGGGACGACGTCAGATCGAATCTGAATCTACATGGAAAATCAGACATAATTAATAACATCTTCAACATCTTAAGAGCAAGTTGAATCAAAACGTCTGAAAATGGGGAATGGAAACAACATCTTGCAGCAAATAAATCTAAAACTTCCGGAAGTCAGATGAATGTGATAATCTAGGACAGTGTTATTTGATCTTTTTCATTGCCCGTACCCCTTGATATCTCAGAAAATTTTCTCGTACCCCCAACCAATATAAATACAATACAAGTATAGTAAATATACAGTACCGTTGCACTGGCTATCATGTCTCGTACCTGGGGTACAGGTACCCCAGGTTAAGAACCCCTGTTTTTGTAGGGGATAGGGGAATCTGAAAGTCTCCACATTTGTTGCTACAGAACTCCGTGAATGCCTTGAAAATCTTGTCCTTGAAAATTTGTGTTTTCAAGAGATTTCATGATAAGAAGCTTGCAGAAACTGTCCTTGAAGACTGAAGTTCCTTACAACCATATAATTATTTCTTTTATGACCATTTACAGCAAAGATATTCATCGGTACATCAAGTATTTTGATTTGACGATCAAAATAAACAGACAAACGAGTTATTCAAATGCGCATCCACTTTTTGTGGTCAAAGAGATTTTTATCTTTAATCTTTTTATCGCAAAATTCCAAGGAAAAACAGCCTACAGGTAGGTGAGGCACTTGGGCACTTGACTGATGCGGATTGGAGCGAGAATGTGACCTGAATCGCATCTTTTCATATAGAACGTCACACCAGCCGGTTCGTAAACATAAGCAAAACAGCTAGCCTTTTTATGCTCCAATAATTACCTTGTTAATGGTGCTATACATTGAATAGATGTTTGTGTAATGAGGCGAAACTCGTACAGATAAGTATCAGGCTTGTTCTTATACCCCTTCAGATCAGACGTTTACTAATCACTATCGATGTAATTTTTTTTTTCTCTCTCTCTCTCGAGTGGATTGGGTACACGTCTCCATCAAAGGGTTTGAGGGCATTAACATTTATACACTGTTTTGTCCCAAATTGCTACCATTTAGGTTTCTTCTTTACCTAAGTCGTTGGGTATTTGGCGCTGATACGATAAGGAGAATGCGAACTTCTAATGTTTGTTTACATGGCCACTTGCACGTAGTGTTTGTGTGTGTATGTTTGTGTGGATGTTTGCGGGTCAGTGCTTTGTTTGTGTGTGTGCACCTGGTTATTTTGGATGTTTATGTATTTCAGCGTGACTGCTTTTGTTATGTTTTTCACTATTTTCGCGTATACGGGTATCCTGCTTTTATAGGTATATTTAGGGAGGCGTAGAGGTGTGTTTGTATTTGGGTATGCGATCTTGCATAAGGACGCTCCAAGTGACCTTAGAAAGTGTCCAGAAGTCAATGAAATCCCGCAGAGAATGAAGAAGCGCAGTCTGTAGATTCAGTTTGAAGTGAGATGGCTCGTTTTGGAGATAAATCGTTCTTTTAAGGTATCTTCTAGACGCGAATTTTCCTAAAAGAATGGTTAGGGGATATTACTGCCCATTTGTGTTATGGTAAAGAGTAATTATGTAAGTGCATCATGGTGCTTTCTGCGCCTGCAGAAATTTACAGAAAACTACTTGGTTTTATTTCCTTATCAGAAGCTTTATGAAACAACTGTTTGAAAAGGGATAGCGAAGCGCATATACTGCATATTGGTGCTGCAGAATTCTGTAGAAATAAATGATTTGCACTATGATTCTTCAACGGGTGATAGAATTTTCAAAGATAAAATTTGAAAGATTTAGTGATAAAGAGGAAGCTAGAGAACTAGATATTGTTAAAACGAAAGGACTTGACTTCCAGGAAGAGGTTACGGTGAATTGCACTGCATAAGTAAATAGGTTGAAAATGATGCAGAAGAGGTGTCACTATAGTTAACAGGAACTGACTTCTAATTCTATAAAAGAGACTAAACCCTTCTTGACGAAACTGCTTTGTTAGTTGTTTTGGCAGCAGAAGCTGAAGTTTTGAGTCACTGCTAATACTTCTACAACTGCTACTAATGATAATAATACCATTACTATTACTACTGTACTACTCTATTTAATGTTACTTTCAGTCCTTTTTAATGTGTAATGAATTGTTCCTTTGTTTTATATTTTTATTCACAGTATTATTATTATTACGTATTATTATTATTATTATGTTTCTTGCTAAAGAAGCTTATTATTATTATTTTTTTTTATTTTTTGTTTTTTGTTTTGCTCTATCACAGTCCTCCAATTCGACTGGGTGGTATTTATAGTGTGGGGTTCCGGGTTGCATCCTGCCTCCTTAGGAGTCCATCACTTTTCTTACTATGTGTGCCGTTTCTAGGATTACACTCTTCTGCATGAGTCCTGGAGCTACTTCAGCGTCTAGTTTTTCTAGATTCCTTTTCAGGGATCTTGGGATCGTGCCTAGTGCTCCTATGATTATGGGTACGATTTCCACTGGCATATCCCATATCCTTCTTATTTCTATTTTCAGATGTTGATACTTATCCATTTTTCCCTCTCTTTCTCTTCAACTCTGGTGTCCCATGGTATTGCGACATCAATGAGTGATACTTTCTTCTTGACTTTGTCAATCAACGTCACGTCTGGTCTGTTTGCACGTATCACCCTATCCGTTCTGATACCATAGTCCCAGAGGATCTTTGCGTGATCGTTTTCTATCACTCCCTCAGGTTGGTGCTCGTACCACTTATTACTGTAAGGTAGCTGATGTTTCTTGCACAGGCTCCAGTGGAGGGCTTTTGCCACTGAATCATGCCTCTTTTTGTACTGGTTCTGTGCAAGTGCCGGGCATTCGCTTGCTATGTGGTTTATGGTTTCATTTTTCGTATTGCACTTCCTACATATGGGAGAGATGTTATTTCCGTCTATCGTTCTTTGAACATATCTGGTTCTTAGGGCCTGATCTTGTTGCCGTCTGTTTATCATTCCTTCAGTTTCCTTCTTTAAGCTCTCCCCTCTGTAGCCATTGCCATGTTCATCGCTGCTAGTTCTTTAGTCTGTCTCATGTATTGTCCGTGCATTAGTTTGTTGTGCCAGTCCTCTGTTCTGTCTGTCATTCTCCTGTCTCTGTATATTTCTAGGTCTTCGTCTACTTTTATTAGTCCTTCTTCCCATGCACTCTTTAGCCACTCGTCTTCACTGGTTTTCAGATATTGCCCAGTGCTCTGTTCTCGATGTTGACGCAGTCCTCTATACTTAGTAGTCCTCTCCCTCCTTCCTTTCGTGTTATGTATAGTCTGTCCGTATTTTCTCTTGGGTGTAGTGCTTTGTGTATTGTCATATGTTTCCTGGTTTTCTGATCTATGGTGCGGAGTTCTGCCTTCGTCCATTCCACTATTCCTGCGCTGTACCTGATTACTGGCACTGCCCATGTGTTTATGGCTTTTATCATATTTCCGGCGTTGAGTTTTGACTTGAGTATCGCCTTGAGTCTCTGCATATATTCTTTCCTGATCGTGTCCTTCATCTCTTGGTGTTTTATATCCCCTCCTTCCATTATTCCCAGGTATTTGTATCCTGTCTCATCTATGTGTTTGATATTGCTCCCATCTGGTAGCTTTATCCCTTCAGTTCTCGTTACTTTGCCTTTTTGTATGTTGACTAAGGCGCATTTTTCTATTCCAAACTCCATCCTGATGTCCCCAGATACAATCCTTACAGTCAGGATTAGGGTATCTATTTCCTTGATGCTCTTACCATACAGCTTGATGTCGTCCATGAACATCAGATGGTTGATTCTGTTGCCTCTTTTCTTGAGTTGGTACCCGGCATCCATCTTCTGTAGTACTTTTGTCATGGAATCCATGGCTACTACGAAGAGTAGTGGGGACAGTGAGTCGCCCTGGAAGATCCCTCTCTAATATTAACCTCTGCTAGTCTTATTCCAGAGCTTGTAAGTATTTTATTCCAGTTGCGCATTGTATTTTTGAGGAAGCTGATGGTGTTTTCCTCTGCCCCATATATTTTCAGGCATTCTATTAGCCATGTGTGTGGTATCATGTCGAAGGCTTTCTTGTAGTCTATCCATGCCATGCTTAGGTTGGTTTTCCTTCTCCTACTGTTCTTCATTACCATTTTGTCTATCAGGAGCTGGCCTTTTGTGCCCCTACACTTCCTTCTGCAGCCTTGGTGTTTGTCTCCTCTAGGTAATTGTATAGCCTTTCACTGATGATACCTGTTAGTAACTTCCACATTATTGGTAGGCAAGTGATAGGCCTGTAGTTACTGGCTATATTTCCCTTACTCTTGTCTTTTTGTACTAAGGATGTTCTTCCTGTGGTCATCCATTTGGGTGCATGGTGATTTGAGATACAATGCTGGAGTTGTTCTGCTATTCGTTTTTGAGCCAGTATCCATGGACTTCATCGGGACCTGGGGCTTTCCAGTTTGGCATTTTCTTTAGTTGGTGTCTGACTGTGTCTGTCGTGATCTCTGTGAATCTTTGTTTTATTCTCCCTGTTTCTTCTTCCTTGACTTCCTGGAGCCATGTTGCATGTTTGTTGTGTGATACCGGATTGCTCCATATGTTTTCCCAGAGTCTCTTACTTGGTTCGGCTTCAGGAATTTCTGGGTGGTTGTCTTCCCCTCTTAGTTGGCTGTATAGTCTTTTCTGGTTGGTTCCGAATAGTTTGTTCTGTTGGTATCCCTTATTCCTGTTCATGTACCATTGGATCTTATGTGCTTTGGCCTTAAGCCTCTGTTTTACATCTTCTGTTGTGTTGTTTAGGCCCCTCTCTTGTACTTTGTATTTCTCGTTGAGTTCCTCCCTTGTTCTCTTGCTTCTGTCATCTCTTTCAGTTTACTCAAGTCAGATCTCATCACCATGATTTGCTTTTCCAGGCGCCTTTTCCAAGGAGGTTGCTGTTTTGGTTTCTGTTGGGTTGGTTGTGCTGGTGGTGTTGGTGTTCGAATCCCCATCAGTTCTGCTACTAATCTTGCTCCTGCATATGCCAAATTATTTGTTTCTGTGATACTGGTGGTGTGTATTATGCCCATTATTTCATTGACCTCACTTGTCGTCTTCTGTGGCATCGTCTCTCAGTTCGTCTTCGTGTAATTCGTTGTCGTGTGACATTTCCCTTTCCAGTTCTTCTCTTTCTGTTGGGGAGAGCCAGTTCTTTTTCTTTATGTTCCTTACTTGGTCTGCCAGCCTCTGCTCTGTTTGGGGGGTGTTATTCCTTTCATTCCAGATGTTGACCAATCTTCTTCTATATCCTCTCTCCGTCGGGTTGCTTCTGATGTAGCATCTCCATATTCCCTTATTTTCTTCTCTTGTCCATTTCTTCCTTTTTGCTTCTGTAGCTCCAATCTCAGGCTGTTGATTACTGTCGTTGTGGTGGTCAGTTGCTGGATGACGACCTCCAAGTACCTGACCGTCTTCCCCTTTAATTGGGTTGAATACCTGGTTGCCGGACGAAGCTCCTCTGTTGCCAGAGGTTCCATTTACGTCGTTGTCGTTTATTCCTTCATTTCTTTCCATCACTGCTAAGTTTTGCTATTTAACCATAGCTGGACCCTACCCCATCAGGGATAGGTACTCATTTACAGCTGAGTAGACTGAGGAAATTATGGTAAAGATCCTTTCCCAAGGAATCAACGCCGAGGAGAGCGGTCACCCATCCAACGACTGACCAGCCCCAATGTTGCTTAACTTGACTTAAGTCCATTGACGACCTAACCAACTCCTCCACGGCGCCACATTATTATTATTATTATTATTATTATTATTATTATTATTATTATTATTATTATTATTATTATTATTATTATTATTTTAAATCCTCCCTTCCCTCCTACGTAATCTTACATTGTCTTCTGCCTACAGAATGTCCGGGAGGCCGCACTCGGACGTTCCTGTTGTGATGTGGGGATGATAATGAAGGGTCACGTGCCTCTCGGACAGGTAGGTGGTCCCGAGTTCTTGCTGTAGTCCCGTGTCACCTGTACGCGGAAATATCGTGGTTGATTCATTACTCAGACGATGATGCTGGCGATAGCAGACTTTAACTTAGCGTTACAAAGGGTTTCTATACGGAAACACGCACAGAGAGAGAGAGAGAGAGAGAGAGAGAGAGAGAGAGAGAGAGAGAGAGAGAGATTTATTTACTTACAAGCATTTTTGGAAGTTTTTCATCCGTGATAAAGAAGGTAGCAAAACGAAATACATTTTCGTATTTTAAGGAAAAGGAATTGTGGAGAGAGAGAGAGAGAGAGAGAGAGAGAGAGAGAGAGAGAGAGAGAGAGATTTTGACCTTCACGCATTTTTGGAAGTTTTTTTTATCCGTGATAAATAAGGCAGCAAAACGAAGTACATTTTTCGTAATCTAAGGAAGGGGAATTGAAGAGAGAGAGAGAGAGAGAGAGAGATTTACTTTCACACATTAATGGAAGCTTTTTATTCGTGATAAATAAGGTAGCAAAACGAAATATGTATTTTTTTGTATTCTAAGAAAAGGGAATGGGAAGAGATCGCTAGTGCATGTTGAATTTAAATTGAAAATATGATCATGGAACAAAATTTTTATTATTACTACAAATTGCAACGGAATTCAAATAAGGTATAAACGGAGTTGATTGATTATATCCTCCAAGCCTATACCTTGCTTTAACATTTATAGAGGGATTTCTCAGCGCGAAGGTGTAAAATAATTTAATAATTTGAATTCCTACCTTATTCCATCCGCAAATCAGGTTATCTTTTGGGCCGGCCTGACCGTCTGATAAGGGGGTCACTTGAAAACTAATGAACAGATGTTTACGATATCTTACGAAAAGATTCGCTACGTTTCGAGGAGCAACTGAGTAGATTTCGGTGTGTATATGAGTCTGGATCTGGATATAAAAATAATTAATTGCTTAGTTTATTGCTGTTTATCATTGGTGTGAATATTAAAAATAGCATTGCAATGTGCTGAAGGACTATTTAGCTTACCTTCCCGATCCCCTACTTACCCCGCCCCCACTATGGGCGGACAAACAGGTTTTTAGTAAGATGGTGTATGTCTCCCCTACCCTCATGTTCCCCTACTTACCACACCCCCACCTCGGGCAGATAAACATGTTTGCAGGAGGATGGTGGATTTCTCCCCTACCGTCATGTTCCCCTACCTACCCTCCCCCCAACTTGGGGCGGACAAACGGGTTTGCAAGGATGGGCGGCTCTGTCATGTCTCCCCTACTGTCATCCAGGGGAGAATAAACATGATCCTATTGGATTTTAGGGACCTACAGCTTATTGTGGGATCCGGACCACATTATATCGAGAAATGAATTTCCAATCACCAGAGATACATTCGGACTACCGAATCTGTAGGCGAGCACATAACCCACTCGTCCGACGAGGATCTCCCCTTTTTGTGGGCGCAAGGTAACGGCATACTATTCAGGGGTTAATGAGTTAGCGTTACTTTACAGGATTATATCGTTGATAGAACCATCCTGAAAGATGAATCTCCTCGCCCGCCGAACTCCTCCTCCGGGGCCTCCATTTTCCCGCCAAAATCGCGTTCGAAACCGCGAATCTTTCCGGTCCGGTGGGTCCTTGGTGCGCGTCTCCCGGGAGGTTTGTTCTCTTCCGCTGGGGCGGAACGTTTCTGCGCTGAACTCCGAGTTAATGGGCCCAGTTAAAATTATCTATGTAAGTCATCTGTAATCTCTATTAAAGGCCCCGACCGTGTAGCCCCTTTTCCTGCCTCTTCCATTACTGCTACTATCTTCATTTAGAGGCTTCGCATTTCCAAGATGGCCGTCGGATTTGCAAGCCTTTTCGTACCAGGTTTCGAATCGGGAAAGAAATGAAGGTTTAATAAGGTATATTTTGCCTTGATTAATCGTTGAAGTACAGTATATGAGAGTCTTTGTGTTCTCCAAGTGTTTCGTACTTTGGTGTTACGGATTCTTTCCATAACTTTCCATAACTAATACATCCGAAAGACTTTTCATTACACTCTCCTGGAATGTGCCTTTCTCTCTCATTGCGTTTGAAAGCTTATTATGTTCGTGATTTCCAAACTTTAAAGGATACCTCGATTTTTTTTTTTACTTTTTCTTCCTTTTATTATGTAATTACTGTACCGTCTCTATTGCTTGGCCTCTTTTTTTCCTTTTTCTTTCTCTTTGCTTAATTCTTAACATGTTTAAGTTTTTGCACATGTAGATACTTTTGTATAATATACATTTTAAAACAAGATTAAAAAAAAAAGTACTTGCTTACCAAGTTCATGACTTTTTTTTTTGAATACTTCTCCGTACCCTTGTGAATTATGGGTGCCAACAGCCTTCCAGTGATGTTTACTTATTTCTTTCTTTTAACTAAGAAATATTTTGATAATTTTTACTTCCAAATACTCCTTTGTATGATTTTCGACGTCAGTACTGATTAAAGAAATAACTCCGTATCATATCTTCAACTTTAATAACAATAAAGTACTCTCCAATATTATATGAATACGGAGTTTTCACTTATAAATATTCTGGCCATCATTTGTGCTGAATATTATTTTCTCAGTATATGTTGATTCTCGGAAACCTTGCCACCGGCGGTTGTATCCTTTTCTGGTATGAAAAGCAGGCATTGTGATGGATGGGAACATCCATCATTTTCGTGTGTATTGGAAAATGTTTTCATATTCCGGACAAACACTTCTTTGCTCATTTGCAGATCGCGTTACATCCTGTTTCTAAAATTGCTTTTTGTTTAATCTTACATTGATGGTTTCATATAACTTGGCTTATTTCTCTGCTCGCCTGTGCTATATCGTTGCCAGACGCACGATTATGACTAACATTAACGTTAAATAAAAAATAAAAACTACTGAGACTAGAGGGCTGCAAATTGGCATGTTGATCACGCACCTTCCAACCATCAAACATACCAAATTGCAGCCCTCTGGCCGCTTTAGGTTTTATTTTTAATTAAGGCTAAAGTTAGTCATAATCGTGCGCCTGGCAACGATATAGGACAGGCCACCACCCGGCCTCAGCCCATACAGCATTAAAGCGAGACCACCAAAAGATATATCTATTTTAGGTGGCATTGTTATACGGTGTGCAGAAAACTCGATTGCGCCGAAGAAACTATGGCTCATTTTGTTTCAAACTTTACACAACTATGTTCCTCGTGAAGTATTTTTGACTGACGAGTACTTTTTTAAAAACTATTTTTTAATGTCTCATAGAGCAATTGCTGTTGTAATGGTAATTCTTTTCCAAACATCTTTCACATAGTTGGCTGATTTTCGTATTTTAAAAAGCATTCTAGGCTTGTTACTTGTAATAATGTCATATTACTAAAAGTGAGTAATACTTCCGATATCATAAGCAAACAAACCTAGTCTGTCACTTTAACTGTCTTGATGTAGGTAGAGCGTTATCGTTAGAGATCAGAACGAAACTAAATGTGTTGATGTTTCAAAAGGAGATAAGTGATATTAATCTGTTTATATATTGCGCAATACATTTTGCTGGAAGTGTATGTTAAACATTGGATAGATTATGTATTACTTTTTCTTATTTATTTATTAGTATTGTTAGGTACTTGGGACGTTTTAAATATATATCTACCCGTCACAACTTTAAGAAAGAATAGATAAAATATTGAAATACTACTTTCTAGAATCCAGCAAGTAAAGATAAATGTGAGTTGGGTATACAGTTGATAGGAATTACCAATAACAGACAAAGAGACAACTGGTTATTAAGTTAGTACAGTAGAAGTAATAATAATAGTTTTAGTAGTAGTAGTGGTAGCTGAAGGACGACCAGGTGGAGGACGAAAGTCCTTTAGTTAAGATTCTGATCTGGAAATAATAAAATAACTTTTAATAGAAGGGTAATTATTGTTTTATTTATTGCAGCATTTATCATTCTTGGACAAGTTTGTTCTAATTTCATCCCCCCCCCTTTTTTATACTTTTTTTGCATTAAGCATTCACATATCTTTTCATTTGCCCGTTGGTTGATATTATTTCCGTTTGATTTATTATTACTTTTCCCGTCTCCATGATGGAGGTTACTATTATTTGCTATTGGAAATATTTAACAACGCCTCTGAAATAGCAGCTGCTGAACCTTCTGACAGAATTCATTAGTTGAAGTAAGACCGTAACCATCTCTTTAATAAGACCTGCAATTTCCTGTTTGAAAATCGTCGCTTGCGAAGTAGCTATCGTGTGGCTAAGGTAATCATTCCAGTGATTTATTAATATCACTTGTGGTACTCAATGCTCTCTCTCTCTCTCTCTCTCTCTCTCTCTCTCTCTCTCTCTCTCTCTCTCTCTCTCTCTCACACACACATACACAGAAAAGGCCAATTTCTATACCTCAGGCTTCAGTCTAATATTCACCTCTTTATTAGTTGTGATCCATTTGCATGTTTAAAAAAAATCGTTATTTTCACCTGTGTTTGACAATCGCTGTCTCACAATCATACATTTCTTTAGTTCATGGTTTCATCTTTATTGCTTCGTCGTTCATGTTCCTAAAGTTTTTATTAATTTATTCTGTTTCCCTTCCGTCGTCGTGGTCACTGTGATCTGGTTGTGCTCTTCTTCCGTATCTTCTTGTCAGGACCCATCTTCTTGCGTTTCTATTTCGTGGCACTCTCTTCCTTAAGTCTTTCTTGCCATCGTCTGAGAGTATATCCTGATCTGTCTCCTCCATGTCCTGTTTACTGTCCTCTGGTTTGTTACAGATGTAGCTGTCGTAGTTGTGTTGCACCAAGTTCAATCTCTGTTACCACGAAATATCATCTGTCTCTTTACTCCGTATTCATATAAAAAATTAAGTGGTTAGTGTCGTGGAATCCCACTCAGATTTAGCGGGTTCGCGTCTCTACCAGGGCGATGGAAAATCACCGGAGCTGTATCATGATCAGTTACTGCTGCAATGTGGGATCTGCGGCGGGAGGATGAAAACAACATTCTTTGGAGGCTTGAATTTCAAGTCAGTGGCCCCTTTGGTTTGCTTGTTCCATGGGAATAGGTTTCATCTTCTGAAATGATAACAATAATAGTAATAATAATAATAATCCTTCTTCGTCGGTAGCACAGCGTTCATCATCCGCGCCACTATCATATTTTTTTACGCTCCTTTCTGTTACAGGATCTTTTTTCTCCATCTTCTACTTCTGCCTTTTATTATTATTATTATTACTTTCTTTTTCTTCTTCTTCCCCTGCCAGAGAACGCAGGATTCTTTAGTCCTGATGTCACTCGTATAACAAGTCCTTTCAAGCTGGACATCTCTTGACCGCAGAACATGGCGGGGACATCGAATAATTGAATATAAATTATTTCCTTCCCGGAACCATTCTATATTCTTTTGGTTTTCTTTACTTATTATTATTATTATTAATTTGCCTCAGAACTACTGTACCAGTTTTCAGGCATGTTATATAAAATCTTTGTATGTCCCTGACAGCTCTTGTCGATAACTATACTCTGTTTTTTTTTTCATCTGTCCATCCGTCTGTGGTGTTTTCGCATGGTAACACTGCGTCCCGGGCTTTAAATAGATACGCTATGTGTAAGTTTTAGGTAAATAAAAGGATATCTGGGTTTACATTTGCAACTGAAAAATGTTTTAATAATTTACTGTATGCGAATTACACCGTTAATATTCGAAATAGGATATTATTTAAAGGCCGGGACGCAGTGTTACCATGTGCATACACCACAGGCTGATGGACAGATGGAAAAAAACGGAGTATAGTTCTGATACCAATGTGTTTATATTGTTAGTGATTTATATTACTAGTACTTAAGCTCTGTGCAATACTATCCCTGTGGTTGGTTACAGTTATAAATTTCTCCTATCACCGTTAACCACTATTAATTAAACACTGTTAATACCGTAATTATTGTTTTTACTATTATCATTATAAGTTTCTCTTATCACCATTATGGCGTTTACTATTAAAAATTATAAGTTTCGCCTATCACCATTAACCACTATTAATACCGTCATTATTGTGTTTACTATTATCATTATAAGTTTCTCCTATCACCATCGACCACTCTTAATACTATGATTATTATTATTTTTACTATTATAATCACAACCTTCAACTACTGCGCTTATTCCTTTCATCATCTCTTTTACAACAACTACTACTACTACTACTACTACTACTACTAACTAGCTAGCTAGCTACCAGTGACTGCTACACTTGCTCTTATAGTAGTATCACATCAACCGAGCATTTGACGTCCATTCCAGTCCCTTACGACGCTCCTGATTGGCTGTTGATAAGCTAATCACAGGGCTGGAAACTCTCAGTCTCTCTCGAGAGTTCACATAGGCAGGATGCATGTTCCACCTCTCCTGAGGGATACTTTTGAAAGACGAATCCCTCAGGAGAGATGGAACATAGATCCTACCCATGTGAACTCTCTCGAGAGACTGAGAGTTTCCAGCCCTGTGATTGGTTTATCAACAGCCAATCAGGAGCGTCGTAAGGGACTGGTTTAGGGGTTCAAATGCTCGGTTGATGTGAATCTACTATGCTAATGTCTCTGACTCTGCTCTCAACTTCAGCATCGTAGACGCGAACGATGACCAAATAAAGACAAAGAAATCCGATGAAGGAGATCTTACTCTGCGTAAAAGCTTCAGTTGAACTTAAGGGATTTTTTTTTTTTTTAATTTTTTTTTACAATTTTCGTTTCGAATGGGAGAGATTATATTTAATGTTCTCGGCTATATTTGTCAATTTTTATTGCATTTTGAGCTTGTCAGATGAAAAATTACGGTTATACTTTTGGGTTTATTTATATTTTCTTATTTTAACACTTTTTTAGTTTGGTATGAAAGGAATTTTTTAATTTTCTTTACTTTATTAGCAGTTTTTCTTGCATTTAAAGCTTGTCTGATGAAAAACCGTTTGTACCCCTGGTTTATTTACATTTTTCTTTTAGTAATTTTTTTCGTATGAGAGAAATTATATTTAATATTCTCTACTTTATTTAGTAAATGCATTTTGAGCTTTTCAGATGAAAAAATATTTTTAAACTTCAGGGTTTAATCTCATTTTCTTCTTACTTTTAACGTTTTTCGTTTTTTATTAAAGAAATTATATTTAATTTTCTCTGCTTTATTCGACATTTTTCCTGCATTTTGAGTTTGACAAATGAAAATTTTCTTCTCAATTTTAACACTTGTTTCGTGGGAGAGAAATTATATTTAATTTTATCCGTTGTATCCGCCAATTTTTCTCGCATTTTGACCTTGTTAGATGAAAACTACGTTTATACTTTTTTCTTCGTAATTTTAACACTTTTTGTTTCGTATGAGAGACATTATATTCAATTTTCTCAGCTTTATCCGTCAATTTTTCTTGCATTTTGAGCTTTTGTCAAATGGAAAAAAAAAAACTGTTTCTGCTTCTGGGTTTATTTACATGTTCCTCTTTTAACACTTTTTGTTTCGTTTGAGAGAAATGATATTAAATTTTCTCTGTTGTGTCCGTCAATTTTTCCTGCATTTTGAGCTTGTCAGATAAAAAAAAAAACTATTTTTCTGCTTCTGGGTTTATTTACATTTTCTCCTTTTAACACTTTGTTTCGTATGAGAGAAATATTTAACTTTCTCTGCTGTCTCCGTCAATTTTGAGCTTGTATAAGAATGTTTCTGCTTCTGAGTTTATTTAGATGTTCTTCTTTTTTCACGTACTTCAACGAAGGTGACGCCTCTGACGTAAACTAAGGACATCTGGTAAGAGTAGGTTCGATCTCTCTCCCCTTTTGCCTCTTAACTGTTACAGTGCGTAACAAACTGGTTCTGGCTTTTAACTGATCTTGGCCGAGGAAGTGGTTTTGTCCTTTTTAAAGGTGATTAATTGGTCTTTTTCTTTTTTTCGTTTCCTTACTTGTTCGATTAATAATGTTCATGATTTAAAAAAAAGTGTATGTTTTTTGGGGTTTAAAAAATCCATAAGGAAAAATACGTTATTGTGTACTTATATTTAATATTTATTCTATTTAATCTTCCTCTGCTAGATATATGTTTACAGTTTTAATTGTTTTGAGTATTCATAACTAATTGAAGGTTAATCCTCTAAGCATACCCTAGTTAGCTCAGATAGAAAACATGGTGCTGAACACACACACACACACACACGTTCAAACTCATACGTATGCATAGTATGACTGTATATATTTGTGTGTTTGTATGTATGTATATAGACAGATAGATAGATAGATACAGATGTACATAAAGACTAATAGATATATTAACATAAGCATATACATATCTTGCGTATGTTTGTGTATTTTTATTATCCCGATCTTTTACTTCTCCGGAAGCTTGAATTGCAAGTCAGTGGCCCTTGTGTGCTTATTCCGTGTGAATAGTTTTCAACTACTGAAATAAGATAATTAAAATAATTTAAAAAAAAAAATTTTTAATATTAAGAATCATATTTCCGGCGTTAAATTTTGACTTGAGCATCGCCTTGAGTCTGCATATATTCTTTCCTGATCGTGTCCTTCATCTCTTGGTGTTTTATATCCCCTCCTTCCATTGTTCCCAGGTATTTGCATCCCGTCTCATCTATGTGTTTGATGTTGCCCCCATCTGGTAGCTTTATCCATTCAGTCCTTGTTACTTTGCCCTTTTGTATGTTGACTAAGGAATCTTGGTCAACATACTAAAGGGCAAGACACAACTCAACGCCGGAAATATGATGAAAGCCATAAACACATGGGCAGTGCCAGTAATCAGATACAGCACAAGAATAGTGGAATGGACGAAGGCAGAACTCCGCAGCGTAGACCACAAAACTAGGAAACATATGACAATACACAAAGCACTACACCCAAGAGAAAATACGGACAGACTATACATAACACGAAAGGAAGGAGGGAGAGGACTACTAAGTATAGAGGACTGCATCAACATCGAGGACAGAGCACTGGGGCAATATATGAAAACCGGTGAAGACAAGTTGCTCAAGAGTGCATGGGAAGAAGGACTGATAAAAGTAGACGAAGACCCAGAAATATACAGAGACAGGAGAATGACAAACAGAACAGAGGACTGGCACAACAAACCAATGCACGGACAATACATGAGACAGACTAAAGAACTAGCCAGCGATGACACATGGCAATGGCTATAGAGGGGAGAACTCAAGAAGGGTACTGAAGGGATGATAACAGGGCCACAAGATCAGGCCCTAAGAACCAGATATGTTCAAAGAACGATAGATGGAAATAACATCTCTCCCATATGTAGGAAGTGCAATACGAAAAATGAAACCATAAACCACATAGCAAGCGAATGTACGGCAATTGCACAGAACCAGTACAAAGAGTCATGATTCAGTAGCAAAAGCCCTCCGCTGGAGCCTGTGCAAGAAACATCAGCTACCTTGCAGTAATAAGTGGTACGAGCACCAACCTGAAGGAGTTATAGAAAACGATCAGGCAAAGATCCTCTGGGACTATGGTATCAGAACAGATAGACCCGGTGATACGTGCAAATAGACCAGACGTGACGTTGATTGACAAAATCAAGAAGAAAGTATCACTCATTGATGTCGCAATACCATGGGACACCAGAGTTGAAGAGAAAGAGAGGGGAAAAATGGATAAGTATCAAGACCTGAAAATAGAAATAAGAAGGATATGGGATATGCCAGTGGAAATTGTACCCATAATCATAGGAACACTAGGCACGATCCCAAGATCCCTGAAAAGGAATCTAGAAAAGCTAGAGGCTGAAGTAGCTTCAGGACTCATGCAGAAGAGTGTGATCCTAGAAACGGCGCACATAGTAAGAAAAGGGATGGACTCCTAAGGAGGCAGGATGCAACCCGGAACCCCACACTATAAAGACCACCCAGTCGAATTGGAGGACTGTGATAGACCATAATAATAATAATAATAATAATAATACTATTATATGTATTATGGGCTCTCCAAGAGCAAGAGCTCGTGCTGGCATGTGGCCAGCTTACTCTAAAGTGTAAACTGACTGACAAAATGAATACCACAAACATGCTTTTTATCCTAGAGGGTGCGGCTTCTAAAGGTGCAACTCGTTAGATAACAGGAAGTAGTTTTGGACGAAGCTGCTAACATATTGTTCCACTTTTCCACTTTTGCTGCATCCGCTGCAGCTAATTATCTACCAAAAGGCACACTTGAGTTTGGACAGAATGTGCTCCACCTTTCTAAGGAATTATATCCGGGTTCTCTAACTGATTTCGACACACACATACACACACTTATATATATATATATATATATATATATATATATTATATATATATATGTGTGTGTGTATATATATATGTATATATATATATATATATATATATATATATATATATAATAATATAGTGTGTGTGTGTGTGTGTGTGTGTGTACGCGCGCGAGTGTCTGGAAAAGAAAGCTATTGAGATGGCTATTTGTCTGTCCGTCCGCACTTTTCTTGTCCACCCTCAGATCTTAAAAGCTACTGAGGCTAGAGGGCTGCAAATTGGTATATTGATCATCCACCGTCCAGTCATCAAAAGTACCAAATTGCAGTCCTCTAGCCTCAATAGTTTTTATTTGATTTAATATGAAACTTAGCCTTGATCGTGCGTCTGGCATCGCTGTATGTGCTAAGAGCTCAGGCCATCACCGGCCCGTGGCCGAGAGTTTCGTACAGCATTATACGCTGTACAGAAAACTCGATTTCTTCGGCGCATTTTTTACGTGTTTCTTCTTTCTCCCAGGGGACGTCGCTGAAACCTAATATCTGTTACCTATTCACCAATCTAGGGACACACCCTCTGGCGTCTCCGGGTGATCGTCTTCCTGATTTTCTTCTTTTATTTGTGGAGCCTTGATTCGTTGCAGTTTTAGCGTAAATAACTGCCTGATTCTGTCAAATATCGTTGCAGTTTCCTACTCGAGCTTTCCTACTCGAGGGAAATAAAGCAAACCCGATATGAAAAAAATAATAATAAGGTTTTTTCATATACGCAAGGACATCATGATACATGCAACTACGTATACATTACAAACTAAGCATAATTGTACACTCCCATAGAATTAACTATATTGGACATGTCTAGCACGTTGATATCATAACTTCATAGTTAATGCTTATATAGAAACCTTGTGAAAGCGCCTCAGTGGCGTGTTGGTAAGGTGCTGGCGTACCACCTCGGTGGCCTCGAGTTCGATTCTCGGGCAGTCCATTGATGTGTGAGATATGTGAAATTTTGGTGATTGAAGTTCGCTCTCGACGTGGTTCGGAAGTCACGTAAAGCCGTTGGTCCCTTTGCTGAATAACCAATGGTTCCATGCAACGTAAAAACACCATACAAACAAACAAACAAACAGAAACCTTGCAACTTGAGAATGTGAAAATATCTGAATAATTATGCATAACATTCTCCTTAAAAACTCCTTATTATCCACATGTTAAATTTTCTAGGATAAGAGCATTGATCGTGAAATGCATAAATTCGTTCAACTACTATAGTATAGTGGCAAATGTCCTGAAGTACTTGGCAATATGAAGAAACAAGTTGAAAAAGTTGACAAATGGAACAAATGGTTCATATATAAAAGTCAGGGTCAGTACCTAACATGGTAGAGATAACCGAGTACAATTAGTTTGGACAGGAAGGACCCTCAGCAGTTCCAGGTATTTTAAAGTGGTCTGAGATCAGGTCCATAAAGAAGTCAGTCAGTGTTAAAACGTGAAATCTGATTTGCTTAACACGTTTTTTTTTTTTACGTTCGATTAAAAAGGGAACTACTTTACTACTACTAATTCGCTGTTTGAGAAACTCAAGACAGTTTTTTCCAGTCATTTCATGAGTTTGTTAGTGAGGAGCTGTAGCCATTTCCTATTGACGTTCAACCTTGCAGCAGCAAATGACAGTAATTAAGAATCATAAAAAAAGTAATTTATATGGTGCTCCTTTTGGGATATTTATGAGGTCTTTACAAGCAAGCTGTAATTTTCTCCACATAGTAGTTGTAGTAGAATTTAGGAAGAGATTTTGTTGTTTGTCATTAGTATATTCCTGAAGTTAAAATCAGTGGGGGTTCCCCCTCACAGCCCGATTTTGTATTGATTCTCTTATTCGGAAGACGGTAGGCATAGCAAAATAACAATTTGTTAGTCCACCAGTAAGTCGTATTTCTGAATAGTGTGATGAACCAAGATTGAACCCTTTGTGCAGAAGTCTTTTAAAGAATTTTCCAGTTTACACACAACACACACACACACACACAACACACACACCACACACCACACACACACACATATATATATATATAGTATAATAAAAAATATATATATATTATATATATTATATATATAAATATATATATATATATATATATATATATAGGTATATATATATAATGTGTGTGTGTGTGTGTGTGTGTGTATATGTATATACTCACACCATATACCATATACATATATAAATACATATGTGTGTATATATACTATATGTAATCTGTGTGTAGACGGAGAAAATTAAATTTTGGCAGTAGAGTCCAAAAGCAATACTATTAGCTAAAGGGAAGATGTTTTGACATGTAAGCGGTTTCAACCTTGGTTTATCAGTAAAGGACTTACGCACATCGCAGTTTTTGTTTCATTTTCCTCTTAAGTAACCCAATTTGATCTATTTGTGCACATACAAATTGGCAAAATATACATCATCTGCATGCTTTATTATGCTTGAAGTCATTCTAATAACAAAATCAATTTCAAACTAAATTACAAATAAAAAAAAAAAGAAGCTCTCTCCTCAAATTTTACGCTTGAGCTTCTCTAATGTTTGCAAGAAAGAGATGCGGAGATACAGTGATTCATATACATGCATTAAGCTACAAATGTCCTTTAATATCCAATTCGCTCTACCCCGGAAGTAATATATTTTCATATATGTTAACCGAAGGGGGATTTTTTAGTTGATAATAATTTCGTCCTCTCGTGGATTCGAACCAGCGCACAGAGGAGAAATCAGGGCTTCAGTGAAGTTCCGACCAGGCCAACAAGTATTAATTCCGAGTTTACACACATACGATACACACATATGTTATTATTATATATATATATGTGTATATATATATTTAAATATTTATTATATATAGATAAATAGATTATTATATAGAGAACGTATAATATTATATTACACGTATTATGTATTATATATATAGCAACATTTATTTTATATGTATACACACGTATATACACACTGTAGTATTAGTTGTAGTCATTGTTTTTGTTGTTGTAATGTTGATGCTGTTGTTGAAATAATCATTAACTTGCAATTTGTTACAACTAACAATGATTTATTGGAAGAAAACGATGTTCTATCATTCATTTTCATGTAGGGGGGGGGGTGGGGGGGGCGCCGGAAGGCCAACGTGACCAGGTGGCCCCCCCCCCCCCCCCCCTTAAATCAGCCACTGACAGAAGTGGTAAAAAGGTGAGTGCAGATGCTTGAAAGAACTGGAGGGTTCTCAGATATTTCAGAAATTTCAGACGGACAGAAGGGAAGAGAGAGAGCTACATAATACTGGATAGATGTGGTGGAAGAGATATTAGAAAGATAGGTCCTCCATGTTTAGGTAGCACCAGAGCTGAATTACGCAGTTAATGTAGGAGAGTTAAAAGCCATGTTGATGAGCCTTTTAAAGTGCAGTTGGAAGAAGTGGCTGATGTTCAAGTTTTCTTCTCAGGATGTACTATACATATGCATACATGCATACATACATACATACATACATATTATGTATATATGTATATATCTATATATATATATATATATATATATATATAGTAGTATATATAGTATATCAATATACATATGTATATATATATATTATTATATATTATTATGTATAATTATACACTATAAGTTATAGATATGTATTATATACAACTTATAAATATAATATTTAATATAATACATAAATATTACATATGTTTAATAATTTATATATTAATATATATGTTATATATATATATAATTTTATTATATATTATTGTAATATTATATCATATTATATATATATATATATTGTATATATAAGTATATCAATAAAATATATATATATTATATATATTATATATATATTATATATATTTTATGTATTATATACATATATGTATAATTATATACACAATATATATATATATATATAGTATATATATATATATTATATATATATATATATATATATATATATATATATATATATATATATATATATATATATATATATATATATATAGGCTTGTTTTTGTGTATGTGCGTGAGTGTGTCTGTGTGTGTCTGCGTTTCTGTTTTGTGCATATATATGTTACGCAAAATGTAGATAATTGCCAAATGTGTACATTTTGCAATTAATTTTGCCTATTGTGTACAATTTGCAGCGCTTGGTGCCTGCAAATTGTACAGAATAGGCAAAATTAATTGCAAAATGTACACAGTTGGCAATTATTCACATTTTGCGTAACATATACATTAACGACGACAGCTGGCGATTGAAAGTGTCCCGTCATTAATATTTTTTTTTTTTTATTATTACACATTGTTCAACGTCTCTGCATGATATCCTTCCGTCATCTGAAACTTCAAAACAAATGGCGAATTTATATGATAATCTAAGACTCATTCAGTTTACAGTAGACCTCGTCAGTGAGAATTAGCACGAGAAATGTAATAAGCTACTTTCATTATCATTTGCATGAGGAAATTAGTGTAGTTTCCCAATCTGAAGCTCCGTCTCCTATTGGACTGTGGGTTAGGTCGATGATCTGCGTCTTCCAAGGCGTTCTCTCTTTCTCTCTCTCTCTCTCTCTCTTGCATCTTCGATCGAGGGCAAGTTGTATCTAATATTGTTATTTATTCGTTCTTCATTATCGTTGACGTTTTTATGTGCGATTATTCCTCTCGCTCTCCGATTTACATATAAATGCATTGCTATGTAAGCGCCAAAGAATTTATCGTACTTTGATCCTCGATAGTCTTGTCTTAAAGAATAAAGTAAAAGCACATGAACGCATTGCAAGTAAGAAACATTAATTCAAGTATGTAAATGCAACAGCCACAGTGCTCTCTTAACTTCTCGATGTCATCGCACATTTTGGATAAGCTCATCACTACGGGGCTTGACCCCTAATGAACAAACACTACCTGATGCTTTGGGATTTGAACCCCAGCGCGATAGGTTTGGGTGAGGTTGACGTAAACCTCTTTGCCATGTCACTATCATCAAAACCTCCTATTCTGAATAAAAAAAGTAACAGTTTATTCTAATGAATGTTGCATAAATGACATTACAAGATAATTAATATAACTTCAAAGATTGCTGCAAAGTTATGAAACTGAAGCTACTTAATATTTGTTTCAGTGACTGATTGGTAACTTTCACTGATCACTGATTATTAATGTGTATCTCTACCCAATGTCTTGGTTCCTTAAAATCTTTTTGTTGTACAGTGTCTTTTCTTACGTTCTCTTTTCCAGTGCATAGTGATCCAGATGTGTATGACACTGCAAACTAAAATTCCCCCCCCCCCCCCCCGGCCCCTCAAAAAAAAAAAAAAAAAAAAAGAATGAAAGAAAGAAGTCTGTTGGACTTTCTACATTGCTGAATGTATGACATCGCTGAGCTGATTTACTGATCTTAAATGTATCTTCTGCACATATCTCTAATCCTTTTAAGAATGTGAAAACACTTCGACGACTGTCAACAGATTTTGGAGGTTTGTTGATGATGACAGTTGAGGAAAGTAGAAATCCGGTGCCGGGTCCTGCAGGATGCACGAGGGAGGACACTTGATCCAGTGCCAAACATTCTGTTTTAAGACAGAATACAAATGGCAGCACTCGCATAACTAAGAGTAATGTTGTAAGTCAGAAAGATCCCTGTTATTTCGTCATAAAATCAGTAGCATTCCATGAAAGGAAGTCAGAGATTGTAAACATTCGTCAGGTCGATTAATATTGTTACAGGCCCCTCCCCCACTAGATATTTTATGTTAATTAGGTTTTATATGCATAAAAGACGCGATTAGCATATTTACCAATATATTCTTGGAACTTGGTGAATCTTAAAAACGAAAAACAAAGGAAGTAGGTTTAGAAGAAGTACGTTTAGTTCTCCGCACGGGGATATTACCGTCAGTGCATCTCACGTGGTGTACTGTAGGCATCTTTTAAGGTTCTTTGCAACGTCCCTTCGGCCCTCTAGCTGCAACTCCTTTCAACCCTTTCTACTCTCAGTTTCCCTTTCAGCGCTGAATGACCTCGTAGGTCAAAGTGCGTGGCCTTTGGCCTAAATTCTATATCCCATTCCATTCCATTCCGACCTTTAGTTTCCAGGTTATCCAGCTAACTAACTAACAAATATACCAAACCACAAAACAGCCTCCTTTGCGGAGGTAAACATTTTTTTACGGAAACACCGCAGATCAGTTGGTTATTCTTTATGTTTTGTTAAATAATTCCTGGTAATTTTGTTTTTATTTTTCTGGCACGAAGCCTTAGATAGAGAAGTCTTCGCTTGGCAGCGTATCTACCAGAAACTAAGGAGGTGAGAACATTGTCTTTTGAATTTCATGATCTCTGTCGAGTGTTTAGCAAACTGTCAGCTTATTCCAGAGAGTATTTCAACAAGTGAACTTTCGGGAGCCAAGGAACTAGGTAGACGAAGTGAATATGCATCATAATATTGTTAGTTTCTACCACGTGAATGGTGTAAGTGCTGGTAGTAAAAATGTTATTTTGAATAGGGAAATAGAAATAGTAGGATTTCCATTCTTTTTAATTTGAAGTAATGAGTGAGAAATGGTAATTTCTATAAAAAAAAATTCTTTTGAAGAGAAAACTGTGGGAATAAGTAAGACCGCAAAACATGAAGGTGAATTTTGAAATTGTATTACTAGCAAGAAAAGAAAGACACGCGAGTTGCGAAAATCAATGAAAAAGAAAGAAAAAAAAAACCGTTCGTAGGAGGGAAAAAAACTCCAAAAAGAAAGAAGTAAAGGAAAAGGGGTCGTCCACTGCGCACATCTGCCTCCAAGCACAAAAAGTGGTCGTCAGGAACGGCTCCATGTACGGCCACCTCAATGGGCAATCCGTACTTCCCGACCTCCTGTTTATTTACATTGTTTTTGTTTTCGCGAATTCCGACGTCCTGGTCCAGCGGTTACGTAAATCACGATTATGCACGGACCCTCGACTGGGCCAAGTTTTAGTTTTCTGTAAAAGAAAACTAATGAGATGGCTATTTGTTTGTCTGTCCGCCCTCATCTTAAAAACTACTGCGGTTAGAGGGCTGGAATTGGTATGTTGATCATTCACCCTCCAATTATCAAACATACCAAATTACAACCCTCTAGCCTGAGTAGTTTTTATTTTATTTAAAGTTAGATTATCCATAATCGTCCGTCTGGCACCGCAACAATACAGGCCATTACGGACGGCTGAAAGTTTCATACAGCATTAAACGCTGTACAGAAAACTCGATTATACCGAAGAAACTTCTTATTAGGTGCACTTTTACTTGTTTTTAATTAAGAAAGGAATGTTAATGTCCTTGCGTGAGATTCTGTTTAAGATGATATTTTTTAATCCAAATTTATATGCTGGTAAGTGACCTTATTTAGATTTAAGCCAAATATCTAGTTAGGCAACAAATTTTAACGAAGCTAATTACATTGTTACATTGCAATATATTAAATCTCAAGAAGATGCAGTTAATGTACAGTAGCTTTCAACTGCTTTGAATGTACATGCCATTAGCTTTTCGTAATAATAAGCATCAACTTATTATTTTTCAGCGATCTTATTAGATGTCAGTTACGTAATCCTCAAACGAGGAGTTTTTATTTGGTGTTTTTATTGCAGGACTTATTGGGGAAGGGTCGGGGGCGGGGGGGGGGGGGGGGGGGGGGGGGGGGGGGGGGGGGGGGGGGGGGGGAGGGGGGGGGGGGGGGCGAAGAAAGAGCTAATTGATCATACGTCATGAACTGTGATTCCTATCATGCCCTGTGATTTATGAAACCTCTCCCGGCAGGTTATTATTTCATCGCATTATTTGTGTGAATGTTTTTGTACCTTTTGAAGACCAGTTTACCTTCTACCTCTTTATCTGTGTGAAAAAGGAATTTAGTATTTTCGAAATGTCTTTTGGTGATAAATAACAAGTCTCATTTCCAAGGATACTCTGCAGTCATTTTCTGTGGCAGTTCTAATCAAGATTTTTATTCCTATTACCTGATACAAATTTGAAGCTACTGAGAGAAACCACGTAATTTGTAGATTATTGGCCGTAACTATGAGATGATTATTGTAATGCACTGTATTACAGATTAAAAGTACAGCATTTGAAAATCTTTTAAGCTAATTCCGCACTACACCAATTTAGGATATTTAAAGGTACAGCATTTGAATATATTTTAATCTAATTCTGCACTACAGCAAATTAGGATATTTAAAGGTACAGCATTTGAATATCTTTTAATCTAATTCCGCACCACAGCAAATTAGGATATTTAAAAGTACAGCATTTGAATATCTTTTATTCTAATTCCGCACTACAGCAAATTAGGATCATCAAGAGATATCATATGAACAAAGGTTGTTTGTCCCGATTCTAAACAAGGAATCAGCACGTTACTTTTAAGTAGTTTCACCTGTTTAGCATTAAAAGTGGTTTACATAATTCAAATTACATCTCAGCTGTTGGATGCTACACCTGACAGAAATATATAATATATACATATAAATATATATATATATATATATATATATATATATATATATATGAATAATTATCACATCGAACCGTGATTCATTTATATGTCATTCGAGCTACAAATGTCCTTTAATATCTAAATTCGCTCTACCTCGGAATTGATATATTTTCATATATGTACCGAAGGGGAAGTTTTTTAGTTGATAATAATTTCGTCCCCCCATGGGATCGAACCACCGTCCAAGTGGACGGTAACGAAATCAGGACAGAAAGTGACGCTAGCCAATCTCTGTTGGCTGACTGGATAGCGTCACTGTCTGTCCTGATTTCGTTCCCGTCCACTTGGACGGTGGTTCGATCCCATGGGGGGACGAAATTATTATCAACTAAAAAAAAAAAAAAATTCCCCTTCGGTACATATATGAAAATCTATCAATTCCGAGGTAGAGCGAATTTAGATATTAAAGGACATTTGTAGCTCGAATGATGATATATATATATATATATATATATATATATATATATATATATATATATATATATATATATATATATATATGACCTTATTGTCTAGGTCCTCATGAAATTACATGCAAATTTAAAACCAATCCTATGATTGAATGTTCCTAATATTGAAATTACACATGAATTTATCTATCGATCATGCTGCACATCTCACTGTGTTGAGGGGGAATGAATATTGCTAAAGGTTTTTTATTTCATATTGTTTTTTGTTGTTGTTTTGGTTTTTTTTGCTCTGTATCGAATCTCTTTTACCCAAGAGCAGCTTTCCTCCCAAAACCGCATCTTAGTCAGATAGGAGTCTACTGGTATTTTTTTTTTAATGATAAAACTAAGAACAAACGCTGAATCATACTAAACTGTACTGTATGAAGTTCAAAATAGCAATTTCTATGAAAGTGCATCTTATATATAAATAAATAACCTGGAGGTTATGATTTTAACATTAGCTTGTCCTTTCTTTCAGTTTACATTTCTTCTACATGAAAGGTATATGGAACATATATTACTGATGATGAAAATAACGAATTCATGTCTGATTTTTTTTTATTTGTGGATCTAAACTAATTTAGAATATAAACATCAGACGATTTCTGATACAATTGATATTAAATTCTTTTTCGAAATGTGCGTTGAGGAAGAAACCACTTTGGAAGGGTAACCAATCCGAGTAGAAGCAGTGAATCCACCTCTTCTTTTCCATCAGGAGACCTCACGACGCCATTCGATCTGTTTTCCATGTCGCAGAGATAAAAGGACAAAAAGCCATCACTATAAACGAGGCATCACGTTGAATATTTCCGGTTTACGTGTGGTTTTGGGTCTGGAGGGGGTGGGGTCATCATTCGCTCACGTGGTCGCTTTGATCCCGCCATATTCGGAAGGACCGGGTCAGTTGCCAAAATGTGTTCATTAATGAGATCCCATGAATTATTCCACAACCGGATGGCCTTCTTAGATTAGCTTTCTGGCTTAGAGGACGGAGGGTGCGTTCACTCCGGACTTTTTTTTCCCCCACTTTTTTATTTTCATTTTTATTTATTTATTTTTTTTTTTGGTGTCACTCAGATCCGCTTTTTATCCGGTTTCAAACGTCAGAGTTGTTGTTTTTGTTAACCGCGAAGATCTCCTGTCCCCATTGATTCTATTATGTAAACAAATTTTGTACCGTAGCGATCAATGATAAGTGAAGTGTAAACAAGGAATGAAACACTAGGTATGACTAGTTCCTTGTGGATTCTTTCAAAATATTACGATGTATTTATGTATGTATGTGTGTATATATATATCAATATATATATATATATATATATATATATATATATATATATATATATATATCTATATCTATATATAGATATATATATATATATATATATATATATATATATATATGTAGTATATATATAAGTATTTATGCACCTAACCAGCCACTCATCGACCCAAATACTTGTTCTACCGTGCTTATTCTACCTTTAATTTTTGTCTTTAACTTATCTACTTCCCAATTTGATTCCTTGAGAAAAAGTATACCTTAGTTTAACCAGACCACTGAGCGATTCAACAACTCTTCTAGGGCTGGTCCAAAGGATTAGATTTTTTTTACGTTGCTAGGAACCAACTGGTTACCTAGCAACGGGACCTACAGCCTATTGTGGGCTCCGAACCACATTATATCGAGAAATGAAATTTCTAATCACCAGAAATAAATTCCTCTGGTTCCACATCGGCAGCAGCAGGGAGCGATCTCGGGCTACTAGATTGACAGGTGGGTACGGGAACTACTCGTCCAATGAAGAACTATTCATACCTGAAAGTTTCGGGATAAGAAAATGAGTTGTTGGTAGGATATGGACAGGTTTATATTTAGCAGATGATACGGTATGATTGGGGCTAATGTAGAGAAGCTATAAAAACTAGTGAAATAGTTTGAAGTGTTTTGAGGGGGGAAAAATTTGAGAGCGAATACAAGCAAGCGGTTAAATTGAACCCAGGAAGATGGGATAATGACGTTAATGTGCATGGTGGAAGAACAGAACTTTACTAAGAAGGTGGGCTTGTGATTGGCAGCAGATGATTGCATGCTTAGAGAAATAGGAATGAAATTTGTTTTGTGAAGAAATAAGCTCTCTCTCTTCTCTCTCTCTCTCTCTCTCTCTCTCTCTCTCTCTTTTCCGACGACGATTATGTCCCAGAATCAGGTGGGGTATCGAATGAGGCCCGACTTAAATGAAAACTGTCTTCATCCAGTATAGTTTTGATGGAAATCTCCACCAAACTTTTTCGTTAGATTTACTTTCATTTTGTTAACTGGGCGACTTAAAAGTTGGGCTTGTTTCATGTTTATCCTCGCGTACTCAAGTCTTGTGTAATCCCTCCCTCTCTCCTCTCCTCCTTTTTCGTTTTATTGTGTTTATATGAGAGGAGGCAGAAGGAAAGGCACAAGGAAACTGTCACGTAGACTGCGGTCTCTTGGATCTTCAATTTTGTGTTCAGCACATCAGTAATTTCACATTTACCAGCAAACATTCATTCTCTTCGCATTCATCTCCATTCTGTGACTATTGATGGCGTAGCTGCATAATATTTCTGAAAAAAAAAAAAAGCACCACAACTATTTTAGAAACTGACTGTAATCAACAGCAATCCATAAATATGGCATTTAGTTGCAGTCTTTTGTGACTTCCGTAACCACTCTTGTCCCCTAATAGTAAACATGCAAGATATTAACCATTAGGGAGCAAGAGTGGTTATGAACAATAACAAAAAACTTCAACTAAATATATTTATTTATTTATTATTATATCGGTCGATGAAACCCATTCACATGGAACATGCAAACAGGGGCAATCGACTTGAAATGCAAGCTTGCAAAGAATGTTGCTTTCAACCTCCCACCACAGACTTCACACTGCAGCAGCAACTGATCATGATACAGAGCCAGATTTCCTTTAAAATATCCAATTCGTTCTACCTCGGAACTAATATATTTTCATATATGTTAAACAAAGTGGAATTTTTAGTTGATAATTTTGTCCTCTCGTGGATTCGAACCAGCGCACAGAGGAGAAATCCGGACTTCAGTGATCTTACCGACTCTGCCAACAAGAGAGGACAAAATTCTTATCAATTAAAATATTCCCCTTCGGTTAACATGTATGAAAATATATTAGTTCCGAGGTAGAGCGAGTTGGATATCAAAGTACATTTGTAGCTTAATGCAAATATATACAACCCCTTTCATAATTGTTTTTTTACTGTACCTCCGTTCATATTCTCGTTCTTCTATCTTGCTTTCCACCCTCTCCTAACAATTAATGCATCGTGCAACTGCGAGGCTTCCTTCCTGTTACACCTCTCAGACCTTTTTACTGTCGTCAATTTCCGTTTCAGCGCTGAATGACCTTATAGGTCTCAGCACTTGGCCTTTGGCGTAGATATATATATATATATATATATATATATATATATATATATATATATATATAATATATATATATATATATATATATATATATATATATATATAATATATATATATATGTTGGGGGGACGTATTTACAACAGTCATTACCTGAAAACTGTAACTAGCAATAATACATTTCCACAATTGAATCGATTAGCACTGTTATGAGTATGAGGGCCTGATGGCATTTCCTGTTATCGCGTTACAAGCTATTACAGAGTAGATGCGTTACGCTAATATAAGTTTCGAGGTTAACGAACTCATTGCGGTCAGTGAAATGAAATATTTTATGAACTTCTGAATTCTTCTCGTTCATTTTAATGTGGTATTAGTCGTATTGTAACTTTGGTGTCCAAATAAACAAAGAAAGAGTGCCTCAGTGGTGTGATTGGTATGGTATTGCCCTGCCACCTCGGTGGCCTCGAGTTCGATCCTCGGGCATTCCACTGAGGGGTTAGAGATGTGTATTTCTGGTGACAGAAGTTCACTCTCGACGTGGTACGGAAGTCACGTCAAGCCGTTGGTCCCGTTGCTGAATAACCACTGGTTCCATGCAACGTAAAAACACCATACAAACAAACAAACAAAGAGGTCATTCGGTGTGAAATTGACGAGTTTCCAATTAAGCTCATGTCACCAAAGGTCGACGGGAACGCCACACCTCTTGTGTGTGAACGAACGACTTGACTGCCAAAGAAGAACTCGGCTGAATTAAACTGACACGGAAATATTACCTCGGATAGGGTGCAGTTTCGTCAATGAGTTTCAAACGATTTTCTCGCCTTTTGGGGGCCAATCGCAGTATACTTCGGCTAAATAATAATCGTTCACCCGAATCGATCAAAACACTTTAATGCGAATGAGATGGAGCAATAATCGACCCAATTCGGAACCACTTCATTAGTGATGTAACGAATCATTCTGCTGCTTGATTCTTCTTATGGAACCTCGACTTTGCAATTGAAATTACTTTATTCCAAATGGCGATCAATCATCGTTTGGAGTCTGGTCGGTGACAACTTGATTTTTGTGGGTTTCTGAATGGACGGAGATTCTACAAACTGAGCTGATCTTTAATGCTCTCGAATGCAGCGGGAATTGGGTTGTTTGGCAACCTCATATATCATAGCACGGACTCTCTTGAGTGATAGCTATAATTGTCCGGTTTTGTGAATGGACGGAGTCTGACTTTTTGCTTTTGTTTTTTTTCCTCAGGTATGCTACGTGACTTGGAGGAAAGTGAAACGTCTGCAAGGTAAGGCTGATGATTGATTGATGCTATTTTATTTTTTTTTATTATTGTGTATTACACTAGATTTTCAAGTCTTTTGTTCGCAGTAGTAAGGTTGTTATGAAATGCTGCTTTCCTTTTCCATTCGTGATCTCCCAGATATATATATATAATATATATATATATATATATATATATATATATATATATATATGTGTGTGTGTATGTATGTATGTATGTGTGTGTGTACATATACAGACTTAAGCTAAAAAAGTCAGTTCATATCCAATTCGCGCTGCTTCCAGAATATCACCGAAGGGGAATCATAAGTAATAATGGATTGGTACCAAAGTGACTCGAACTCCTGACAGCACCCACCTACGACTTCCAGTCGACGTTCAAGACCATTAGGCTAGCAAGAGAGGTATAAGTTCATGCCGACTCTGCCGTACATTTACTTGTCGAGTGCGGGGATTTGTACATAGCGTCTGCATCAATCCACCCCCACCATGACAGACAATTGGTTCACGTATGGTGGTGTTGAAGCGATTGTCATGGACCTTGGTGGGTGTGGGTTGAGGTACAAATCCCCACACTCGACGGGGGTATATGCCGGAAGTCGTTGGAGGGTCATTTCGGGTGTTCGAGTCACTTATGCACCAATCCATTCATTACCTATAATTCCCCTTCTGTGGTATTCCCGATGTGACGCGAATTGGATATGAAACGACATTTGTAGCTTAATGTTGGTATGTAAAATGTCATGGTAATGAGATCTAAATTCAAATATACGTGTATGTTTATTTGTGTGTGTGTTATATGAGAGAGAGAGAGAGAGAGAGAGAGAGAGAGAGAGAGAGAGAGAGAGAGAGAGAGAGAGGGAGCTAGCCGTTCTTAGCACTCATATTGGTTGACATTGCTCATTCCTTGCGCCTTTCCCTTCTGATCACGACCCACTGTAGACGGCTGAGCATAAGCACAAGTTTCATTGTGTATAGATAAGTTGGGGAGTGATGGATTTCTTAGGTGACGGTCCTGAATAGCTTTCCCTTTCCCGGGATCAGTTTCTATAGATTCTCTTTGGTGAGGTAAGGCTGGAAAGACTAGTTCAGCGCTGGGTTCGCGTTTTGCAAGTTTTGATTTAGCATTGGCTCTGTTGCCCACCAGTTAAGCCAACTGTGAGTAAGTACTAGCTGTGGTCAGTATAAAAAAAAAAGACTTGGTGAGAAGTAGAAGCCTGTAGCCCTCTGACCCGGCCTGCTCTAAAAGGATACAATATATATACGAATATATATACTATATATATATGATATATATATATATATATATATATATTATATATATGTGTATATATGTATATATATATAATTCTTTGAGAATTCTTTTAAAAAAGGTGGTGCGTTCAAAAACGCAAAAAGCAATAATATATATATTATAATATATATATATATATATATATATATATATATATATATATATCGTATATTTATATATTATATATATATATATATATATATATATATATATGAGCAGCATGTTTTTTTAAAAGAATTCTCAAAGATATATATATATATATATATATATATATATATATATATATATATATATATATATATCTTCGAGATTCATTAAAATATGTGCTGCTTCAAAAACACCCCCCAAAAAATTGAAATGATATACAAAATAAAATAAAAACACCTGCAAGGAAGAAAATATGACCAGACATCCTGTGTCCCTCTCTCTCCTGCACTCGTCGTGTTTATTTAATTCTCTCTCTCTCTCTCTCTCTCTCTCTCTCTCTCTCTCGGAAAAGGGCTGGTTTTGGGGTAAAAGTTGGCGCCGAGGGGTAACGTGCACTCAGTGAACGAGCGCCAAGCCTTTAAGCTAACTCATTAAGCAACCCGACCGGTAACCCGCCCACCAATGCCAATTTAGCGATTCGGGCCATGTGTGGAATAGACTCTCAAACAAGGATCAGTGAATAGCCTCGGGGGAAGGAAAATGATGAAGAACTCAACTGTCATTGAATTAGAGTGATCACAACTTTCGGTTGAAAATGATGAAGGAAGAACGGAAACTGATATTGATAGTGGATAATGATTTATGATGAAATGAAGTTAAGCAATTAGTCAACGATCTTGCTGTGAAGAAAAGAATAGCAGTGGAAAAGAGATTACAAAAATGAAATGAAGGTGGAAAGAAAACAAATACTGAGTCACAATAATAATAATAATAATAATAATAATAATAATAATAATAATAATAATAATAATAATAAGAGTATGGGACTTTCATGAAAGAAAGGGTGAATATGAAGAATGGAGAGTGAACGAGGAACTGAATCATTTTCATGAAGGGAATTTCATGTCCTAAATATCAAGTGTTCGTATTGGGAAGGAGATTTGTGACGGCAAACGATGCAAGGACAACGATCAGGTCGAAATTAAATTTTAAGACATTTGTTTGTTTTGAGTTAGAAGTATACTACAACTCAAGCAAAACAGAACGAAAGAGATTCTTCTACTTTCACCTTCAGGAATTTACTCTTTGCATGCAAAGTCTGTCTCGATACTAAAAAGAACCAGGAAAGAAAAAGCGAAAATATCAGAAGCGTACTCGTGGAGGATAGTGTCAGTAGTACCACCTGCAAGAGCAGTAAAAAAAAAAAGGAAGAAAAAAAAAAAAGAAATGACGGCCTAATGGGCGGTGTGTACTGTACGAAAACCATCTGTTCTCCATCCTCTGGCTCCGTCTATAATGCAGGACGCTCTCTATCCAAGATTTCCGTATTTACCACCGGTTATTACATCTTGCTTTTCCCTCCAAGCCAAGGAAGCTGATAGTAAAGCAGATGATGCGTCATTATTTCTCCGTAGGGTCGTCTTCATTTTAAGCGCTCCAGAACTAGGAGCAACTTGGCCGGCACGTGGCCTGCTCCTCGGTTCAGCAGATCAAGAGTCTGGGTTTCCGCTGTCCGTCGGAAAGATGCGGAAGTCTTGTGTGTTTTTTCCCCCGCTGTAATTGCACTATGATTTGCATACTTTCGAAACATCGCGGCTGGCGAGCGCGCCGTTTGCAATTTGGATGTTTTATTAGGGAGATCCGCTTCCTACAGCAATCTTTTTGAGGAAGTCATCAAAGAGATGTGTAAATATTGTGATTAACGCTTTGTTTGGGAAAATCCTTTGCACTTGGTTATGATTTACTCGATGGAGTGGAAATCTGATTGGGTGGAGTGAGGTAAAACGCAAAAAACACACGAGTGTTGTCGTATGATATTATTTTGGCTTCGAAAAATGGGAATCAGAAAATATGAAGTCATGAATGTTGATATTAATGAATATTAAAAAAAATGAGAGCGAATGATGCGGATATGCAACTGGAGAATGTACAAGTGAAGAAATATAGTAGTGTATGAAATAAAGATGTAGAAGAGCGTATGAAAGAAATGCATGAGAAGAGGTATCTCTGTGGGAGCTGAAGTTGGAATGCATGAAATGGAATCCTGAGTCCGTTCTCATGCAAGAACATGGCGTGTTGATGTTGCTTGCGCGCACAAAAAAAATGTAGAAGCTCATGAGACAAGAAGTTCATGTAGGATGGAGGAAGAAAGATTAAAAGTGTAATAAGCAATCGGGAAATAAGACGAAATGGCGATAAGGATAACAGAAGGGGAAACTGTGGACTAGAGGGTTTTGGGATGTTTTGCATATGGACGATAGCTTAGAGAAGATCGTATGTACTCTTAGAAGTGTAAGAGGAAAGGCTAAGAGAAGGGCCTAGGATGCGCTCGTAGAATGAAGTGGAAAAAGCCTTTGAAAGGAAGGATCTAGACCTTGTTCATACCCTTTCTGTGAGAAAATGCGCACAAGATAGATGTGAATGGTGCAGTGTGTTGATGTTCCTGTGGTATAGTTTGTGAAAACGCTAAAATTTATTTATATAGGGGTTTCACACACACTCACACACACACGAGTTAACGAACTGTTGATTAAGATGTGGACATACTTTGGGAAGCGTTATGCAAGAAAAATAAGTGCTGTTTTAGAGAAGAGATTGGGAAACGTTTTTTACTCATGCAGTCAGTCACTATCTTGAATTTTCAGAATAGCAAAACAGTAATATATATATATATATATATATATATATATATATATAATATAAATAGTATGTATGTATGTATGTATGCATGTATGTATGTAGTATGTATATGAACAAAATTACACCCACGAATGAAGTATTGAAACAATAAGCACGTTCGTCTTATTATCAGGATATGGTCACAGCAAGTTAAGATATACAGAAGCATGAACCTATACGTATATAAGATGGGTATAAGTCCTAAGGGAATGCAAAAACGGTCAACGGTATCATAGAAATCTATGTACTCATTAGTAATTCTCTTTATTCTACCTTTATATTCTTACCTGAACATATGTTTTATTACTAGGTAAAATCACGTATAATCATCACGTTTTGAATTTTTCGTAATTTAAAATCAAACACACACACACACACACACACACACACACACACACACACATATATATATTATATATATATATATAATATATATATATATATGCGCAGAAGCTAGGTACTATGTCGTACCCCTAAGGAAATTGGATACAATCCACAATTATGTGAAATCCCTCGTAGTTTTAGTGAACAAGACCACAGCTGATGGTCGAAAGCTTCAAGTACTAGAAATATGTATTTTAAACTACAGAAGGATTTTACATCATTGTGGATTGTATTTCCATATAGATATATATAGTATATATATATATATATATTATATATATATTATAATACTACTTTATATGTATGTATGTATGTATGTAGTAATGTATTTATGTATGTAGTGTATATCATGCTAAATTTCGTTAACTGCAAAGTCCCGCTGGCATCAGATGGAACATGATCAGGAGCGGGTTTAGACAGCTGTGTGAAAGTCGCTTTTATTGTGGTTTGGTCTGCCGTGCGTTCCGACCCATAGCGTTCCATCCCTTCGTCGGAGGCAGCGTCCACAAAAATAGCGGCTCCCATAGACTGTAACACGATGAAGCTTCCTTTCATTTCGTTCCCCGACGTTCGGTGGGAATGACAGAAAAGTAAATGACAACCGCGTCTATTCCCAGTTTAGATCACCGTATTCACTGGCACTGAGCACGTGAAGTGATAGTGTTTTGCACACGTTATTTTGTTTCAACTTTAATCTTCTGCATTGCATATTGCATATATATATATATATATATATATATATATATATATTTATATATAGATATATACATATTAGATCTATATATTACATATTTAATCTTATGCAATGCATATTGTGTGTGTGTGGTGTAATATAATAGTATTATTAAGATTATTAGCATATATATATTCCATATATCATATATATATATTATGATCTATAATTAATATATAGTATATATTCTATCTACTATACACATATACTACATTTATATATATGCTAATATATAAATAATAATATATATATAATCTATTTATTTATTTATTTATTATATGTATATGTTCTATATATATATTATAAATATATATATGTATGTGTCTATATATATATACTATATATGTATATATTATATTTATTTAATCCTTTATGCAATGAATGTTGTATATATATGTATATGCATATTTTAACATATATTTACACTATTTATACATATGTATAAATGTTTATATATATATATATATATATATTTTATCTGAATCTTTATCAAATCACTGTGATTCATATACATGCATTAAGCTACAAATGTCCTTCAATATCCAAATTCGCTCTACCTCGAAATAAATATATTTTCATATATGTTAAAAGTACGAGAATTTTTCAGTTTATAAAAATTTCGTCCTCTCGTGGATTCGAACCAGCGGATAGAGGAGAAATCAGTGATATATATATATACATCGAGCTACAAATGTCCTTTAATATCTAATTCGCTCTACCTCGGAATTAATATATTTTCATATACGTTAACCGAAGGGGAATTTTTTTTAGTCGATAAAAGATTTGTCGGCTCATGGGTGCCTGTGAGCCGACAAATCTTTTATCGAAAAAAAAAAATTCCCCTTCGTTAACATATAAGAAAATATATTAATTCCGAGGTAGAGCGAATTAGATATTAAAGGGCATTTGTAGCTCGATATATATTTATATATATACATAAGTAATTATGTGTACTATAATCTGTACACTGATCCTGTCCATAGATAAAATATGTTTATGTATGTATGCATATATGAATGTATGTGTGAATTACAGAAGAAAATATTATAAACGAAGAAATAATTACGCACAATTAAACTGCATAAAGTAAAGTGTGAAAAGAAACTATGAACTGTAGTTTAGCCCGACTGCTTCGTCTTCCATCGGACCTCAGTCGGGCTAAACTAAACTTTATTATTACCTTTGACACTTTCTATGCGGATGACTTGTATATAATTATTCCTACGAACATAAGTCTTTCTTCTACAATTCACACATAAATTTATATATATGCCAGCATTTAATTTTTAGATTTTATAATATGCTGTCTAAATTCAGGTCTTTTGGCAATGTGCAATTTACAGTAAAATGATTCAGTTTCCTCCTCATTTTGCTTCTAAGTAAATAGGTTACAAAAAATATAATGGTAGAAGTAAGTAGTTTAAGTAAAAGCATTTTTATAGTGTGTAGACTGCATTGATATACCGCGTTCAAGAACGGAATATGGCAATCTCTCTCTCTCTCTCTCTCTCTCTCTCTCTCTCTCTCTCTCTCTCTCGTCCTCTCTCTCTCTCTCATCTCCTCTCTCTCTCTTTCTAAATCCGTCTCTCTCTCTTCTCTCACAACCACCAGCAAGCACCATACGTACGACGATACATACACACATACACACACCTCTGTATCACGCCGTTTTCCTTGCAGTTGTAACAGCAGGAAGTACCCACCCTAATTTTCAAACTACTGCAATTAAACTAATACCAATAATATGATAATGAATCACAAGTCTACAGGTTTAGGCTTTTCAGATTTATTTTCTTAAACAGTTATGCCTTTAATGACTGGTCATATTAATTAAACTGAATTTTTTTTATTGTTAAAACCATGGGTATAATTTTGAATTCATCAAAAAAATTGAAGTTTAGTCTTCAAACTCCAGAAGATTTCATTTTTTGGTCTTCTGTATAACATATAAATCATATAAATGATTACTCTCATAATATCCAAGCTCCCCGTACGGTTTACTGGTTGTTAGATATACATAATGATATCACCTTCGGAAATGCTTTTTCTTAAATTTGAAAAGATGAAGTAAATTTATTTAACTCTGATGTATTTGAAATTGCTTCTTTTTTATTTCCACAAATAACGAAGCATATGGAGTGTGACATTTCGGCTTTCACTTTCTGTGGTGATTTTTATTGCTTTTCCTTTCACTTTCGTAGTAAGAATAGCCTTATTCTAATCTTTCCTGTCTTACTCTGTATTTATCATTGTTGTAATTGCTACGTTATATATTATTTGTTTACTTCGAGACTTGTGGCTTTTGGATATTTTTTATCACCCGAGACCAGTTTGCAGAACAGCTTCTCTCAGATTTGTCTAGGTGTCAAATATCAAGTAACATTCATTTTCATCGCGATGATAACGATAATAATTATAAAATCATTGCTACTGTTATTTATTCATTTTAAATTTGTGAAATCAGGCTCGGTGAATGTTGGGTTCCGCTCTTTTGTGAAGTTGTGGTTTTGGTTCTTTCCAATTGGTCTTATGTTCTTCCAGTATCCGAGACTAACAAGTCAAGTGCCACATTCATATTTTAACTGATGAACCATTGGTGGACCCCGAGTAAAAAAACACTTCACATCATTTGCGTCTTCATGCACTGAGCTCCGTTGGGTAGTGCAGTCAGTGCACCTCACGGGCTGCACTGTATGCATTACTAAAGGTTCTTTGCAGCGTCCCTTCGGCCCCTAGCTGCAACCCGTTTCTTTCCACTTACCCTACCTCCATTCTTATCATCTGTCTTCCATCTTGCTATCTACCCTCTCCTAACAATTATTTCATAGAGCAGCTGCGAGGTTCTCCTCCTGTTACATCTTTCTAACCTACCTACTCCCAGTTTCCTTTCAAGCGCTGAATGATTCATAGGGCTCAGTGCTTGGCCTTTGGCCGACACTCTGTATTCAATTTCATTTTTACATTTACAAGGATTCATCAGCATCGCGTTTATCGTTTACCCCTCTGCACATACACTGCGTCATTTATAAACCTCAATCTTACAAGTATTCCCACTCCCCTGTGTATAAGACCCTTCATTTCCAATACCTCCATTTGTTATCTTGATACAGAAATTTATCGGTCTCTCTATATGACCAAATCATCATAACACTGATCCCAACTCTCACATACGCTCATTTTACATAGAAAGGGAATCTCCAGATTCACTTTTTCAGATCTTCTAGCATAACAAATTCATGCCAACACTTTCAGCCTTTCGTTTTCAATATGCCTTTGTGACAAGATATTGTGCAGCAATGTAAGGAATTTAAAAATCTCCTTCTGATGGCACTCTTTGATTACGTGAAGCTATTTGACAGTGGCCGAAGCACAATATTATGGAAGGATTTGCATCACTATGCCTCTCATCTGAGAGAGAGAGAGAGAGAGAGAGAGAGAGAGAGAGAGAGAGAGAGGGGGGGGGGGGGGGGAGGGGGGGGGGGGGGGGGGGCGCCGTTAGATATTACCGGGAAGAGATTGACAACATAGTCGTCAGTCTCAGTAGTTGAGAAGACTTTTCATGATTATAATTACGATCTAACATAGTCAACCGATAAAGCCAAATATAAAGCCAAATACTTGCCATGTAGTAGCTATGTGTAAAATACTGCTTCTTTTACTACGGTAGTTATCGTACGTCATAAAATGTAAAGGACAGAGGAATTGGCTAAAGTGAAGGGATAATTCGTTATCATTAATAATTAGAGGAAAATAACAAAAACAGCAATATAATGGTAAATTGTGATAAATTATATATATATATATATATGTGTATGTATGTATGTGTATGTATGTATGTATGTATATGTATGTATATTTATATATATTGTATGTGTATAATATATATTATATATATTTATCTTATTAAACGTGTGTATAATATTTCAATAACAGCGGTTCCAAAAAGGTCACCGATACTGGTGTTGTACCAGTGAGGAGGAGGAGGAGGAGGAGGAGGAGTGGAGGAGGAGGAGGAGGAGGAGAGAGAGAGAGGTGACGACCGAGGAGGAGCGAGAGGAGAGGTCAGTGGCAAGGTTTAGCTTCATGAGGATGAGAGAGAGAGAGAGATATCTGCCCCGGGTGGCAATGCAAAAGGCGGAAATCCCTGAGCAGAATATAAACGTAGCATTTGCTCTTGTTGCTGCTTCCTTTTGTAATCTCCTTCATCCACCGCCCTTTAAACGCCACCCCCCCCATCCTCCATTTACCGAATGGGAAAGGCTGTTACGAAGAGGTGGTTGGTTGTGCAGGGGAGGAATTGGGAGTTGGGAGGGAAGAGGCTATACTGCTCTTAGGAAACCGGTTCCCATAAGGTTCGATGAAATAGTACTAAATCTAAAATGTATATAACTAATCTTCGTCCTAAATCCGAGGTTGTGCGTCTAAGGACTCCTGAAGCAGCAGCAGCATCCAGCCGGTCTGGCCCCAGGCAGCTGTTAGCAGAGTTTCAGATAATGATTAAATAAAGAGAGAGGAGAGAGAGAGAGAGAGAGAGAGAGAGAGAGAGAGAGTATGAGCTTCAGGGATAATTTCGTAGCGGTTTTGGCCAGGTTTGGTCACACTTGCGTATGAGGAGAATTCTCCCGTTCGCCTTCATTGCCCTAAACTAGGAGCTTACTGAACCCCTAATGCAAAATGAGTTAGAACGCTAGAATGAGTCATCAAATGCAGGATTCCGATATAAGTAATGGTAGAGAGAGCGTAAATAACAGTCGTCGTAGCAGTTAAAATTGACGTTTATTCTTTACACATCGAACAGGCCAGGACTAGTATAGTTGCCCGGTGGCCGGTGATAAAGTCACAGGGGAAAAAAAAAAGTCATAGAAGAAAAGTCACAATTTTGTCTAGGAAAAAAGTCACAGGAAAAAAGTCACATTTATTTATAGTCTTTTGCTTATGTTTTTACGGTAATCCCTAACGGGCTTGTACTAAACAAGGTCTAAAAGACTCCGCAAAGACGGATACGTACCTGGTTAAACCCTTGAGGGTCATTGTAAAAAAAGATATTTATGTGACTTTTTCCATTTTCTGTGACATTTTTACTTTTTATTTTTTGTTTTTTATTTATTTTATTTTATTTTATTTATTTTTTTTTTTACCCGGGTTCGGCTGCCCGTACCAAGTTCGATATCTTGAGCGGAAGTGTAGGAATGTAGGTTACTGCCTTCGATTTGGGAGGAAACCGACAGAGATTTTTCAGTTTTCTAGAAGACTGAGTGAGTGTGAGTTACCTGGCGTCGTATCTATCGGGGGTCACTGACACCGTTTCCTGGGAGGTAGGAAAGGATTGAGTAATAGAGTATCATCACTCTGAGATGAAAAGTCAGGTTCAGTTTTGGCCAGAAACGGTAAAACATGACATGGAATTCAAGGACAGACTCCTCGTAGGAGTCAAGAGAAAGTTATAAAGTGTCTTGGGGATAAAAATGTGATGTTATTTGTTTCCTCCAGAAGAAGTCATTGGGGTCTTATTATTGATTATTGTGAAAAAGAACTTTATTATTATTATTATTATTATTATTATTATTATTATTATTATTATTATTTTATTATTATTATTATTATTATTATTATTATTATTATTGTTCAGAAGATGAACCCTATTCTTATGGAACAAGCCCACACTAACCATTGACTTGAAACTCAAACCTCCAACGAGTATGGTGCTCATTTGAAAGAAGTAACAGAAGGTAACTGGACGTACAGAAAGAAGAGAGCAGTTATTAGAAAAGAAAAAAAAGGAATTAACAAGTTAATAATTAATTAGATAAAAATGCAGGTTAATTATCAAAAGGCAAGGAGAATTGATTCATGATAATGCATTACGTCTTCGCTTGAACTTTTGAAGGTTCAATTGCACAACGTCCTCAGGGAGACTGTTCCACAATACTGTTCCACAATACAACGGTTTGAGGAATAAAGGTCCTCTGGAACTGAGAAGTTCAACAGCGAGGTACATTTACTGCATATTAGTGCTACTGGTTGTTCTCGGCAGGAAAAAGACGATCAGGGAACGTTTATGAATGAGCAAGATCTCCGTTAGAATAGAGCTTAAGAAAAATTGACAAACAAGAGACCATCCATCGGTGACCCAAGTCATAACTGCTAATGCTAGGAAGCGGAAACCTACCGCTACGAACTACTCTATCTAAAAGAGATAAATCTCTGGCAGAAGCTGCTGCACCGGAGAACAGTGTTCTAGTAAAGGAAGGACAAATGATCTAAAACAGGTTGCATTGATTTAAATGCTGTTTTAAAGATATGAGACCTTACGTACAATACCTGACTGATTTGTAGTTCAGTGGCTCGAGAGAAATGATGGAATTTACGGGTCTGTTTGATTCCTTGAAATAGGAGAAATTTATTTTTGCTCTAGAAAAAAAAAAAAAAAAAAAAAAGGGGGTTCAGGGGCTCAATTGGTGTCTTTAGAAAATCCACGAAGAGCTTAGAGTACAGAGCGCAGCAAATTAACCAACGACTAGATCTCAGTGGCATCTGTTGTAGCGAAAAGATATTGCTATTCGACACCAATATCACTTTATGCAATTGAACTCATATGTAATAGTTGTACCATTTACTTGTTGATTGAAACTGTTTGAGGTCATACATTATGGTAAACTTCCATTTTACCGAAATCAAGACAAAAGGTAATAAAGGTAGCTGTGAGAATCAAGCGGCTTTTAGGAAACTGGACAGAGGAAGTTTCTTCAGAAAAAAAAGTTGTAAGTTTCATGACTAACCAAGGCAACGGGATGAATGAGACCAATACTGAAAATAATCAAGATACCTGGTTATCTCAGGTTATAGGTAAAAGAAAATGTAGAGGAAAACTAACAGCAACCCAGAAATGACCTACATCATGTTTCACCAAAATCAGAGAAACAGTAGCGTTTAAATTGATATATGGCCCTGGATAACAGTCCAGGGTCTAAAACACCATGGGGGAAAAATCAAGGACAAATAATATTTTAAACTATAAATTAACACATGGCCTTGTAAAATGTCAAGGTCAAACATGCCTCAGATTAAGCTTTTGAATTATAATGTTAAATTCCGAGGACCAGAGACCTCTCAGCATCCTAGTTTTCGAGACCGACTGGAAAAATGCTAAAACATTGTCAGTTGAATTGACTTGTGAGCTTGAAAAGGAATGTGGTAAAAAAAAACTGAGAAAGTTAATTTCATCCCTCAAGTTATTTTACTAACAAGTGTCATAATAAAATGACAAAAAGAAAACGAGGCAGGCGTTGACAGGATAATATTTTTGATACGTTTGGCTTCCACCATTCAGCACAGAATCTATTGATGCTATTTCACTCAAATACATTCATTGCAACAAACAATTCACCAACTATCTTTGTAGATCTAGAGTATAAGATTAATATTTTGTCTACGGAAATAGAGGTTACTACAGATGATTTTTAAAAGTACCAAGATTTTAGAGGAGTGAATGAGCAAAGGAATTTTAGGAAACTGAAGGGAGTAAAGCGACTCGCTCTTTAAAAGCTACAATTTTATTTTCCAAACGCAATTATGATAGTCCTAACAAATTTCTTAGTTTCAGAGATTTAGAGAAAAATGGAAATATTCTGGGCTTTGGGTTGATCTATGACATTGAAAAACGGGTCAGTACCAAAACGACTGTCAAAGACGTGTGAGACAACCACCACCTGCCAAAGTCATCTATCTAAAATCAGAGGAAAATTGAATTGATTCATTAAATTGGCCTATAGTACTTTTAGAAGCAGATCAAAGTTAAATCATTTGCCGGCAATGGCTATGAAATCCAAGCCCCATCCAAATCTGGCTAAAATGGATCGACGGCATTCATAAACTGAACTATAACCTCTAATAAAAAGGTTAAGGTCAATATTATTTTGGATAATAACTACCATCCCTTAAGATACTCACCTGCCAAGTTTCAAGAAAATCTGAGAAAATGCCGTATCCTAATATGGCCACCATAGTTACATTTCATATAAAAAACTACTAAACTTTTGACCTCTCAACTGACCTGTGAGCTTGAAAAATACTTCGAAGTCAAACCTTTTCTTTTTTTACTCCAAAGACTCTCTCGTTTCATAAGAATCTAAGGGAACAGTAAAACTATAAATGATACTACTACCTAAAATATACCTTTGAACATTGTCAAATGGCAATTCATTATATTCACTATTACGTCAACGAAATCTCCTGATACCAATTGCTGCAAGTTTTTTTTAAGCTTGCAAATGCTTTGAATATTGCAAAGCATATTCATATTCAGTATCAAGTGTGCAATGTTGAACGGCAGAGATATAAAGCTTATTAACCAGCGAATGAGGCGGTGAGATTGGAATACCGTTGTCCTCTCTCGCGGCAAACTAACTGCCTCGTGTCAGGTCGACCCGACCGGCAGAGCTGCAGCGTCTTGCGAGAAGTACAACTTAGCGTCTGGCAGCTGGCTCTGGGGTCTTCAGTCACCCACCTGACTTGGAGAAGTGTAGGTGTGATGGTGTAACTCTCGCTCCGTGGCTCCGTCGGCCTGTCGGTCGTGTGACTCGTGATCACGCCTTCGTTGCGAGGCATTGCTATTCGAAAGAGGCTACGCTGACCGCTCTGTTATTATATGTTAAAATATGGCCTGTTTTAACTGATTAATACTTGCAAATGTCAACAAGAAAATTTGGTTATGAAAGTGTAAAGAATTTTGATGGACAGCGAGAAGGCTTTTGGATGAAAGACAGTCGTTGCAAAGATTTAAGAATAATTGACATTAAACAATCTGCAATCATTGTAACTATTCTTACTTTAGGAAATAAGTGGTTGCAACCGATATACTTCTGCACCGAGGATTTACCTCTCAATCTAATCTTTCACGTGCGGGCGGTGCATCTAAGATGTCAATCTGAGGTCTCCCGAAACGTTTCACTCAACGAGTTATGAGTTAGATTTTTTTTTTTTTTTTTTCTGATAAGTGACACAAGATACTGTCGGAAAGGTAAAGTAGTTCTGCTATGTGTTGTGCATTCACCCGTCCGACTTCTTTTGCTACTCTTCAACAGGATATGCCGCGTTTGTTATTCGATCCTTCTGAAAAAAAGAAAAAGAAAAAATAAACAGAGTATTGAACTCCCTTCCGAAAAAGTTATAAATGAACTTGATTCTCCAGTCGGGTTTGGGCAAATGACATTCTAGTGATATTGCTGTTTGGTCTTTATGTTTTTTTTTTTCTCAAGCGTTGCCTATTTCTTTAATTGAAACATGATGAGCGCGTTGTGTTTGATGCCAATTTTCATAGAAATAACTATATAAAATTTAATTGTTCTTATTGGAGAGGGACATTAAGTTGGATTCTTTGTAATTTCTTTTTTTTAATAAAGTCTAATATTTTTCTAATAATTGTTCCCTAAGAATTTTGATGAAGATGGAGTGATTAGATTGATAAATATTTAATTTTTGTAATTATAACTACAACTATGAATGAGATATGAAATTATCCTTGCAGTTAATTGATGGCGTTATTCTTAGATTGCCATTAATCTTTTATCAATTTATTTCTGATTCGTTTGAAGAAATGAACCGGTTTCTCTGTAAGATGCCAGTGGTGAACAATTAAGGGTGAATTTTTTTCTTGAAATGAATTAAGTTAATGTTATATGAATCATGTTTCTTAAGATGAGCAAAATTCATGTTAAACATTTATTTTTTTATATAATGTCCTCATGAATAGGTCCATTTGATATTCCAGGGAATTTCGTGTTATATTTTGTTTGTGAAAGATTTAGTGGTAAAGTGAGTAGAACAGTGATTGGAGTTCTGTTGGTCAAGGTGATACGTCTTTGATAATTCTGTAACGCTTACCGGTAATTGATCAGCCTTTATTTGTGCAAAGTGTTTTTGCTGTGCCTTCGATGTGGATAAATGCAAAGCCAGCGAGCGCCTTTTTGACTCTGCTGCATATTAAGCTGTTCATTTCCATGTGATGGAAGTGTGACTAACTGAAGCAGATTTGGCAGCCATTTATATCCAAGAAATTTCATTCATATCCAGACTTGGCCATCTTCAGTGATCTTGGCCCAGTGAGTCGACTTTTCTCTTTTACGCCTGACCTCTGTCATGTAAAAAAAGAAAAAAAAAGGAAAGCTTTTCAGATAAGTTTCAAATAAAACTATATAGTGACTTAGAATAAGTAAAGTGCCTCCTTTAATTACTTTGTGTAGCCCCGTTGTTGAATATCTCGTATTGAGGGATTATAAAATACGTGACGAAACAATAGCAGACCTTGAAGGAAAAAACAATTGTTGGATTGTTTTTACTGTGTTCATTTAAAAGTAAAAGTGGTGAACTGTGATGAATACATTTGAATAAAGGAGTGATGACAATATAGATAGTTGTTCTGAATTGAAATACCTTGTGGTAGTGGAAATAACAGACGGTTAATAAAAAACGAATAAAACAGAGAGAGAGAGAGAGAAGATAGAGAGAAAGCGAGAGAGAGACAGAGAGAGAGAGAGAGAGAGAGAGGGAAAGAGACTTGGGGTCTCTGAAGATGACATCAACGAGTCCTGCCAAGTTGTGAGTGGGCAGGGTCAAGGTCAACGCTTACAGAAAAGGTGAGTTATATCTCCACTACTTTCCTAACATTCCTTCGAGGGAGTTGACCTCGTTTTTGCATTAATTCCTTATATAATATTGATATGTTTTTAACACTGGTAGACATTTACAAAAAAAACCATATATGCATGTTTATGTGTATGTATATTATCATTCTATGGTCTAGATTATATATATTATATATATATATATTTGTATTTATATAAGGGGTTATGTATAATATATGGTATATATATATTTTAATATATAGTATAGTATCTATCTATATATATATATATATATAAATTATATATATATATATATCACCACCTACCACTGTTTTTGAAAAACAATATATATATGGAGTCATGACCACTTTCGAATTTGTTCCCCAGCCATTAACGATGTGCTGATATGTAGCATTAGAATTTACATATATATATATATATATATATATATATATATATATATATATATATATAGATTTATTATATATATATATGATATTTATATATATATTATATATATATATATATATATATATATATATATATATATAGATACTATATACAGACACACACACACACACATATATATATATATATATATATATATATATATATATATATATATATATATATATATATATATATATATATACTATATATATATATTATATATTCTATTAATATATATATATATATATATATGCATGTAAAATCATATAATGCAATATTTAACTCTTGCATATCCCTTCCCTAAAAACTGAATATGTTGGAACCCCCTCTCCACTGCCTTCCTCATCACCGAGAACTAGTCCCCTTTAGGCGTTAGCATCCTGGTTCCTCGTGTGTTGCCGAAATTCTCAACCCCCCTCCGCCCCAAAAAGTGTCTTGGTATTGTCGGTGAAGTGGTTTTAAAGAGTGGCTCTTATGTGACCTTGAATTCTTACGATCAATTGTCAGGCTTTATATACATTGTCTATTTCTTGGCAGCGAAAATGGCATATTTATTTTTATTACTTTCTATGTTGACCAGTATTTCATGATATTTGTATTTTAAAAACTTCGTAACTCTGATTTTCTCTTCGTTTGCTTATCGATATGAAAACCCGAGGAAGATGGCTAGGGAAATTAGTAGACTAAGTTAGAATGTGTGCACATTATTCTTGGTAATTATGATACTAACAAAAATATAACTTGGTCATGCAAGAAGACGTACATCATTAGCACAGGTCCTAAGGTATATGTTTACTAGATGATTTGTCATTGAGCTAATTATAGGATAACTAAGTGTATATGTGTATATATTCACACATATATATATATATTTGTCATATATTTTTATATATATATATTATATATATCTATATATATAATATATATAATATAATATATATAAAATGATATTCTGCTGCATTTTACTCTCAAATTTTGTTAACGGAACTATTGCAGAGACATAACTTTCACCCTCCTCGTACAGAAACCACCTCAAAAACCACAGTTTTTTTTTTTAAGAGGTGGCTTTGTCTGATAATGAGCAAAAATTTATATTTTGTCAGCTTGGAAATTTCTCTTCATTGCAATGTATGGAGAGTTTGGTAAAAGCACTGCTTGGTATTGATGTAGAAAAACAAACAGGTAAATTACATTGCCAAGGTCGTCGAGTTAATGAGTATTACGAGTTAAAAGTCCTAATGCAAAAAAAATTATATATACCTTCTGGAGAAAGGAATAATTTTTTTCATGTAACTCCACCATTGCATTATTTAATGTTAGAAGCCTCTCATAGTATTGGCTACCTGCTGACACAAAGATTAAATCATCATTGCCTTGAAAATTTCTTGGGGTGTATAAGGCCATGGATGGTCACCATGATCATCCAAATGCAGTAAAGTTTTAAATTCAGGCAGAAAAAAATTTGTTAGGCAGAAGGAAATGAAGGTGATAATGAAAAGAAAATGTAACTCACCTCAGTTGAGTTAGCATTAGAAATATGACTAACAACACAGATGTTTAGAGAAATTTAGATTTTTTGATTTAGGAAAAGAGATGTTTTGATTAGGAAGAAAACCTTTTGAGAGCAAACACAGAAATAAAAAAGATATCGAGGGAGTAATTGAGGAGGAGTCTCTTAAATACATTGGGGGATATATTGTCAAAATATTTTGTGTGAAATACCCTGAGTTAGGAAATAAGAATAAAGAAGTACCAAGGATTGATACTTGCATAGACTGTGTAAGTAGGGGGGAGTTGCATGTACCTTCTGGTAATTTTTTTTAACAGTTAGTAATGATGCGGGAGATCTTTAATGCTGAACGCGGAAAAGCACTCATAGAGGGCAAACATTTCAAAAAGCTTTGCTTTGAATTGAAAAAGTCTAATATTGACGTTCCTGACGATGTTGTAGCTTTTTATGTAAAGATATCCGTATATTTTCGAATGAGATATCATAATAATTTGATAAAGTATAGGAAACATCAAGGGCAACCATGCAGGGAGGCACTAAGAAAAAAGATAAAAGTTGTAACTTAATAAAATATTTTCGAAATGCAAATGTTGTTTTATTTATATTCTTTTGACACTTGAAAGATCACATTATCAAAAACATTCTCTTCTAAAAAGATTCTTGACGGTGTGTTAGACCTACGTTCTTAATGGTTCTCACCACGGTCTAGGCCTTGGTTCTCACCACCGGGCTCCCTCAGATGACGTAGGTGCGCAGAAGAGGCTTAAAATTGGGACGCTGTCTGGCTGACCTGTTCTATCTGGACCGTGATCCAGATAATAGAACAAGCAGATGCGTAATGCCCGAACAATTAAATAAACATTTGTAGACTTGACGCATCCACATTCCTTGTGGCGGGCACGCGCGCCAATTAGGCAACTCATTACATAAGACTCGAGCCACACCGAGCCCTTAGAGTTAGAAGCAGGAATAAATCATCAAGAAGTAAACACCCTCACTACAAGGGGATTGACTCCCCTAATTAGGTCCGGCCAAGGGAGATTATCATTCGGTCTTTGCCTTATGAGTCGTGATGGAGAACTTGTAGGAGGAGTCCGGTGGGGTGTCTCCCGGGAACCCTGAAGGAGGGAGGGAAGGAGTGAGGGAGGGAGGGTCATCTCCCCCTCTCCCTTAGGGAATGGATGCGAGGGCGGTGGATGTAGGGAGGAGGAGGAGGAGGAGGAGTTCAGGAGAAAAGAGTGAAAGTTATTCTAGATTAGATAACTGTGCAAGTCAGGAGGAAAAAAGGACTTAATCGATAATCGGCAAATCTTGTGGAGTTTCAAGTAGGGAGGATTTACTGATTTGTGCTGGAAATCCGTCCTTTCGTTTTCAGCATTTACGTTAAATCCTTGCCCCCTTCCCCCCTCCCTGTCGAAGATTCCTGAAGAGCCGAAGTCCAGGTAGAAATACATTTGGGAGTCCAGGTCAAATATGCAAATTCGCTCCTTGGTAGATCCTAATTTAATCCAATTTACAGATAAGGCGATTTTCGAGTGGTGGTAGTTGGGCAGTTTGTCTTGAAATATGCAAAATCGGCCGATAGGAAAGCTAATTGAAAGCTGTTTCTGTTGACTTAGTTAAGGCTTTTAGATAACTGACGTCGGGAGTAACTGAATGGAATGATTGAGTCCATACAGTCGATACAGGATACATCTTGTTCTGAACTTATGTACTGTACATGCGTATACAAATGTATATTTTTATATTTTGATACTATATATATATATTCATATATATAGATAGATATATTATTAATATATAAGAATTATATATATATATGTGTGTGTGTGTGTGTGTTGTGTGTGTGTGTGTGTATGATATATATACATATATATATATATATATATATTATATATATAGATATATATTGTATAGTATATATATACATACACACACACACATATATATATATATATATATATATATATATAATATAGATATATATATATATTGCATACATATGGGTATGTTTGTGTTGTAGCTATTACTACCATACTCGAACCTACGAGAAACTACTTATTGCTATGATAGCTTTTAAGGGACTTCGAAGGTATGTATCATAAAGATCGAAATAAGCCTGAGCAACGTGAGATTGTTATCTTCGATAACTAAGAAGAAGACGGAAACTAAAGCTCATGAACTTTCAGGGATAAAACTAATTTTCATGATTTGGTTTCGCATGTTTTACGGCCGATGTTAAATGATCTTTCCCTTTTTTGGGGAGGAGGTTCATATAGATTTATTTTATGGCAATCCTCTTTACTACAGACCCCTTCTTTTCATTCGTCTTTCCTCCTCTCATTGTTGATCCTTTATCTTCCTTTTGTGCTAGAAAATTAAACCATCAGCGTTAGGTGTTCTGTTCAGTGCCTAAGGCTTGCAGCAGCTTCCCGCCTTATGGTCTCGCCCAAGGTCACAACCCTTGCTCTTTTTTCCTTCAATCTCCCTTTTATTTCTTCAGCTACCTCGTCAGGCCGCCGCTCGCCACTCTCCTAAACGTTAACCAATCCTGAAGTGATTCTTTCCCATCAAGGCGTAATAGCAGCAGTCCTTAGATGTCCGTAGATCCTGGCATCCCTCAAGGGCTATCATTAGGACCGTCACAGTTTTACGGTTAGACTATAATAGTGTGTCTGAAGGGCCGACTTTTGTCTATAGCCTGGGATTTTCCCTCTTCCCTTTTTTATAGATATAAAGATGGCTGTAAAGTTTGAGGTAACATTAACGGTGATAGTTTATTCTTAATAACGGTTATAGGTCTAATTTTTATAAAGGAGAAAATATTACATCATGATGTAGGCGTTTATTTTTTCGTATTTATGAAATTATGCTGCCTTCAAATATAGTTAGCTTGAACTTAGAGAAAGTAAGATATAAAGATTGTGTGGAAGTTGCAGTTAGTAAAGGCATGCAAAAGGGAAGGTGATTTTTTTTCTCATCGCCAAAATAATAATAATAATAATAATAATAATAATAATAATAATAATAATAATAATAATAATAATAATAATAATAATAATAATAATAATAATAATAATAATAATAATACATTAATAAAAAAAACATACAAAGTGATACACTTCAATTGAATTTCTACAGCTGTCTTATGGGATTCAGAAAACAATTATGTACGTGTACGCATTTAATGTTTGTATGCATTGGACGTACCTATGTATTTCTAGAGACGTTTAGATAAGATGGATTTTCACTTCATGTCAATTGCATTATCACTTAGCACAACAAAAGATTCGGACTTATTGACATTCACTGTTTAGAGCAGGAACTGCATTTGTGCTTCTACAACCGCGAATTGGTTCGAAATAGGTCGTTGAAAAAATTAATCTTGCCTCCGGATTCTTATTGCAGACACCAATGAAATGTTGTCATGATAACGAAGTGCATGTTGTCTTTCTCTTATCCATAATTCTATCATTTTTCTCAAAGGCTTTGTCGTTTACCAATGTCAGGCATCTGTGAGATTTCATTTGAAAATACTAGCAAATCCAATAGATTCCAATAAATCGTCAAAGTTAGTGTCTAATGTCAGTTACGTAAAATATCTATACTTTTCTGATAGTTATCTGGCAATGATTTTAGTAGTTAAATAAATCATAGATTTACATTATATAAATCTGCTTATGATTTTCAATTCGCCTATGATAACAGTGCTTATAAAAGAGATACTTGAATCCCTTTTTGCTAAGTCAAGGGCCATGTGCTTAGCGTACAGGATGAGAGAGAGAGAGAGAGAGAGAGAGAGAGAGAGAGAGAGAGAGAGAGAGAGAGAGAGAGAGAGAGAGACAGACAGACAGAAACCTTAATACCGCAAAAACTATCCTTGCGACATTCAATAGCGTGAATATTCCATCCCACCCTACAGCCATATGAAAAGAAATGTGACCTAAAATGTTCCTGAGACCTTTTCCAACAAACCCCTTTATACTTATCCCACAGAATACGAAAACGTCACGCCCCCAGAACACTCGAGTTGTCGACAACTTGTAGCGAAAGTCTCCGATTGCCTCCGCTGACCCCTAGAGCCCCGAAGAGCTGAAGGCGGCTCAATGAGTTTATGTTACTCAACTACTACTTGCGAACTGATGCAGCAGCTTCGGGGTTGCGTTTTGCGAGGTGGCGCACATTGCATAATGATAACGATGATAAGAGCGTCGCCGTGGTTATGGTGAAGTGATGATGAAATTGAAAAAAAGATGATTATGATAATGATTTCGTGACGATTATGATGATCATTTTTAAACTGCTTGGTATTTGGACGTATGCTTTTCCATATCGATCTTGCCTGATTGATTTATTGTCATGTACAATAATATTTGTTGAATATTAGTATCTTCATATGAACTAATCCACTCACCACTGTGGAGTTAGTACGAATCTTTCATTGAACTTTAGAATAACTATTTTCCTTGCGTATATATAACTGCCTATAATATTTTACCGTAAATATTTTTGTAATAGTGTTGTTGATATATATATATATATATATATATATATATATATATATATATATATATATATGTGTTTATGTATTTATTATATTTATATTTATATACAATATGAACATATTTTTATCAGTCGTCATAATCTAATATCACCTTACCAACAAAAGGGTTTGAGCGTGACTTCCATTAAAGGCAGAACTATTTGGGAATGTTAAAATGTGAAATACATACCCGGTAGTTGGCGGAGTGTTTTGGAATGATGTGGACCTTGAAGGTGATAATTTTCTCCTAAAGCAACTTTTGGAGCCGGTAAAGTAACTGCTCACTCATCTTGAAATCATCCCTTTAAGGAATATATATATATAATATATATATATATATATATATATATATATATATATATATATATATATATATATACACATATATATATACAATATATATATATATATATATATATATATATATATATATATATATATATACATACATCATACATACATACACACACACACACACACACACACACACACACACACACACACATATATATATATATACTATATATATATATATATATATATATATATATATATACATATATATATATATATATATATATATATATATATATGTATATGTAGATATGAAGCTCAAGGGCCCATAAACGCTATTTGAACGTCGTAGCCATATATTTCAACACTTCCTTGTGTACCAGTTTCTTCACTGGTGAAATATATGGTTTGCAACGTTCAAATAGTGTTTCATGGTCCTTTTATCACCATATTATATTCTGCTGTATTACAGTAAAAATATAATATATGTATATATATATATGTATATATGTATATATATATATATATATATATATATATATATATATATATATATATATATATATATATATATATTATTGTCCGCTTTTAATTTTGAAGAGTGTAAATTCTGAGGTGAGAACCCGCCATTTACTTTCATAACTCATGATGAGGTTGCGAACATCACGCTCCACTTCCTTCCACCCCTTCTTCCTCTAGTAAGGGTGACCTCAGAATCACTGACGGTAGATCGAATACTCTGTAATCGAGGATCTTGACATATTGTCAGGAGTTATTATAATCTATTTCACCTTGTTTTGAGGCCAGTTTCAATACTAGTCTTGCTGTTGTTACGGCCACTGCAACGGCATTGCTCTGGCTTCCATGAATTTTCCTCTAGTTTCATATTTCGTGCTGAAAAAAAAAACTATTTCGTCAAACTTCTTAAAAAGCGCCTCAGTGGCGTGGTCGGTTTGGTCTTGGCCTGCCACCTCTGTGGCTGCAAAGTTCAATTCTCGGGCATTCTATTGAGGGGTCAGAGATGTGTATATCTGGTGATAGAAGTTCACTCTCGACGTGGTTCGGAGATTACTTAAAGCCATTGGTCCCGTTGCTGAATAACCACTGGTTCCATCCAACGTAAAAACACCGTACAAACAAACAAACTAATCAAAGAATGTCCAGTTATAGAGAAGTTTCATTTTACGAGAAACTGGTATATAAAATATATGTTTTACTCTTTTTACATCTAAGCGAATTACAAAAGAAAAAAAACGAAAGTCCCCAGCAGGGATTCTCATAACTTAAAAGTATATTTTGTTTTCATATCATCATGCAAGGATATAATGGAACCATGCGAAAGCCCTAAGATCCCGCAGAGAGAGAGAGAGAGAGAGAGAGAGAGAGAGAGAGAGAGAGAGAGAGAGAGAGAGAGAGAGAGAGAGAGAGAGAGAGAGAGAGTGAGTCTCTTCCCAAGCACTCAATGCAGCAGTGACCCTTAAAATAATCCTTATCCAGCCCCTCCCACCGTCTAAATTAGTAAAAGGCAAGTGTTCTGAATGTCTGGGGCCACCTTCGGAGGTGGTCTTCGTTGCCCAAGATGGGGTCTTCGGGCATCGGCGTGGGTACCAGGGCCATTATCAGAGCAACAGCTAAATGCTCCTTATCTCCTCGCCACATGTGGTCTTTGTTGTACGTCTCGGCATTGACATGGGTAGAGGTTGAACTCTGCAGTAGTTGAACAGGTCCAGATGAAGTCCCACGGGTGTCGTGGATTGTCCGACGAGACCACAGGGACTCGCCCTGATTCCTCGGGAATCGTTTTCAAAGCTTTGATAATTCCCTGATTATCTTCGTCACAGATTTTTACCCGTTGGCGAAGCTAAAAGGATCGACAAAAGTGCTCTTTGTCTCACGGTAAAATTTCACCTGAGCGTATTTGATGAAAGTTGACATAAATGGACTCATGTTTACATAGTTGAAAAATATCCTTCTAGAAATTGATTTAGTTTCCTTGGGCTAGGTTGTTGTTTTGAGAGTAAATTTTCATTAGGTCTGAGAAAACTCGCCAGAGAGATGAATCAGAACTGAGGAGAAATATACTTTTGGTTATCTTGCTGGAGTTTCATCCGAATATGATCATCGTTCTCTCCTGGAATGGTTTGCGTTTGGGAGGGAACGGCCAAAATTGACTGCTTTTACAAGGAACATTATAATGTATGCATATACACATATTGATGTATATAAACATCGTTTATACACACCTGACTTTTTCTCTCATAAATATAATTTGACAAACCTTGGGTTATTGCTCATGATTAGCTCTGTCATTGTGCTATTCTGTACATTGACGTATAGAACATAATGGGAAAATAAAAGATGCAAAAGAACAACCGAAATTAGATATTAATATTCACTTACTGTGTGATAGTTAACGGGGATGCCATTGTCGCCACACAGCTCTTTGAAGACTCCGGCCGACAGTTTAGTAATTTTAGAAACAAAGTCTATTTTTGCACAGTAATTGTCATTCGGTGGTGGTGGTATGGTGGTGGGGGCTTGGGGGTTGTTTGGGGGTTTGTTGTTGGGGTGGGGGGGGCAAGAGAAGTTGTCGTCTAGCTCTCCCGGTCAACTTCATCCATTTTTTTTATTTGCTTCCACTACTGTTTGTTTTTCGTACCCATTACCTTTTTTATGTACCCTTAATGGAATGAGTCTCATCAGGTATTTTGTAATCTGATATAACCACTTACGAGGCCATTGAAATTGCAAGTTATTTATTGTTCGTCCTTTTTTTTTTTTTCCTTTTTTTTTTTTTTTACCAGTCTATTTTACCTCGTTCCCAATAGTCTAAGGTGTTATCTTTCCTTCTCAGAAGAGAGGAAAGCAGTATAAGTGGATAATCGTCTTGATTTTTCTCCGTCAGCACTTCTAGTATGCAAAGGGTTATGTCTTTTATCATTCGATACCTTTTTATGTCAAAGCCGACGGGATGGGCAACTTGATATCCTCGTCTAGAAAAAGCAAGTAAAAAAATGTGCCGAAGTATCTTCAGCGCAATCGAGTTTTCTGTCCGGTGGTGTCTCAGCCATGACCCATAAACTCTTAGTCGCAGCCCATGAAACTCAGTCACGTTCCTGTGGTGGCCTATGTTGTTGGTAACCACAGCTCTGCCAGAAGTACGATTATGGCCAACGTTAACCTTTAATAAAATAAAGTCTACTAAGACTAGAGGGCTGCAAATTGGCATGGTTGATGATTGGAGGGTGGATGATCAACATACCAATTTGCAGCCCTACTAGCCTCAGTAGTTTTCAAGATCTGAGGGCGGACGGGCAGACAAAGCCGAAACAACAGTTTTCTTTTACAGAAAACTATCTAGGCAGAGAAGGAAAAAATCGATCTGCCGAAGGGAAGGAAGGCTGAAGGATTTCAAGAAAGCTTTACCATGGAGATCATTTGGTTTTCCCAAGCTTTCTTTGCCATTCATTCTACTCTCTGCTCTTGGCTGCTTCTCAGCCGTCTTCTCTCGCTGCTGACTGGAACAAGACCGGACCTCGTTTTGGCCAGAAAATTCATGACTGTCTCTGGACATGTGTGAGATGAATGTTACCTTGGTCCAATTTCCCCTTGGCTTTTTTACCTTTGTTTTTCATGAGTGGACTGTTTGTGTGTCTTTGCTTGAGATACTGCGAAATCACCTCAGGTTACGATGTCTTATACCTCGTTGAACTGTCTGGGTACTTAGGGAATCGTTTCTGTTGCCTGAACATCTGTGTTCTGATTGTAATCTTTGCTATTGCTGATCGTCCGACTATGGTTGAGAAAATAACACGTTCCTTCTTTGACCGTGCTGTTTAAGATTTCAAAGAACAGTCTCATGGTCCTAAAACTTCTGTTTGTTTGTTTGTTTGTATGGTGTTTTTAAGTGGCATGGAACCAGTGGTTATTCAGCAACGGGACCAACGGCTTTACGTGACTTCCGAACCACGTCTAAAAACTTCTGTAGTGGAGAGTGACCATTGTCATTAATGTAGATAAATCCGAAATATTTTTGTAGGAAGTGGAAAGCTATTCGTGCTTTATATATATATGCCTTTGGAAATCATAGTTTTTAGCTCGAAAGAAAGACTTTAAGAAGACGAAAGTAGTAGGTGGATCATTTTTTTCTAGTTCTTGTAACCATCGTACTACTATATAGCTTCCCAAATAGCGCTGTAGACACCAGGCTCAGTTTGTAACTTACTTAAATATGTTTAAATCGCTGTTTTCTTATCACCATTATCATTATCGTTACTTCACATCCTTACGACGAGGGTTTAAGTAAACATTGCGATTAGTGTACCTCGCAGAAGAGCATTAAACATCCAATTATGCGCCCGTAATGAAAATCCCTTTCAAAAGAGACCGTTTGCGGTGTCTGCAAATGGCAGTGAAAGTGAATGTGCGTGTGAAGTTGGAATGGATGTTGTAATTATATGCATGGACGTAATTCCGTAATTTTACTGCAGCTGCGTGTCTTTTTATGCAAATGGTTTATTTATGTTTTGTCTTCCGTCTTTCGCCCATTGCATTTGGTCGTGCCGCGTTGCAGGATAATTTTTTTTTTTTTATGTGAAGAGTCTCTTGAAAGACTCAATAAGATTCACCTTCTGCTTTTACTTTGAATCAATCACGTTTCTTCATAGTTCGTCTCTCCATTTTTTCCCGTTAACATATATAAATTTATTAACGTTTATTTCATCTGCCGTTAGTTTATCTCTTCCTTAGTTCCCCTAATGACCTCCTAGCTGCAACCCCTTTCATTCCCTTTACTGTACCTCCATTCATATTCTCTTTCTTCCCTCTTGGTATCCACCCTCTCCCAACAATTATTTCATAGTCAGGCTGCGAGGCTCTCCTCCTGTTACACCTCTAAAACCTACCTACTCAATTACCTTTCCAGCGTTGGATGACCTCATAGGTCCCAACGGTTGGCCTTTGCCCCGTCGATTCGTCTCTTACCCATTTATCATTAACCACCGCAAAATTGAATCCTCCTTTTATCGACAAGAGCTAAAGGATGGTTTTGTTCCGTGGTTTCTGTAAAATTGTTAATATTAATATTCAATCGGACTTTTAAGATTGCTCTCATATGTAAAAATTTGGTTTACATAATTGCGCTTCAATCCGACTTATAAGATTGCTCTCGTATGTAAAAATTTGGTTTACATAATTGCATGTAACATTGAAATCAATTTGAATAGAATAATCTGATATTTAAAGTGTATGGTAGAGTATCCTGTGAGGCACCTGCGGCATGGATAAGTCACATGGAAAAAAAAATCACATAGAGTGAGTTGAGTTTTTTGAATGGAAGGCAGAAAAAATGTCAGAATATTTTTCTCATTTGTGTTGGACAATTTTGTTGCCATTATTATTATTATTATTATTATTATTATTATTATTATTATTATTATTATTATTATTATTATTATTATTATTATTATTATTATTATTATTATTAAACTGGTTACCAGTGTATTGTTTACAATTTTTAATTAAATCACGTAAGTTAATGCATGAAACGGTCGCAAAAAAATAGACAAATAAATGGATAAATAAATAAAATGAAATAAAAGGAAAAGAGAATATTACACTACGTAAGTCTGAGGCCAGAAGGCAGATAACATGGGAGAGTGTTAATGCTTCAGACCCTCACCCAGAGGCATCTCAGAATGTCATAAAATGACAGACAAGTTTACCGCAAATAATCCATGACAGAGCTGCCGTAAGGTGTCGGAATTTTCACCTCTGAAACAGGATCTCTCTCTCTCTCTCTCTGTGCTTGGCGTAGGACTTCACTCGAGAAGATATTCACACCCGAAAACATGGCTATGAGTTTCGTATTTTACAGGAACCTGGCTCATCTGGGGCGATGTTAGATTAGGGGTTTGTGTACTAAGGAGGTTTAACCTCCTTGGGGGTTTTGTGTACCAAGGAGGAAAAGGGGAAAAGCAGGGAAAGGGTGGGAGGAGAAAGAGGATTAGTGAGAGGAGGAGGCAGCACTGAAAGTGAGAAGGGGAAGAGGGGTTCGGGGAGGGGGTGTAGGGATATTGGTAACATTTCGGTGTTCGTGGTCTGAGGAGGGAACAGGTGTCGGGAACCTTTGTCTGACCGCGCCCTCCCCCCCCCCTACTTTATCACGTACTTACAGGGAACTGGGCTAAAGTCATATCTTAATAGGCTTTTTTTTTTTTTTTTTTTTTTTTTTTTTAGCGAGTGGTGTATAATATGTTATCTGCTTTTTTTTTTTTTTTTTTAACCATAGGCGTTAAAGATCTCTGTACTATGAGCATTAAAATCTTTATTGATCCGAAGTGTTCTTATACCTTCTTAGTTTTTTAGTTTCCTGTGAAGGAAAACTATCGAGATGGCTATTCGTCTGTCTGCCAGCACTTTTTTTTTTGTCCGCCTTCAAATCTTAAAACTACTGAGGCTAGAGGGCTGCAAAATGTATGCCGGTCATCAAACGTGCCATATTGCAGCCCTCTAACCTCAGTAGTTTAAGATCTAGAGGCGGACAAAAAAAGTGCGGACAGTCTGTCACCGCAACAGGCGCCAACAACACAGGCCACCACCGGGCTATGACTAAAAGTTTGATGGGTCGAGGCTGAGAGTTTTGTGGGCCGTTGGTGAGAGTTGCATACAGCATTATACGCTGTACAGAAAACTTGATTCCGCTGAAGAAACTTGGGAGCATTTGGTACTCGATTACATTAGCGCAAATATTAATAAAGCTTGCAATGATGACCTTACTGAACACAGTGAAAGTATATAATGTGTAAAGGACGTCAAAAATATTTCAAAATATAAGTAAACCAGCTTTCGCTATTCAATCACCAAGATTATCCCAAATTTCCTCGAATCGCTTGATTCTCCAATATATGTCAGATTTTTCTCCAGAATCTGCATAGGAGGTCTAGACTGTGGTCTGACCTTCATTATCTGTAAGGAGTTCGTCTGTATTAGAAAGGCCCCTGTAGGGGAGGGGAGGGGGCGTGGCCTATCTGAATCACCTAATTTGTCGATTGTGTCCGCCTCCCAATGTTTGCTACGATGTTTCAGTTGGTTGTTCGGCTGAAGACAGCGGATCAGCTATCTTCCCGTAGAACGGGAAAGTCGTTGTACCATGCATAGGTTTTAATAAGATATATGACGGCGAAACGGGGTGTTCGATGTAACAGAACGTAATGGAACACAAAAGAACAATCCCGTAGGGGTTAGTGCTGTCAGTGCACCTCATGCGATGCACTTTAGGCATTACATAAGGTCTTTGCAGCTTGCCTTCAGCCCCTAGCTGCAACCCCTTTCTTTCATTTTATTGTACCTCCTTTCATATTATCTTTCTTCCATCTTACTTTCCACCCTCTCCTAACAATTGATTCATGGTGCAGCTGGCTCTTCAATGGCGTGATCGGTATGGTCTTGACCTGCCACCTCGGTGGCAGCTTGTTTGATTCTCGGGCATTCCATTGAGGTGTTAGAGATGTGTATTTCTGGTGATAGAAGTTCACTCTCGACGTGGTTCGGAAGTCACGTAAAGCCGTTGGTCCCGTTGCTGAATAACCACTGGTTCATGCTACGTTAAAACACCAAACAAACATAGTGCAGCTGCGAGCTTTTCCTCCTGTTACACCTTGCAAACTGTTACTCTCAATCTCCGTTTCAGCGCTTCAATAACCTCATTGGTACCGGTGCTTGGCCTTTATCCTAAATTCTATATTCATTTCAGTTCGGCAAAATTATATTTACATATGGCTTTGAGAGGTCAGTGACTTTCCAACATGCGAGAAATTCTGGCCATAACATTATCATTGTTTTCCGTTGTTTCCAAACGGAAGGTGCTGGAATTCCCTACTATCAAACAATCATTAAAACTTGTCTTTCGAAGTCAGAAATGTGTCGACAGAAGACCTTTTATTAACAGTTGAAAAAAAGCAAAACCGAATAAAAAAAATAAAAAATAAGGACTCCCTAATACGTTCCAAAGAAGGTCAAAAGGTCAATATCTTTGCTTCTGCTCATCATGAAGTTTATAAGCGAACCATTGTTATAATACCATTAAATCCAATGTACAGTTACAGGCCTTTTCCTGATACGATTCACATTTATATAAAGAAGCATTCATGATGAACTTCCCCAGCACACATAGCTTCAGTATGCCAAAAAAAAAAAATAATAAAATTAAAAAATAAACTAGCTGACAAACAAAATTTAATTCACATTCCCTTATTTCACCACATATAAGTTAACTGTTCTTAAATCATTACAATTATTTATTAGAATAAATAAAATGTTATAATAAATCTTGACAGGCAGTATGAATAATAAAACATATTCTGTTCATATAATTTAGAATAAAGCAAAGTTCGAGTACAATAGCCCTGTATGTAAAAAAAGATTCTGTTACGTAAATTACACTTCAACTTTCATTTTTGCGAGAAAACCGAAGCCATATGAAAAAAAACCTTGAATCTGTTGAATGAATTCGCGTAGATTACTTGGTAAGAAAAACGAAGATATATGAAAAAAAGCTTTGAATCTTTTGAATAAAATCGTACTGGTTACTTAGCAACCGCACTGCAGACACAATCTTAGACATACTCATAAAATGTTGGAACGATAAAATCTGGGCCTCTTGACAAGCATAATGATTACTTTCACGATGTGAAAGGTCTAAAATCATTCTGGCTTCTTCTTTATGGTCGTTCACACCAAAAAAATTTTGAATAAATCACTAGAGTATAAACCTCCAAACCACATTTTGCAGCCATATAATTGTAAGCCAAATTGTTTGCTTAAAGCTAATTTAACACCCTTTATGCCAATTATTCTGAAGACATTGAATTCAGCTCAAAATTTAACTTCTTGTACTTATGTCAAAATTATAAATCTTATTACAAATTATCTTGTATCCCCAATACTTAAATGATTTTACGAGCGCAGCTTTATAACTACCAAGCCTAAATGCCTTGATATTGGTCTTTATAAAGTTAAATTCCAAACCAATATTAAAAGCTTCCTCATAAGCCGAGGAAGCCACCAACAAAATTATCATCTATATAGAGACGACAGTTAAAGTTGAAATGCGTGGGTGGTAACCGGCTTTCATCATATCAGAAATGTTTTTTTAAGAACTTAAAATTTTATATTCCATAAAACCGACTTGATGAAGTACCTCTTTAGCGAATCATTTTTTATTTCCTATTCATTTGAAGTAGAACAAGAACAAATTAATAACTGCCAAAAGTGAATCGAGTTTACATAAACAGCCAGAACCCCGTATGCTAATAATTTGCCCAAAAAGATGATCTTGAGTAACGAAGTCAAATGCTTGACTAATATCAACAAAATAAGCATAAACATCTGGATTGCCATTGCTGTAGTGCAGTCCCTTTCGTTCCTTTTACTGTACCCCCTTTCATATTTTCACTCTTCCATCTTACTTTCCACCCTCTCCTTTCTTAGTGCAACTACGAGGTTTTCCTCCTGTTACACCTTACAAACTTTTAACTGTCAATTTCCGTTTCAGCAATGAATAACTTCATAGGTCCCAGTTCTTAGCATTTGGCTTAAATTCTATATTCAATTCAATTGCCATAGTGCAGGATAGTTTCATGTAATAATAACAGGTAGAACTAGGGGAATAGCCCACTGGAAAGCCATCCTGTCTGTCACTCATGAGCCACATTAGTTACTTTATTCTGTCTGAAACTCGTCACTGTAGTCATTTTAGCAAGACTTCTTCTGTGTTGGGGAACGGTTCCATTGCCTTAATCATTATTGTCGTTTTAAACTAGGTACTGATGCATAATATTCACAAGGTAATTTGAAGGTAAATCGCGTAACTTAGTGAATGAATTAGACAAAAGACGATTGTTAAGATAAAAAGAGATATGAACTCAGGTCCATTTCTTAACAAATCAATTGTACCTGTCAGCACCGGAACAGTGCATGAAGCACTTGGAAGGTTCTTGCGGCTGGCAACTTCAGTCCAGATATTATATATATATAGATATATATAATATATATATATATATCATATATATATATATATATATATATATATATATATATATATAGTATGGAATAATCGTGGAATACTGCTGATTCATTTTTCTTTCTTGTCTTATTTTTTTTCCGAAGTCGAATTTGAATGGCATGCTGCGGACATCCCTTTGTCTCCAAGGGAAACACGTTTTATCCATTAGCATTATTCAAAAAGAAAACAATAAAGACTTATTTTTCGTATCGTTGTATTCTGAATCTTCTTTTTTTTTTTTGCTGCGCCTCTAATCATCGATTCCGTCCGCATCTCCCCGAGGTGAGGTGGATGTTTCTCAAAAGCTGATCTGTTAATTGTTCTGCTTAAGAAAGAAAAAAAAAGGGGTAAATCTATAATATATAGATGCGCTCAGTTGAGGAATCTCGTACTTTAAGGACGACCCGGGTGAATAATTCTCTCTCTCTCTCTCTCTCTCTCTCTCTCTATCTTATGAGAGATTCGTTGGGGTAGTGGCATCATTATGGTCTATGTGGTTAGGGGGATTGACATCGGTAACAACAAAACTCCCTGAAATCTCAAAGCGGATTTAATGTGTAATTTAAAGTTAATGTAAACGTAGAAATGAGCTTCTGTAAGTACACAAACACACGTGTATGTATAGGTATATATATATATATATATGATATATATATTATATACAATATACTATATATATATTCTAATTTTACATACGTTTTGGTATATAAGGTAGTTGGTCGGCTTTCACTGGGCTTGAACCTGCCGTCACCACGAGAACTGAGGACGTTCAGTGACGCTTTAAACCATCCAGCTATCATGATAAATATATATGTATATTTATATAAATCAAATATTATATATATATATATATATTTTAATTTATTATATATATATAATTATATATATATATCTCTTGTAAACAAAGACAATTTTGGTATACACGTGCAAACGTGTTGTCTCACCTGCTAACATCTTATTTTTAGCAGCTCCGCCTCTTATGCTTCCAGGTTGGTGTCTATCTTTGGACACAATAAGGATGAGGAAACGTATTAGCCAGTTTTCTCCAGACCATGATTTCAGCTAAGCGGCACTTCTAGGAAATCTTTCCTGGCTGTCTATCTATGAGGGCTTCGAATCCGCCAATTTTTAGTTTTCTGCAAAAGGAAACTATTTTGCCGGCTTTGTCTGTCCGTCCGCCTGCAGATCTTTAAAACTACTGAGGCTAGAGGGCTGCAAATTGGTATGATGATCATCCACGCTCCAATCATCAAACAAACCAAACTGCAGCCCTAAAGCCCCAATAGTTTTGAATTTATTTAAGGTTAAAGTTAATCATAATCGCACTTCTGGGAGCGTACCAACGACATAGGGCACCACCGGACCATGGCTGAGTTTTATGGGCCGTGGCTGAGGCCACCGCCGAACAGAAAACTGATTGCGCCGAAGTGAGGATTCGTATTGAGAATGCCAAAATGTCCTATTTTTAGAATTTTTTTTATT
>NC_061098.1:20243063-20248063 GCF_015104395.2 Macrobrachium nipponense | reverse complement strand
ATATAAACACATGAAAGGCAGCAGATGTATAGCTTCGTATCATTCGTTTATATACTTCATTTGAATATATGTTCTTAGTTACCACTCAGATTTGGATTCCTAACCCCCTTGCGTTTATCAGCACTTTTTCTCCGAATTTATTATCAGAAAGTTGTCAATAAAAAGTCTGAAAGACTTTTGGCTCCTTATCAGAAAGTTTTTAGTATTACTGGAGACTTACCGAACGCTACACGCATTTGTAAAATTTGTAAAAGTATTTATTGGCTTTTAACTGCAGTTGTATGCAATATTTTGGTCAGTCGAGTGGTCCGTTTCTTCTCCTACTGTTGACCTGCCTCTTACAGTACCTCCATATTGGAATGGTGATTGCTTGCAACAGTCTATTGTCGGCAACAGAACCTTTTAACTAGCTAAATTGAGCGCACCGTTGTCATTCCATACAAGCACACACATATACACACAATACATACACACATGTAAATATATATATATATATATATATATATATATACCATATATATATATATATATGTGTGTGTGTGTGTGTGTGTGTGTGTATACACACACATATTACACACAATACATACATACATATGTAAATATACATATAATATATATATATATATATATATATATATATATATATATTATAATATAATATATATATATATATATATATATATATATATATATATTATATATATATATATATATATATATATATGGCCTTTTTAAATGTATGTATATAATCTATATATATATATATATATATATTATAATATATTATAGATATATATATATATATTATATATATATATATATACTTATATATATATATATTAGATTATAAATAAATATTGTATTATATGCAATCTTACATTCATACATACATACATACGTTTATAAAGTGCGTGTACAGGCCTCCATGTATATCTACGAATGTGCGCGGATGCAATCATTTACTGCTTATAAACTGGCATTCAAGGCTTCCAACACACAATCGTCCCATACCAGAGAAGTATTTTATAACATCAATAATGTAAGAACGTCAGTATACGAAAAGATGCAAGCGTTCATTTACATAAATGAACATAAAACATTTTACTAACAAGCAAACAAAAATAAATTAATATTGCAGTTACCAAACAAACGCATTAATATATTTTATCGTCCTGACCCTACCCAGTCACAAAAAAAAAAAAAAAAAAAAAAAAAAAAAACCACTGTACCTCCTTCAAACCTCCGGAGGAAGAGTGATTGGCCCTCGAATGTGGCATACCTGTGTTCCTGGGCCGCAGGAACATCCGAGGGATAATGCAGATGTCAATGAACAATGCAAGTAGTCTGCGGTGAATGGTAATTGCTCCTCGCTGCAGTTTTAATGAGGATTCATTAGTATTCCCCGGTGGTAGGAGGAACAGCATATTTCTCTTTCCATTCTCATTTTTTTATGCATTTTCGTCTTTCTTTCTTCCCTCTATCTCTCTCTTTCTCTTGTTTTCATTTTCATGCTCGTTGATTAGTTCTTCTGTTTTTTTATTGGGTGTTATTTTTGGTTTTTATGATATTCCTTATTTTCACGTATCTATTGTTTATTTTTGCTTGTTTTTTTCCAAGCTTGTTGATTAGCTCTCTCTCTCTCTCTCTCTCTCTCTCTCTCTCTCTCTCTCTCTCTCTCTCTCTCTCTCTCTCTCTCGTCCTCCTTCTTGTCCCCTCAGACGTCCACTACCCATCTTACAGATGAGAATTCGTTACGGTAAATTGGAATATTGGCAGAGCGTTTAGCAAGCTTTCAATTAGGAGCCCGATCGGAGATCGGATAATTAATCTCAATTAATCTCAATAAGTCTTGAAGAACTAAAAGAAAAGAGCAAGCAATTAATTCCTTCCAGTAGGTGGACACGCCCCTCGCAATGAAGTTGAGTTGTTTCATCGATTTGTATCAGTAACAGATTGATTTAACTGCCGAAATCGAAGGTCAATGGTTATTGTTAAAGAGAACTTACCATATACTTCGCTAATGTTCGGTTAGTTATTTATATATTTGCTAAAGATTAACCCTCAGGTTAGATTGGTGGTGAATACATCAGATGATTTAGTTAATATTATATACCCATTTTTGGGGCTTAATGCTGTCCAGACATTCGACCAGACTTGATGAGATAATGTATGTACAGTTTTTTAATATTCCTGAAAATAATTTCTGTTCAGTGATTTTTATTTACCTAAGCTCCAGTGCAGAATTAGTGACCGCAATATTTCGTGTCCTACGAAAGTTTCGAGTATGACAATAATGACAGACCTATAGTATTATCGATTGGGAAAGATACAAGCTTAAAATTCTGACACTGATGAGTAAGTGAATTCCTGTTTACGAATGCACAACACTTATATTATTTTTATAGTATTTTATATATAGATATATATATGTATATATATATATATGTATATATAGATATATATATATATATATATATATATATATATATATATATATACACACACTCACACATACGTATATATAGATATATATGTATATATATATATCTATATATATAATATATATGATATATATATATAAGATAGAGAGTATATTATATACACACACACACACACACACACACTATATATATATATATATATAAAATATACAAATATATATGTATATATAGATATATATTATATACACACATATATATGTGTGTGTGCGTGTGTGCATGCATATTATTGAATACCTTTTAATTGATACCTGTAAATACCCCCTGATCTTGCTAAGGAAGCTTCGACGCTATCGAATATTATGCGTAAAATAAAAACAAGAGATTGAACAGAGCAAAGCATAAAATTGGATGCCTATATAAACAGAGTAACGGGAAATAAAATACAAAAACAAATAAGCAAACGAAGGGAAATTGCGTGGGTTTGCCCCCATGCCCTTGTCCGTTCGTTTGGCGAGTATTCGTTACCTAGGAGACTCCGGTAGTGGAGGGAATGCCAGAGCTGACGGTGGTGAGTTGTAACAGAACTTTGGGGCTAATTGATTTTCAGAGGTGATTTACGGAGGCCGTGGGCCTTAGCAGAGAGATAAGACGTCCTGTTTGGTTGTTGCCAGGGGTTGTGAGTATGCAGACGAAACTGAATGTGTGTACTATATATATAATATATATATATATGTGTGTGTGTGTGTGTGTGTATATATATATATATATATATATATATATATATATATATATATATATATATATATAAATAACTTCCACCCTTATCAAGTAATACTTGATAAGGGTGGAAGTTAGTCCACCGAAATATAGTCCTTAGCTTTAAACCAACGTGTTTTAATGGGCCTTTTATATATATATATATATATATATATATATATATATATATATATATATATGTATATATGTGTGTGTGTGTGTGTGTGTGTGATCTTTTCGCTATAGGTTTTTTCTTTTTTAAATGCAAGTGCCACTAAAGTGGAGCCTACCAGGTCACATCAAGTCTAGTAGTCTGTTTGTGAGTTGTGTGTCTTCCAAAGGCGAGTCACTTTGTGCAAATAAGAAACAGTTACTGTTAAATCTTGTCACGTGCTGAATTAATGCTAGATTCCCTTGGCCTGAAACTGGCTATTCACAGACCTTTTCAGAAGGCTCATGAACTGCTTGTCGAACACTACTCCTTTTCTATTCATATGCGTTCGTGGCCTATGTCTTGCGTGCAATATCGAGCTTTTCCATTTGTTTTGTTACGATGGCAGTCCATCGACCCAGCACATTCTAGATATTATTTCTTCTTCATATTTTATTATATATTCCGAATGATCATCCATTTTCAGGGACTTATTTTTCCATTTTATCTGCATGACCAACTCTTCTGAAAGTGCTTGGCTCTGGTTACCATTTGTGCATGAGTCTTTAGCCTGGCGTCGTATAGTCTTTATTGGTCTTCCCATATATATATATATATATATAATATATATACATATAAATATATATATATTTATTTATATATATAGTATATATATATATATATATAATATATATATATATATATATATATATATAAATATATATAGATTTCGTTGATATACGAATCGAAGAGACCAAGAGCTGTATGTGGGAAGGCCCAGCGATAGACAGAGAGAGAAGCCGACTGCATAATGCATTTGCATGTGTTATATGCAACATGACAAGAAAACCACGGAGGAAAAACTCAACAACATGCGAGGAAGAGTGATGGAATTCCTTTGAAGATGCCGAATTCTGCATGAATTTTCTACATCACTGCTGCCGATGGAACACGAATGCTTTATGACGGCGAAATGAAATGTCAAGAAAAATACAGGAAGTTTTATTTGGAAAAAAGATACCTGCCTTTATTCACAGAGTCGGGGCGATGATGAAAATAAATAAAAGAATCGCCTCACGTCTTTATTTGCTTCACTTTTTTTTTTTCATTCCGCATTTTAACACGTAAATAAATTAGCAACCTTCCCTCCCTGACTTCAGCAGACCCACCCAGCGTTTAGCCGAGCCATTAGCTAGTGGAGGAAAACGCCCATTCCACTACGAAATCATAAACACACTGTATCTGTGACCTGCCAATAGTAATGCCCACCCACCACCAATATACCAACTCTCTCTCTCTCTCTCTCTCTCTCTCTCTCTCTCTCTCTCTCTCTCTCTCTCTCTCTCTCCAGGCTCTGCCCGTCTCGCTCATCAACACCCTAAGAGTCTTGTTTGTCTATCTTTACCTACAACCAAGTTCCTCCCACTCATCAACAAATGCCAAGCTAACCTTTTGACAGCGTTCAGCTCCTCTTCCTCTCTTATTAATTCAGCACTCTCTCTCTCTCTCTCTCTCTCTCTCTCTCTCTCTCTCTCTCTCTCTCTCTCTCTCTTACGCGGAAAGTGTAAGTTTACGGTTTCCCTTTCCTTGCCTTTCTTTTATTTTAGTTTTTTCATTTTGCTAATTTATAAGTCTCTCTCTCTCTCTCTCTC
>NC_061098.1:20233063-20238063 GCF_015104395.2 Macrobrachium nipponense | reverse complement strand
TGATTTTTCATCGCCCTTGGCGAGACACAAACCATTGACATCTGAGTGGCGTACCACGACGCTAACCACTATACCAGCGGGCAGACCCCACTCTGTAGCAGTAACAGATCATGATACAGAGCCAGTTATTTTTCATCGCCCTGGGCGAGACGCGAACCATTGACATCTGAGTGGCATACCCCGACGCTAACCACTATACCAGCAGACCATCATGTGATCGATACTTCACTTTCATAGGGCATGTAGGGCGCTTGCGTACCTTTACGAGGGCATGGAAGGGCAAGGGCAACCTTCCTTGGGACGTAAGGTAATGTTGTCCCCTTCGTGAAGTGAATATCTATCTACCAGCGGCACCTTAGGAATAATTATTTTCTTCTGCCAAATGACTTAGACGCGTCAGTGGAGAGCGCATGGCGCCACGTTCATGCAAATGTATAACCATACATGAATATATGCATTTGCACGTGCTTAAATATAGATATACCTATATGTTATGTGCTGCGCGTTCGGCAAGCTTTGATGTGTTCTATTACAGTTTTAATTTTTGATTTTGCATATCTATATATTGCCGCTATATTCTTCTTCTTCTTCTCATTCTTCTTCTCCTTCTCCTCCTCCTCCTCCTTCTTCTTCTTCTTCTTCTTCTTCTTCTTTTCTTCTTCTCTTCTTCTTCTTCTTCTTATTATTATTATTATTATAATTTTTTTTTGTCTATCTCAGTCCTCCAATTCGACTGGGTGTATTTACAGTGTGGAGTTCCGGGTTGCACCCTGCCCCCTTAGGAGTCCATCACTTTTCTTACTATGTGCGCCGTTTCTAGGATGACACTCTTCTGCATGAGTCCTGGAGCTACTTCAGCCTCTAGTTTTTCTAGATTCCTTTTCAGGGATCTTGGGATCGTGCCTAGTGTTGTTATTATTATTATTATTATTATTATTATTATTATTATTATTATTATTATTATTATTCAACAGTCATTTACTAACGAAAACTAAGTTTTGGATTAAAAAAATATTCTGGTCTCAAAAACTTTCTCTTTCAAAACAGTGACCAACTACCTGTGTTGGAAAAATTGTCAATGCAATAACCGAAAGTGACTTTGCAAGCAATACTTGACGTTAAAATGAAACTTGCATTTTACGCTGTATTGCGAATGCAATGTCTTTCATGTGTGGTCAGACAGTAAAGATTGGTGTCTTCATCGTGAGACATTTTTCAAAAATGTTTTTGGTTCATTTATAACTTTCAAACACTTCCCGAAGCAATAAACAGAGATCGTTATTGTCCAGACAGAGAGAGAGAGAGAGAGAGAGAGAGAGAGAGAGAATGACTTAGTAACGGATTGTTTTTTATATATATTTCTTTTACCTTCCTAACGGTGATATTAATTCTTGTGCTTGTTTTTTTAGTGTTGCTGATTTTTTTTTTTAATGAGTGAAGCTAAGACATTACTGGAAACTGGCTCATTTCTGCAGCCCGGCCCTAACACTATTCAATAGCTAATATCTCCTAATGTACTGGAGATACAAGAAAAATTCCATCGGCAGATAAAACCTTAGGCTTTAGAATTTCACCCCTTATAAGATTTAATTTCAAAATATCATAATTTCACATTTAAATGTTTTAATTATTATTACATTATAATTTTCTCAAGATTGGTGATTTCAGCACCAAATTCGATAGTTTTCTCGAATACTAGGCTTAGTTGAACTATGTCTCCTCACCTCCTCTATAAAGAATCCTTTTGCATTGTATCGTTTGTCATATTATTAGCAGTTTGATTTTGGAAGACTATTTGAAATGCAGTTAACGATGACGTTATGTAGCAGAGATTTCTGAGATACTTAGTTTACCCTTTGATGGTTTAACTTGAAGCTTCGTCTTTAGGGCGCCCTACCTACTGGTATAAGTTGGGAACTGCTTAGCTGTAAGAAATTATTTTAAGTTTAAATTTTTCAAAAAACTTGGAGGTTATTAAAGCAAATAAAAGTTGGCTCTAAAGTTTTCATAAAAAGGACGAGCGATGTTTGAGGCAAAAGCGGCTTTTTGGAGTCTTTCAGTTATTATGGTTGATGATTAATTTACCATTTTATAGTACAATCTTTGGAATTCACGAGTGTGTGGCTTCATCTCAAAGTAAAATCATCGAATCTATCACTAGCATTTCTAATGGCTGGCTTACATATGACACCATAAGATAGGCATTCATATCATTAGTGTAATATTTTCATATTTATTCGCCACAGTGAACTCATACAGGCAAGGTATGACATTTCAAGACCAAGTGGATTAGCCAGTGAGGTAGGCGAACGATTATTACGTCTGCAATTCTAAGTGAACTCTAGATACATCCGATTATCATGAAATACCAAGAAATGTTTTAGATTCTCCCTAATAAATTCAGTTCCTTGATCCATTTAGCCCCTAAGTAATATTCTGCATGATGCTAATAATATTTCTTGTTATTTCACAATACATTCCAATACGTTAATGTTAATGTCCTGGCTACAAAATGTATCAAGTGGTACAGTGACTGAAAGAAACTAAAACATTCTATAGAATTAAGGGAATAATTCAGTCGGAAAGTGTACTACAACCCCAGACTGGGTCACACTTTTCTCCAAGTTCAACATCAGATCCTTAAATTGGCTTGGTGATTGGCTCCCCTCACGAGAGTAAAGGACAGACGTCACTCCATAAATGGTTACCAGATACTTCCATACTATTCATAAGCCCACGCTGATTTTTTTCTATTCGTTTTTTGTCTCTGGTTATCATTCTCCCCCCACTTTTGCTTTTTTTTCGTCTTTGATTCCCTTTTGTCTGGTTCACACTGTCTCCCACTTTTGCTTCTCCTTTCTTAAATTTTCGTAGATATTCATTCATGTTACCCTCTCTCTCTCTCTCTTCGTTGGTTATCTAGCAGGATCTGTAGCGGTAGTGGTGGCAGAGCTCCGGTGGAAGAGATAGGGGTACTGTTGCAAATTTAACGATGCATTGCGTATTCCAGCATGATGAAATCAGCAGTGGTACATTTTATTTGTCTTACCTCCATGCTCTAGGTTTTGAAGGTTTTTGAATCTGTTGATAAAGGGTATTCCAATTTAAAAATAATTTTCAAATTAATAATCTGGCAGTCTCTTTAATAATGGTCTTAGTATGACTGACGCTAAGGGACCAGAATCTGTTACTTATGCCTAAACACATTTTTTTCCAACCTCTATTTTTACCCGAGTTTAAATGATACATTTATGGAAATATAAAACCATAAAATTAGATAAATTATACTTCTTTACATGATAAGTAAAACCACGTGTGCTGTTTTGCCTTAGACTTGAATTATACGATACATGGGCGGACCTTTACTTATTCCTCTCAGGCAAAGGCAGGGCATCTACATTTTCACCTGATATCTCCAGATTTGTTCGGACCCACAGACCAGCAACGTGACTTCCTACTCCACACGCAGTCCTCCTGTTTGTGCCCACCAATAGCTGATATTAGATCAGAGTGAACAGAGCGTATCCGGGTAATTGTTCCCTTGCAGCTGGAGGTGTTTCAGGGAAGGTTACCGTCATGTGATTTATTATTCTTATTGAGCATTGTGCGTGCATCTTTTCTTATTATTGTTGAGATATATCCGGAGTCGTACAGAAATACTCAAAAAGGACGATAGATGCTGAACATGCTTTTACCGAGTGTCTGTAGTGTGACCATATGTGAAAAAAAGTTATAAATAATTAGTAACATTGTAAAAGTTAAATCCAATAACAAATAAGTGAAGCTAACGGCTACAACAATTAGTACTCCCCTGGTTTTGTGTTTTCTACCGGATTAATCAATTATTTGGACTTGCGTCGGAAGAGGTACGTAGGATTTATTTTATTTCGTCTTTCGGGAGAGAGACAAATGGGAAACTTTTCCTCATGAGACTTAAGAAGAAAATTTGATATTCTTTGTGTTATTCGACCGATACATCTAATAGGTATTAATGTACATTTCGGAGCGTGTTAATGATGATGCTTATAACAAGGGTGACTCTGTAGGGGCGAAGCGCCGTCAGTGCACCTCACACGGTCTCTGTAGGCATTACTTAAGGTTCTCTGTGGTGTCCCTTCGGCCCATAGCTGCAACCCCTTTCATTCCTTTTACTGCACCTCCGTTCATATTCTGTTTCTTCCATCCTACTTGCCACCCTCTGCTTGCGATCGTTTCGTAGTGCAACTGCTTTGAGGTTTTCTTCATGTTAAGCCTTTCAAACCTTTTGCTGTCAATTTCCGTTTCAGCGCTGAATGACCTCATAGTTCCAAGTGCTTGGCCCTTGGCCTAAAGCTGACATTCCTTCCTTCCTATGACAAATGTTATTTAAGAGAAGAACAAGATTTAATGTTTTTTAAATTGACCTGGACATATTTTATATAAAAAAATGAGAGGACGCTGTCAAACATGCAATCACAAACTCCAATATTTTGTGGATTTTGATGACAACAAAAATTTTCATTTACTTTAGGAATATTTTCGTCTGAGTGATCTTTTCGACTTGCTCCGGTGTTAGAGCTTTTATTTTCTATTGCATTACACCCCACGAAGGAATTGTTTCGTATTTTAGAAATTTATGTTGCCACGAAGTCATTCTATTTTTAACGCCGTAACAATATGCGAATTGTTTTTTTCATGTCCGTCCCGAGACTGCCATAAAGCTTCTTGCTTATTAGTTACTCTTAAATTAGGAAATGTACAGTACATCTTATTTTCATATCCAGGGGAATTCTCATGTATATATTCTTACGAACTATATATATATATATATATATATATATATATATATATATATATATATATATATGTATATACGTATATATATATATATAAAATGTGTATGTATATATACATATAATATATACGTATATATATGTATATATATATAGTATATATATAAAGACACTATATCGTCACCCTTATCACGTATCACTTGGCCCAACGTACTGCATAAGTCATAA
>NC_061098.1:20213063-20223063 GCF_015104395.2 Macrobrachium nipponense | reverse complement strand
TTGCTTTAATAGCCGGGCGTTTAGACATGTGTTATGCTCTCTTTGTTAGGAAATCATAATCTCTCTTATTTTGTGACCCACCAGACTTTACTTAGTGGGCGGGGAAGATGATTCATCATACTTGATCAGATCAGGAATGCTTAAACCGAGATATGATTTCGGGCCAGAGTTATTTATTAGGAGAATTATGGTGGCCGTGATTCATGTTTCTGAATGTAAATTAGCCACTACTTGCATTTGATAATGCGAAAAAATAAGTATTAGGCTCATTTGTCTTGTGCTCTGACAAGATTATGTAGATTTTAATTATAATATATTTATATATATATATATATCTATATATATATAATATATATATATATATATGTGTGTGTGTGTGTGTGCGTGTGTGTGTGTGTGTATGTATATTTATACACATGTACATACTGTAGAATATAAATGAGTTTACCTCTAGATATACTGTAGAAAACAAATGAGTCAACCTCTTTAGATACTGTAGAAAATAAACGAGTCAGCCTCTAGAGATACTGTAGAATATATATGAGTCAACCTCTTTAGATACCGTAAAAAATAAATGAGTCCACCTGTAGATATACTGTAGGAAACAAATGAGTCAAACACAAATGTCGAAGTAATAAAAAACTGTCGGAGGTGTCGTGAAAATTAACCAAAAATAAGCGTACAAGTGTAAAAGAAACTTAAGAGAGAGAGAGAGAGAGAGAGAGAGAGAGAGAGAGAGAGAGAGAGAGAGAGAGTCTTTTCCTTAGTATTATATTGAGTATTGTCTAACGAGGTTTCGTGCAATCACCAGACAGAGAAATTCCTTCCCTTTTGTCGAAGAGTTATTGCTAAGAAATATGTCTTACTCAGCCTTTGATTCATTGAAGTACGTAAGGTTTTCTGAAACGACTGCGAAGGAAGGTAAAGAAAATAAGCATTCTTTTGTTTAAGACGTTTTTAAATTTGAGGGAAATACAGACTTCAGGGAAACGTTGTAAAGAGAAAGATTGCTGCAAGTTAGGACATTAATTTTTGCGTGGAAAGAGACGTAGCTAAAATTTTTGAAGGAAAACTGCGAATGCGTCCGAAATAGAATGTCATGTCTTTTTTTTCTAGAGTCAGAGACAATACCTCACCTTTGCCAAGGAAGAGACATTAATTGAACTTGCAAAAAGGTGTTTCTTAGGGAGCCCTTGAGCGCCGAAACATGACTCCGTTTCTTCGAGAGTGAGGTTCACAATCCCTCACCTGCGCGATCTTAATGGAGTCGGATCCCCTTCAGCGGCAGGAAACGAAGACTTTTTGTTCTGCAGTAACAATTGGGTTACAGCTCCAGCTTTCCTCGAACTAAGGATCTTTACGAGCTGATTGAACAATGGAAGGCTTTTCTCGAGGTTTGCATACTGGGAAAAGTCGGCGCAAGTGCGCAAGTACAGCGCCAACTGCGGTGCTGGCGATGTAGAAAACAGACCTGGAAAGAGAGTTTGTGTTTGGGGCGGAGAAAAAGTTTTTTTTTAATTTTCGCTCTCGCATAAGCTTTTGTTATGTTCGACTGTTTTCACGTGTCTGGACCCCTCAAAGGAGGATAGTGCCGTCAGTGCACATCAAGGAGACCACTGTAGGCACTACTAAAAGTTGTTTTTGCAACGTCCCTTCAGCCATGAGCTGCAACCTCCTATCATTCCTTTTACTGTACCTCCATTCATATTCTCTCTCTTCCATCTTGCTGTCTACCCTCTCCAAACAATTATTTCAGTTGCTCCTTTCAGACCTACCTATTCTCATTTTCAGGTTCAGCGCTGAATGCCCCCATAGGTCCCATCGCTGAATGCCCCCATAGGTCCCAGTCTTTGTCTTAAACTGTATATTCCATTCCACGTGTCTAGACCCTGTTGTTCAAGTACTCGATTGTCACATGATCATCTTGCCTGTTGCTTCATATGCATTTTCCTTCTTTTGGTGATGCCACTGCTAGAACACAATTCAGGAAATCGTTATTGTATTTGTTATAAAAGATTAAAACCTTAGGGAAATAGATTAGGCAACATTCACACTCATGTACGTGTTATGAAACGTATCACGGACCTGATACCAGTTGAACGCGCCCAGTTAATACCTGGCATCGCCACTTCCTCAATTCACCTGTAATGAAATCAGGTCCCATTTTTCACTCTCCCCTTAACCCATCGGTAGAATGAAAAGGTGACAAATGGCGTTTGCTGCCCTCCCATTCTTATTGGGGTGGTTGCTCCTTCCCGTAAGTAATGGTGCAAATACCTTCAGCGATTATAATGGGACTGTTTGCCCCCTCATTCGTATATGGGATCAGTAACGGTCTCCTTTGACACCATAATAGAGTTACTTAAGGTCCTTTGCAGCGTGCTTTCGGCGCCTTTCGTTCCTTTACTGTACCTCCTTTCATGTTATTTTTCTTCATCTTACTTTCCACCCTCTCCTAACAATTGATTCATAGTGCAACTGCTTTGAGTTTTTTCTCCTGTTACACCTTTCAAACCTTTTACTGTCTTATTTCCGTTTCAGCGCTGAATGACCCCATAGGTCCCGGTGCTTGGCCTTTGGTCTAAATGTGATATTCAATTCAATTCAGGCCCCCAATCAACAATGTGTTTCCCCTGTCTAAGAAAAGGGACCTCCCTTTGATGAACTGAGCTGATTTACTTCATTAATTAATGAAGAATAGAAGTTTGTTCCTTTACCGTCATTACCAGTAATTCTTCGCTGTCTATAGGTTTTATAGGTATCACCCTCCCTCTCTCAGTTTCCATTTCAACGCTGAATGACCTTGTAAGTCCCAGGAATCGGCGGCCTTTAGTCTAGATTATATATTCCATTCCATTCCTGTTCTGTCTCCCCATTTCTAAATGGGTTTGTTGTATGGAAATCCTCTACAGAAAGTCAAGTCTTTGCAAGGACCCTCCAAACCTTCTTCCGTCTCCTTTATGTGACTTCTATTATGATAATGCTCACTCATTTATCTCAGTCTCGCCTCTCGTAAAGGGCACCTGTAGCGTCGATAGCTTTCAACCTTCGTTCTGCCCCTTTGGGATTTGTTATGATGTATTTTGGGTCAGTCGCTGGCGCGTCTTGTGTTCCTTTCGTTTGAGTGTGTTTGCCTTCTTTTTTATATAAATTTTTTTATTTTTACTCGTAATCACGATGGCTACTTATTATTTTCAAGTAGAAGTGTCTATTGAACAGAAAAATCCGAGTATGTAGCAGATTCTTAATGAATAGTAAGGTCAAAGTTCATAATATATATACATATATATGTGTGTGTGTGTGGTGTGTGTGTGTGTGTGTGTTTGTGTGTGTGAGTGTGTGTGTGGGTATGTATATATATATATATATATATATATATATATTTATATATATATATATATATATATGTGTGTGTGTGTGTGTGTGATGTGGGTATACATTTATTGTGTGAGTGTTCGCGTGTGTGTATTTTTAGAGAGAGAGAGAGAGAGAGAGAGAGAGAGAGAGAGAGAGAGAGAGAGAGTGAGAATCAATCAGGTTGTCCTGATAATTGTGTGGCGAATTATTGTCTTTTACATTTGGTCTTAATTCTTCTTATTTGCATATAAACAAATTTTATTTTTCACATTCATGTTAGCTCGTTTTATTTGTGGTATTAATTAAAGTGTAATTATAGTGTAGTTGTTTTATGTTCTCTTGAGTTGACTAGCAGGGTATATTGATGATCAATACATAGTTATATTTTCCTCGGGCACTGTCTTACTCTCTTTAGTGGAGCATTCAGTATGCTAAACTAACATTAATTAGCCTGCAGTCTTATTCCAGTATTCTTTACCAGGTAGCCCGCATCTTTTTGTGTTCAGTATAAAATCCTCAATTTGGAATTAATTCCATAATCCCAGCAATGGTATTCAGTGTTATCCTTATCATAGTGTTCTTCACTATTTCGGCGTGATGGTCTTCTGTTGGTATTATTTCTCGTGATCTATATCGGTCGCCATGTTAAATATTGTGGGCGCCATACTCGCTATGTTTCGTATTATCATTCCTTAAAGGGAATATTTTATCCTTTCAGTATTGATTTAGAAATTGGGTCTCTGAACTCCAATCCTGTTTATTTTTTTTTCATTAATATTTTTTATCGTTTTAAAGAAATCAGTATCTGTTTTTTCTACCTTAAGTCACTTATTAAACAATGCTTGTGTTGTTCTGACAAAATCGTGGATGTGAATTTTTAGCACATCGTCTCGTTGATATCTTCATATTATAACTTAATTAAAATATTTTTGAAATTATAATAATAAAAATATTTTTGAAATTACAAATACACGAGAGAGATGAGTCATAGTATTAAACCGATCACGACCCTGTAATTACGTTGTTATCGACACTATTAAACGGGTTCAGTGAAGTAATTATTGCAGTAGACTGCACCAGTCACAGTTACTAGAGCCAAAACTGGAGTAACAAACAATAGGAGGAGCAAAAACGCCCCATCGCCGCCATCAATCGTAATTGCCTTAGAACACCATAAACAATGCACAAAACACGGCGTAAAATGGAATAATCATTGTAAACCGGTACATAATGGCGAGAATCATTATAGAACACCACTTACATTTGCCGGAGACATTATATTTGAGTCTCCAAGCGAATCCGTTTTCATCGCTATTGTGTGGGGAAACTATGGTAAATGCGGTTTCCTCCCAACGTTGAAAAAGCCGGAAATATCTCGCGGGAGGACGAGTACAAAATTGGTCTTAATCATCGCGTTCCTTATCATTTTTCCTCTCCGATGCGTTTAGAGGTCGCAAGGAATGTGATGATTTAATTATATTCAATGCATGTTGAATGGGGAACATATTTTACAGAACTTCACTGCAGTCAAATTGTGTAGTAGCAAGAAAAATTTCCTTTTAGTCTTTTCTTTTACTAATATTGTTTTTAAGTTTCATGTATGGGTAACTTATAATTTTGACTCTTCTTGTCTTACAAATCTGCGTGGTTTTTGTTGTGAATACATCCTTTGTAAGAGAGCGCTGCTAGCTAACTAGTATTTCATATAGCTCGAATACACAGCTTTTATCAACGAGCTTTGAAAGAAAATGCCTTGAATGGTTACACCATGAAATAGCGGACTGGGCAGTCAAGTTCTTCTTCATCATTTGTTTCCGGGTAGGTCCGTTTTTTCTATTTTGCTTTTCTGATTCATTTATTTCTTTCAAAACGAAATTACGGCATTGGACTGACAAGCCCACGGCCGTTCTCCGAAAAAACCTACCGACATTCATTTTAGGGAAATGTGAAACAGATAACTCAGCAATTTGAAATTATTTGAACACATTCGCCTATAATGTGTGGTTACTACAAAGGTATTTTTGATTTGAACCTTTGAATTTACGCACAGTCCAGATATACTTGGAATAAGTTTCTAGACAATTAAGACGTAAAACAAATCAGTGAATATAATTTGTGTGCTGTGCTATAGTGTGTCATATAAATCTCCCTTGGTTGTAGATATAGATTCTATTTGCAAATGAATTTCCTTTTTAATTCATAATTCCAATAATATTATGATCCCAAATTCGGATTTCCGTTGCCAATTACACCAATTTTCATGTTACATTACATGCGCTTCAGTCTTCAACACCTTGCATGAATTGTATATGCATTTTCATGCATACGTATACACATACACACACACACACACGCACGCACACAAACAAGCGGTGCATAAAACTAACGACACACGTAAGTTAAGTATATCTTAGTTGTACCAGACCACTGAGCTGATTAACAACTCTTCTAGATATTAGATATTTTTACGTGGCTGGGAACCAACTGGTCACCTATCAACGGGACCTACAGCTTATTGTGAGATCCGAACCACATTATATCGAGAAATGAATTTCTATCACCAGAAATAAATTCCTCTGATTCCACGTTGACCGCGCTGAGAATCGAACTTCGGACCACCGGATTGGTAGTCGAGCGCGAAAACTACTCGTCCAACGAGGAACTGACGACACATGTAAATGCAAGGGTAAATGACCCAATTAATGGCTTTAAAAGGAAGGCAAGAAATACCCTAATTTAAACTAACGACATTTACTGATAAAGTAACTAGTTTGAGTCCTGGTATTGACACCGAGTTAACCAATGAAGATTTGTTAGACAGTCGGGCGAGTCGTTTAAAAACAGCAATTAAAATCGGTATTCTTTGTTCATTAGTTGTATTGTTAGATATTTAAAGATACGGTGGAAATTTTATCTTCGGTAGCTTCTCTGAAGAAGAGGAAGTACTCCTTTGTATTCCTTGTCCTGCGTTTGTTTCTTTAGGAACGGTACAAACTCCCCAGGCTTCAGTTATGTAGTAAAATGATAATATAAAATTGATCTACTTGTAGAAGGATGAGACTATCAGTGAAGTGTTGGAGTCTCTCTCTCTCTCTCTCTCTCTCTCTCTCTCTCTCTCTCTCTCTCTCTCTCGCACGTAGTCGAACACATTTAGCAATGGAAAAGATTTTTGGCGAAATTGCTGCTGTTGTCATTGAACCTAAATTTATAGTATTAAAACTCGATTCTCCCATGTTTGCTGCTGATATCGATTATGATTATGACGATAAAGGGATGAGGAAAACATAGGGTATTTCAGTTTTTTTTTCTTAAGGGATGTTTGGTAGCCTGATGGGACCTAGACAAGCAGTGGCCAAAATCTCTAGCTATAAAAGTTAAACGAAATTGAAGATGACGCAAGTTGCATCGTTTATAGAAAACGGCAGATGACAGATAGGTGTCAATCTCTGAAGTATAGTGAATAAATAAATGATCGAGCTGGTTGGCTCATAAGCTGTTCATAAATGTTGTATCCGCTCTTGTTGGGTGAGTTTTTTCCAGTTCCATTTTACACATCTGTGCCTATTTTTCATAGATTTTTAATACATTTTAGTGGTCGTTGTTCGAATTTGCAGTATATGAGTGAACATAATATAATGCGCTTTGTTTTTCTTGGGCATGTATGTCTGAGTTTACCAGGAACCTTCTTGCTCGTCCATGCTTTTGTTTCCTAATTCTTACCTTAATTAATTTGACATCGAATCTGCTCTTTGTCCTTGTTAAAGGAATTGTTTCCTACCTTTCTCACTGTTACCTGAGAATTCTTACTTAATTGAGGGAGAGCTTCTGACGCGTTATAATTCCTAATGTTCTTAAGCTCCTCCAAACTTATTTTTTGCTCTGCTACCATCCCTCGATTTACGGTCTGTTTCTCTCATATCTGTTATCGTTTTCCTTTAAATTCTTTGCAGTTAGTATTAATCTTTTTTTTTTTTGTCATAGAAAACTGTATCTCGCCACGGCCTTTAAATTCATGATAGTTTTTCCCTTTATACCTCCATTTTTAGTTTTCAGTAAAAGAAAACTAATGAGGTGTCTATTTGTCTGTTCTTCCGTACTTTTTCTGTCCGCCATCAGGACTTAAAACCTACTGAGGCTAGAGGGCTGCAAATTGGTATGTTGTTCATCCATCCTCCAATCATCAAAGATACTTTAATTTGATTTGAGGTTAAAGTTAGCCATGCATCGTGCAAACAACACAGTCCCCCACCTGGTCATGGCTGAAAGTTTCATGGGCCGTGGGTGACGGTTGCATGGGGGGGGGGATGGCTAAGAACTTCATACAGCGTTGTGCGCTGTACAGAAAAACTCGATTGCGCCGAGCTACTTCGGTGCATTTTTTACTTGTTTTTGTTATGTTGGTTATACCCATTATACTTTCGTAAGTATCCCATTTTCCAAAACAGTATTTTAGCAATAAAATGCAAAGACGGGATGTTGCACTTTAGTCTTTTCCGTAACGTTCCATTGAGAGGATCGTGAATAAAGATTGAGGAGAGAATTGCCACAAAGAACGCTATACAAATGACCGAGAACATCACCCATTGATGACCGCCCATGAGAACGATCGCAAGTGAAAACGAAGCTCGAAAAACGGAGGATTGTAATCTCTGTATAAACTACCGAGTCGGGCCCCTTCTTCGGGGCGGGGGCTTAATCCCTACTAAAGACATGAAACGATGCAATCATCTCGGGTAGAGAGACGGAAGTCGTGGCAATCTTCCATGAGAAAGACAGTTCTGATGATTCCCATGATAAGAGGAGCGTGTCAGCCGGCTGCGATAAAATCGAAATCATGTCGAGAGCCAAAAACCCACACGTCGCGTCGGTGCGCCTTCTGGAAAACCGAAATGCGTGGCTTTATTCGCTGTTCCCTTCCGTGTCATCGAGGCAGATGATGGCCATATTCTGTGGCATTTGCCTCGGTAAGGAGGAGGCGCAAGACTGATTACCGTAGGTAGGTAAGGCAAGCGGGGTCAGGGATGCTATAGTATGAGCAGAATGGGAGGTCAGGAGAGGTCAAGGGTCACTCCTCCTACCCCTCCACTCCATCATGGGTCCTCCGCCCTTGCGCACTCAGTCGATATTTCCGTGTATCCACCCAAAAAACAAAAAAAAATCTGGCGAACAAATTGGGATTGTATTTGCTGATGTTTTATAGGTGAATCTCTAAGCTTTGTTTGTGAGTTTGTGCGTGCGTTTTATTGGTTCTGGATCTTGTTTTTTTTTCTTTTTTTGGATTTGTGTATTTTTATTTATGTCCGTTCGTCAGTTGGCACTGATATGAAGATCAGCATTTACACTGTTAAGAAATATTGATTAAAAGATTGAGTAGAGATACAAATTGGTTAGCAATTCAGAAATGTAAGGCTATTCTCCTGCTAAAAATATTTATGTATATATTTATATATATATATATATATATATATATATATATATATATATATATATATATATATATATATATATATATATACATGTACATGTATGTAAATAGTGCCCTTATCAGTTATAATTCTCTTTGGATGTAAGTTACTCCTAAGGTACAGCGATATTTGTTGCTTAATATTTGTAAGCTTAAAAAGTCATGATAATGCCTCATCTTAGTGTCAGGAAATTCTACAAAAAAAGATCAAAATTGCTTGCTTATTTGATAATGAACAAACTAGAACTTTCTAAGTATATATATATATATATATATATATATATATATATATATGTATATATATTACTGGTATGTTCTTGTTAGTTCATATGTGAACTGGTAAGTTAGTTATTCTTCTTTTGTTCGCTGACACCGTTGTTTCTATAAGTATACCTTTTTTTCAAAATTTATGGTTCTCCTCAATTTAATGATAACAATACTTTACATTAATATCCTTATGTTTTTCTGCGTATATTTTCAAATTTCAATAGTCGTAAAAATGATAACATTACGGATTGCCAATTGCCCGTCCGCCATAATCTCTTCCCATATGCTAATAGGTGTGCTGTAACACTTGCCTTACTGTTTATCTTTTAATCCTTTTGTAAAAACTACTGAGGCTAGAGGGCTGCAGATTGGTATGTTGATCATCCATCCTCCAATCATCAAACACATATCAGATTGCAGCCCTCTAGCCTAAGTAGTTTTTATTTTATTCAATGTCAGAGCTAGCCATGGCACCAATATAGATGCCAGCAACATAGGCCATATCGGGCCGTTGCTGAAATTTTCATGGGCCGCAGCTGAGAGTTTCATAGGTCGTTGCTGAATGTTTTATATAGCATTATACGTTACACAAAACTTTGGCGCATTTTTCACTTGTTAGCTTTAGGAATAACATGTATAGTAACTTCATTCCCTTCACTAGCCAAACCATGTTGCTATCATTAAACCTATATTGCAAAAGCCTTTGAAATATGTAAAATATGATATTTTTATATATTGGGTCTACCGTCTTCCTCTCATTTATTATCACTACGGTTTTGGGTTGGACGAAAGCATTATGCAGAGTTGAATCAGCTTTTTTCAAAAATAGGAATCATTGCAGAACACCGAACGCATAAAGCAATAATATCCAGGAGTGAAAGAACACTATGATACTAATACCGAAAGCCTTTC
>NC_061098.1:20113063-20208063 GCF_015104395.2 Macrobrachium nipponense | reverse complement strand
GAACCCAACAGCGATCAGTCATAAGATCAACAATACAACTGGGATGAAGAACAAGTTAAGACGTCCATGACGGATGTCGCAACATAATGGACCATAAACATGGAGAGTTCCTTGAACAACAGCAATATCTTCATGAGACATTCCAGCAAGGTCGATCTAAGCAAAGAGCAACGGCCAACCCGCAACATCCGGCCGCCTCGAGAACAGCCCCATCATCCGAAATAACGACAGGCGGCCTCGCAGTCCCAGTAACATCGTCAGGAGAGAAGTCAGCATCTCGATGACAACCCAGATACGGGACAGAATGACAGCCCCGTGGCTTTTATATTTGCTCAATGCCTCCTATTCAACCCCAGACCAAAAGTTAACCCCTTATTCGTGAAATTCCTCAGACCTGACCTTTGCGCTGGCTTCGCACGCCCACCACCCACATGTCGACCTTCACAAGGATGGGCGCTCGAATGCCATTGTGGCGACGCATGTTTGGAACTGGGTGTGAGATTTGTTAGGTTACGGAGCCTCAGAGGCGGGTGAATTAGAGGCTCGGTCAGGGATAGACCTATGACATGATGTATTGCGCTGATTTTTCTAGTTACGACTAGGGATGGGTAAGGCTAAGGTCACCATCAGCGTCCTCCTTTTTTGGACAACGTATAAAGTTGTTCACAGACCAGAAAAATATTGCTATTCCGAGGTTACGCGCCAATTTGTTAAACATACTTCCCGATAACCTCTTCATTCTTCGAACGTGTATGCAAGACGGATTTTAACGCGTCTGGTTATCTTGGTTAATGCCACTCTTAGACACACAAGTTCAGGTACGAATCAAGTGATATATTTCCCAAAAAACATCGCATGTACCCAATCAAGTATTAACCACATGCATATTTAACATGTCTGTCTGAGGGTCTATGTTGAACAGGTGGTAGAAAAGAACAGAGGTTCAGAAAATAATAACCTATCATAGAAAACGAGACAAAAACTCTTGGCGGTACATCCGGGGCGTAACCTGGCGCCTTGAGGAACACCTGGTGTGCTGAAGAAGGCTCTTCAGTAGCACAGAAGTGTTCTTGCCTTCTTTTCTCAAGGTGTTTTGTTCTTCCTGCCTCAATGTTCTAATTACTGACGCCTTATTACTGCCAGTCATTTCGCCTTTCCTTTGTCTTGTAGTATTTTTCTTTTCTCCTATATTTTATTGATTTTCTGTGAGGATCTTCACTAGAAAATTGAAGGGCTAAAGGCCCGAGGAGGCAATAACACTGGAAATGTTGAGTCAATGATAATCTGTGAGGGATCTCGTTTCATCTATGTATTTCTTAATTTTCTTTGCGCCAATATTGGCTTTATTGTCGTTCCATGTTCACAGTAGGGGATAATGATTACTTGTGTTCAGTTTTACTTGTAAAGAGGCACAAGTCGTTTACCTGTTTTAGCCATAACAGTAATTAACGGGTAAAACCAATCATTCCTGTGATTGACGAGCTGTCCGTGATATATATATATATATATATATATATATATATATATATATATATATATATATATATCATACATATATACATACACACACACACACACACATATATATATATATATATATATATATATATATATATATATATATATATATATATTATATTGGCCTGTTACCGTTAAAAGAAATGAATTCGAGGATTTGTCTTACTACACTTGGACTACACTTTTGCTGGCCGAAATATTAAACGGAATGTATTCATCTTTTTTAGTTTCTATTTTTAGTATTTTCTCTCTTAGCTTCTCATTGTGAGTTTATTGCACCATCTAAAAAGAGGGCATTGTTAGTCGTCCCGTTTACCCCTGGCACCTCTTTACGAAAAAAGTCATTAAACACAAATGAAACTGGAAAAGCCACTTGGAGTTTAAGTGGTCAGAAATTTCCATTTCGAGACGACGGGATAATTCGGGTCGAGAGGATTCATGAGGATGGAACGGGTTTCTAAATGAGGCTGTAAAGTTTGAGGGGGAAATGGGATGGATTCGAAACTTCATCACCTCGGAGAAATAGAAAGAGAAATGAAAGGATTTTTGTTATGTTAATGTGTGTTGAAACCACCTTCTGTGGAGTGTGATTTCTCAAATGATCTTGTAAGATACAGTTTGGTGTTTTTGCTCTTATGTATATAAATAGAGTATTAGCATGATATATTTGCCGTAGGCTTTCTTAGGTTGATTTATCTGTCATGTCGACTTATCACAATCATATATAAGCGAGTTAATTTACAATAGGTTATACAATATTTTTTCTAAAGCAGAGCTTCATGTTTATTGTTCGCCAAGCTATAGCTTGGGTTTCATCGACCCTAAATCTATAGTATTTAATGCTAATTTCTCCAGTAATGACAGAATTCTGTAGTCTATAACAATGCTTTTATAATGAAAGAAAAATTTACTCTTGTTCTTTGTGCAATTAATTGATTTCTCGAGACATCAGTATAGTCACAGGATTGATTTTAAAAGTGGTCAAAGCAGATCTCTCTCTCTCTCTCTCTCTCTCTCTCTCTCTCTCTCTCTCTCTCTCATTTCCTTCTTGCCTGTGTACCATAAAACTGCGTAAATTATTGCCTTAGTGACGTTTGCAGCGCCCACATGGTGTTCGAAGGAATTTATTAGTATTGAGTCGTTGTATGTCTCCGTTACCGGCAGTCTTGGGCCAAGTCTTCCGGTTGATCGTAAATCATCCGGACGTCCGCGTAGGCAATAGGACCGAGTTGCAGGAATTTGGCCGGGGGTGGGGTAAGGGTGGGGGGGGGGGCATTGTTGGGGGAAAACTAGGGGCAAAAACTAGAACAGAGAGAAAGGGGGCAATGATCTTTGTGAGTTGGAAGTGACCCTGTGTTACCTAGGTTCTGTCTGGAGGTGAGTCGACAATTTGACCTTTTATCTTGATGTCAGATGTTGATTTATGTTTGTTTATGTATTTAATTCACTTATGAGAGAGTTTGCGGGTTCTGCAGTTCTGTGGCTACGTCGGTTATGCCTAAGGGGAGAGAGAGAAAGGTTACAAATGTTCCTTATCCTTTCAATGTATTTCTTTTTTTCATTTTCTTAATATCTCCTTTGTTTTTATATTATCTCTCCTAAGCTTCTCCGTATTTTTGCTTCTTTGATCTCTAACCCTTATCGTTTCCTAATTTCTGTCTTTCTCTTTCAGACTATACAGTAACCTTCATATTTTTTCGCCAATCGTTCCTCGTTTCTCTTTCAATGATCTTCCATCGCATTATTTAAAATTGACTGCCTGTCTCCTTTCTATGTTTCTTTTTCCATTTCGTCTCTTTCAGAACAACTCTCCAGCTCTTGTTTTCTTTCCTTCATTTCACTTTATTTTTTATACTCGTTTAATTCTCATCTTTTTTTTCTACCAAAGTTCTGTTCCATTCTCATCTCTCTATTCCTGAACTTTATCTTCCTTTTCCTCTTCTTTAGGTTCTTATTTTTATATTTTTCGTTTGATTCTCTTCGATTCCGGCAATAAGTCCGCCATAGCATCAACACCTTCTCCGTAACATCGAATCTGTTACGTGGTGTCTCCTTCCTAATATTGAATCTGTTTTACGTGATGTCTCCACCGTAGCATCGAATTTGTTACGTGATCGACCGTAACATCGAATCTGTTACATGATCAACACCGTCTCCACCATAACGTCGAATCTGTTACGCGATGTCTCCGCCGTAACATCGAATCTGTTACGTGATGGACACCGTAACATCGAATCTGTACGAATCTGTTAGGTGAGCGACAGCGTAATATCGAATTTATGTGATCGCCACCGTAACATCGAATTTGTTTTATGTGATCGCCACCGTAACATCGAATCTTACGTGAACGACACATCTCCACTGTAGCATCGAATCTGTTACGTGATCGCCACCGTAATATCGAATCTGTTTTACGTGATCGACACCGTAACATAGAATTTATTAAGTGATCGACACTTTGGTAACTGTTTGTCTATTTACCGAAGCAGAGATTGTTAAAAAAAAAAAAAAAAAAAAAAAAAAACAGAGGGAATGAAGCTCCGCACATCACGCGAACAGTGTAGTGTGCTGGCAACTGCGTTTGTGGAGTGAGCGCTTTGGAACCAGGTAGGAACCTGGCACGGGCTCTTGCTCTTCAGCGGCCACTTTTTGATAAATCTGAAAACAAATGAGCAGTTTATCTGCTTCCAGATGCAGAAATTTACCATTTCTCCAACATTCTATGCGTTAGTATCTCCCAAGACTTTTTTTTTGTTTTTTGTTTATTTGCGTTCCCACGTTATTCCCTTTTTTTAGGTTTCTGTAAAAGAAAACTATTGAGATGGCTATTTGGCTGTCCGTCCTCAGTTTTTCTGTCCGCCCTCAGATCTTAAAAGCTACTGTGGCTAGAGGGCTGCAAATTGGTATGTTGATCATCTACCCTCTAATCGTCAAACATACCAAATTGCAGCCCTCTAGCCCCAGAAGTTTTTAAATATTTTATTTAAGGTTAAAGTTAGTCATAATCGTTCGCCTGGCAACGATAATACGACAGGCCACCATCGGGCTGGGTTAAAGTTTCATGAACCCCGCCTTATGCAGCATTATAACGAGAACGCCGAAAGATAGATCTATTTTCGCAGGCGTTCATCATACGCACTTCGGCGCATTTTTTACTGTACTCGGTTTTTTCCATCTGTCCATCGGCCTGTGGTGTTTGCGCATGGTAACACTGCGTCCCGGCCTTTAAATAATAGCATATTTCGAATATTAACGGTGTAATGCGCATACAGTAAATTATTAAAACACTTTTCAGTTGCAAATGTATACCCAGATATCCTTTTATTTACCTAAAACTTACAGATAGCGTAACTAGTTAAAGCCCGGGATGCAGTGTTACCATGCGCGCACACCGCAATTGGATGGGCAGATGGAAAAAAATAGAGTATATATAGTTTCCGTGATTCAGTAAATATTTGATAAATCTGTGGGCTGATCTCGACTTTATGTAATCCAGTGACTTTGGACCTTTAAGCTTTAGGATTACCCGAACCTGTTACGTAATCAACACCACTTGAACAGGGCCGCATGATTTTTACGGCCGCGGATGACAAGAATGTTATAAACTTTGATGACATCAGTCGTGTGAAACCTTTCGAATCCATTTTTAATCCTTTCGTACTTTCGTAACGTGACGATATTTTTGGTAGAAAGAGATTGGGTCTAGGCGAATTTACCGACAGCAATTCACCGACAACAATTTACCGACAACAGTTCATCGACAACAGTTCATCGACATGCTCAGTTTATCGAGTGCACAATTCACCGACAACAATTGATAGAAAAAAAAAAAAAGGTCTTAAACAAAATTCAATCGGCCAAGTGGAAAATAAAATATTTTCATTGCCTTATAATTGGTGACAAATTCAGATTGCAGCCTTAGTTAATGTTTCATTACTATTGGTTGTTTCGGCTTTTAACCTTTTATCTTTGATATATGAAATAATTACTTACTAGTCTTTATTTAGGATATTAGAAAACCATGTAGATTTTTTTTGTATTTATTAAACAGTCATGGGCCAAATATTTAAGAAACAAAATATTTGAGAAATAAATAGATGTATAAAAAACCACAAATTGTTTTATTTAAAATCAGAAATCAAGATTATGGGTTATTGCCCGCAAATAATCAATGACATCGCTATATGAAGAGTATTTTTCAACAATCCGTTTTATTCGTTCAGAAGAATCATGGTATTTCTTTCTTGATGGTTGAGATGAAGTACCAGCTAAGAATTGGTAAACTTTTACATCATTATAATTTTGTTCCTACTTCAAGAAGTCGAAAAACTTCCATATATTACGGTGGTGCCCAGCAACTTGTGTTTCAAAGTTCGGTGCCAGCCTTCTACCGCATGATTTGTCTTCGGTAGGGATAGTAAACCATATTCATAAACATTCCACATCTCGAGCTCAAACTTGGGAGGTCGACGACGACGGTTTCTTCTGTCAGGACGGCCTATCCACGTATCTTCAAAATAGTCCACTACGGCTTCTGCTTCACTCGGGAGGATATCAGCATCACATAGCAATTCAAATGCACTGACTACCGAATCAACAGGCACATATGCATCGGCTGTTTCTAAACTACCTGTTTAGTATTAAAACCTTATTTGGTGATTTATTGCCTCGGTTATTTCATAACTACCAGTTTAGTATTCAAACCTTTATTTTATATGTGGCTGGTACAGTCTTGTTAATGATCTTTCCTTTTTTATCTTAGCTTAATTGTTGTCGGTGAATTGATCAATCACAATGTCGGTGAATAGTGCGATAAATTGAGCATGTCGATGAACTGTTGTAGATGAACTGTTGTCGGTAAATTGTCGGTGAATTGTTGTCGGTAAATTGTTGTCGGTGAATTGTTGTCGGTAAATTCGCCGGATCCCAAAGAGATTAATTACCCTCTTATGATTTCCTGCGGTTTGTACTGAGTGTTTTTCATTAAATTTACAAAAGTATAGAAATCAAAACTGTTGAAAGTAGAAATACAGAACCCAGTGTTTCCCTGATTTGACAAATAAAGTGGAAAGGATTAAGTCTTGCTGAATGCAGACACACGTGTGAAATATTTACTAGCCTTTTTACTTGAAAAATACTAAACGTGGAAAACAATGTTTCTTTTTTTTTTAATAATACAAACTTAGAAAAAGGAAGTAGTGTCTCAGTTTACAGAAAGGTATAGAAGTAATGAGTCTCACTTTTCAAGGAAGGAGAACACGAGAAGTACGTTCTCCCTCTGATGTCCAAATATGAAGCGAGGAATTCTCGTTAAATCCTCTCTCCAAATGGCGGGCTTAGATCTTCTTCGCATTTCTGTGTTTTGCTTTTTTTTCCCCCTTCTGACTTTCGCTTTCTAACTCTCTGGGGTTCTTAGGGAGATGTTTTGCACATTCACTGCAAAGTTCGGTTATTTAGTTGTGTCTGGAAATTAGATCCCAGAGGTTTTCCCCATTTTTAAACTTTCCATTTCACCAAAAGGAAATATGAAATTTTTTGAAGGAAGAAACGCGAATGAATGCACGCGCTGTGTATATACGTATGCATATGTCGATGAATTATATTTTATTGTTAATTTGTTTTTTGGCATCGTGTGTTGAAAGAAACTTTACGATGAAATTACTGACGATGTGATATATTGCAATGTAATTACAATGCGGTGAAAATGTATGAGATGTAAATACATGCGATGAAATTACCACGATGTACTTACTGCTATGAAATTACCGGACACGATGTCTATCTATCCATCTATCTATCTATCTATCTATCTATGTATATATATAATATATATATATATGATATATATATATATACTATATATATATATATATATATATATATGATATATATATATAAATATATATATATTATATATATACATAGATAGATAGATAGATAGGATAGACATCCGTGTCCGGTCAATTTCATAGGCAGTAAGTACCATTCTAATTAGAGGTATAAACATAAAATAGTATAAATATATAATATAGTATATATAGATTAAATATTATTAATAGATATTTAATTACTACATAACATAATTATAATATAATATTATAAAAATATATATATATTAATATATTATTTACATACATAATTAATTATATAATAATATAATATATAGATTTTAATTATTTATTTATATTATATAATAAATTATATTATAATAGAATAATATATATATATATATAATATATTAGAATTATTTAATGCATTCTCTATTAGAGGAATGCATTTATGTTTGGGATTTCGTGAATTAACAAAATCATGGCAAATGAGAGGAACAGTGTAAAATTATTACCACTGAGTAGGAAAGAAAAATAATCTCTTAGATAAGCTCTCTCTCTCTCTCTCTCTCTCTCTCTCTCTCTCTCTCTCTCTCCAGAAAAGCTACCGTCTACTGCCATTATCATAAAATATAAGTGAGCCATCTACCCAGTCGCTGCGCCACTTCTAGGAATGCGGTCAGTCGGGTGGGTCAGTCTGATGACGAAAAAAGAAGGGTAACTTCTTCCTTCGTTAACCAACACCCCTTTGGTCCTCGTCGTCATGAATTTGAGAATAGATTAATAATCGGCTGTGAATGATTCTGTTTATGGCATCGGTTTTGCTCCTGATGGACGAGAGGCTTAATTGATTGGGCTCTGCTTTGGACGGCGAGTTTGGCCTTTTGCCTTCTTCCAAATTCATTTAAATTTCATCAATATGAGACAAACTCCTTTATTGCTTATAGTGATTAGAAACTTGTAACGTTGTTGTAGTTTCTGCCGTTGAATGAATCAATTCCTTCTGCAGCTCCTCGTCTTGTACTTTTCTCACTGAATCTGATAGTTCGATAAGAACGCCTCAGTGGTATAGTCGGTTTGGTCTTGGCCTGCCACCTCGGTGGCCGCGAGTTCGATTCTCGGGCATTCCATTGAGGGGTCAGAGATGTGTATTTCAGGTGATAGAAGTTCACTCTCGACGTGGTTCGGAAGTCACGTAAAGCCGTTGGTCCCGTTGCTGAATAACCACTGGTTCCATGCAACGTAAAAACACCATACAAACAAACAACCAAACAGATAGTTCGATAGTGACTGCATTGCAATGACATTTTCAGGTTTAATAAAATGTCCTCATGTTAATCCATTATTCTAAAGAGAATGACTCATACAGCTATTTTGCTTCAAAGCGTAAGATTCATTATCTTGTTTTATAATGTCCACAGGGAACTAGTGTTTTTCGTAGACCAACCAGGGCCAAATCTTATACCATCTTGATCCCTAAGGAAGCTGCAAACTAAGGGAAACCAGATTTAATTTTTCTCAATTCCTGCATCTAGACTTTTTTTGAAAAATATTTTTATGAACTTGCTTCAAAGAAAAGATATTTGTCTACTTTGCCATGCTGCTATTCCATTTTGTTAGTTTCTGCAATTTGAAAGGTGCTCAAAAATAATTTTCCTCGCATGTTTTAAAATATTTACTTTCAACTCCTTCCAAATCATCAGCATGGCATTCAGAATATAAGGTATACTTTCGACCTTTCTTATTTATTGCGTAGCATTGGTCTTGTTATCCGTAACGCCTTTGATTAATCTTTTGTTAAGTTTTCTGCTTATGGCTTTAGTCTCTTCATCAAACTCTTTCCCAACATTCCCGTACGGGGGTAGTGCCGTCAGTGCACTTTATGCGGTGCACTGTAGGCATTACTTAAGGTTTTAGCAGCGTGCCTTTAACCCCTAGCTGCAACCCCTTTCGTTCCTTTTAATGTACCTCCGTTCATATTCTCTTTCTGCCATCTTTCCACCCTCTCCTAACAATTGATTCATAGTGCAACTACGAGGTTTTCCTCCTGTTACACCTTTCAAACCTTTTACTGTCAATTTCAGTTTCAGCGCTGAATGACCTCATTGGTCCTTAGAATTGACCTTTGGTCTGAATTCTATTTTCAATTCAATTCAGTTCTTTCCCAACATATTCTTACTGCTCAGTCTTTGTTCGTGTGTGTGTGTGTGTGTTTATTTTTTTTTTTTTCCTGAATCAGAACAGCCCCTTCATGCTTTATGTTTCTAAGCGTTCTGTTTTCTTACCCATTCATGTTTGTTTACTTTCATTAAGTTTACTCTCACTCCTTCCTTGCGTATATAGCTCTGCTGCACCTCTCATGCCTCTTCTGCCTTTGTGCACGAGATATAGTATATTATCCACGGCTTCAGCTCAGATTCTGAGAGCTTATACAAACGGGAAAATTGCTATTTAGTTAGGACCCAGCTTATTCGGGAGGTTTGGTCCTTATAGCATTTCTCCTTCCCACTCTCCCGATTCTTCAAACCTGTTTCATTATAAAGGAAGCCAAATTTCCTGCTCAATTCCTGTGACAAATTTAACTTGGAAGTATTTACAGTGATTTAGCAGAACGATGTTATTCCATATATATATATATATATATATATATATATATATATATATATATATATATATATGTATATATATATATATATATATATATATATATATATATATATATATATATTATATTATATATCATAGAACAGATTTGCAGTAATTCGGTTTTATTTAAAGGTGAATTAAGTCGATGCGAGTTCGTCTCTAATGGCGGTTGACTCCAGCAGCGCCATTGTCTGAGCAACGTTTCGGAATTTCTGCTTTTGGCTCCGTGCCAGCATCTGTGTAGCGTAATCTAGAAACAACAACCACAACAACAACAACAACATCATCAAGGAAGGCGACCCTGCATCGCTTTCTATTGATGCTCTTGAAGGTTGAGGTCGGCAACGCATTCCTTTACCCCTTTCGTTTCTTCCCAGCTACTTCGAAGAAATGGTGTTTCGGGCTTCCGTTATTCTCGCTTCCTAATGGAAACCTTCCCACTTTTAACAGAAGATTGATTACCTTCTTTACTCATCGTTATCCACCGCTATAACTCTTCCTTTGTTTATCCTGTTAATCCCATTGACCCCTTTTTCCGTTACTTTTGCAAGACTTTTTATTTGTGCACGACGAAACTTCAAGAATGTAGGAACTCTTACTTTGAAACTTCAAGAATGTAGGAACTCTTACTTTGAAACTTCAAGAATGTAGGAACTCTTACTTTGAAACTTCAAGAATATAGGAACTCTTACTTTGAAACTTCAAGAATGTAGGAACTCTTACTTTGAAACTTCAAGAATGTAAGAACTCTTACTTTGAAACTTCAAGAATGTAGGAACTCTTACTTTGAAACTTCAAGAATATAGGAACCTACATTGATGTTGACGGGGATGTTTTCGTTTACTCCGGGAGTAAGGCTATAAACAACTTTGTTGTTGTTTTTCTTGTTGGGGGATATGAAAGGTCTATGAAAGAGCCTGGAAAGGTGTGAAAAAGATGTTTCGCGTAGAGTTTAAGATACAGGAATTTAAGAATAGGATATTTATGATTTATTTATTAGAATGAAAATATAAAAAATATATAATGTGCATTTTAAAACAGTGCAGAAAAATTGCTTCTAATAGAATGTAGCGTATTTACATTAATTTTCGTTGGTAAAACAAGACCCTATTTGGCGGTAGATTTTAGCACGTTTTGATCTACGTTTAAAGTTAGGAATATAATGTATACAGATTATGCGTGAGGGGAAAATCTTGCAACGGTCCCGGGTAATCTGGAGGTCGGATCACGCCTTTTATTTATTGAAAGAAATGTTATTATGTCTGATAAAGTCAGTATCTCTAGAAATGGGATGATGTTTCCGATGCTAAAGAATTTCTCTGCAGTAATATGTGTCCTTTTCATACCAGTCAGGTCAGTTCTATCGCTTCCTTTCTTCCATTTTCGTCAGTCTCTTGTACTAAGTAATTATTTTTTTTTTGTTCTTTAAAACGGTCGGTACAATCGACAACCTTGCTGGTTCTTAATACTTCTTATTCAAATCCACATACCCGCCCTATTCAGCTGTAGCTCTGTTACTATCTGTTATATGGCAAGTCAATCTTCACAGAATTACACACACACACACGCACGCGCACACACACACACACACACACACACACACACACACACACACATATATATATATATATATATATATATATATATATATATTATATATACATATATATATCAGTGCTCCTCTTTACAAGAGATGTTTTTTCGAGTGTCACCTTCCTTGTTTAGACTATGAAAATTCGACTTGAAAAATGACACCATCATAAATGAATATTCTGTACATTTTCCATAATCAAGTACAGGCCTGTATGATAAGTAAAAAAATTCAGTCAAATGTATGCGGAAGGAATTTTTGTATTCATGGGGAATAGGACTGATAACTCCCAAATAGCTTAAAGTAAAAATAAAAGTAAGCATTAGACTTATGTTTTTCTTTGGAACACATTTTTTTTACATTGCATATCACAAAACAGCAGCACAGGGGCGTGATGCATTGTTTTTTTTTTTTATCTTGAGATGTTTAAGACTTTGCATGCCCTGCATTTGCAAGCTGGCTGCATAAAAAGAGGAGGAGGAGGAGGAGGAGGAGGAGGGAGGAGGAGGAGGAGATCTTCCCAAACGCTGGGAAGAAAAACCCAAGCAATTGCTTCTCCTCCGCCACCACCTCTGGTCATTGGAGTCCCGCTATTCGCATCCGCAGTCCCTTCTTGCAGCTCTCGCCTACCCACCCACCGAAGGCAACCAGTTGTGGGCAACTCGTAATACTCCCCCTTCCCACATTAACCGGTCTTTGGAAGACGCCCCCCACCCTCCACCCCAACCACGTTCCTTGGGAGCAGCCACCCACAAGGCGTTGGTGGTCAGCTTTGTACGAAATATCTGATGCTGATCTGCTGCCCGTTGTTTAGTCTCGGAGTAATTCTTATCCACTGTCTGATTTTGAATGTGTCACGTCTCGAGGAAGGAGACGAAGAGAAGATGAAGAGAGGAGGAGGAGGAGGAGGAGGAGAGGAGGAGGAGGAGGAGGAGGAGGAGGACCGGTTGCTGCTGTTAGCTTCTTCTTCTTCTTCTTCTTTTTATTCTTTGTGATTATGCTGCTCTCCCTGAATGCAGCCTGCACCTCTCATTCGGCCGTTGTTTCCTTGCTTGCCTTTGAATAATCGCATGTTTTGCTTTTGCTGTCAAAGAGCGGTGGTGGACTCCAACCTGCAAGCATTCTCGGTCGATCTCCTATGCAATTACTCCTGTTTTTGCGTCCGATGTTAATGTTGATTTTAATTTCGCTGCAGGCGGTATACACTGCCGCTGCTAATAGCGTTGCCTTGGCAGCTGGAACTGAAATTTTTGCCCCTGCCTAGCTGGTATCATTACCCGGTCAGTGCTTGGCTGTAGACCTATTAGGTATGTTTCATTCCTGAAAAGTGCCCGGTACTCTTTAATCCGTTTATTAAATTTCAACAAAGTAAATTGTCCTGATCAGGAATAGGCAGTCTGGACGTTTTATACACATCTTATTTTCATCTGTGAATTATGTCGACTTCATAGATATACCTTTAATGTTTAGCAGACTTTGCTATTATTTTACCTTTGTATTTCATTACTGCTTTTATTAATGGGTACTTGGGGCGCTCAGCCTCATTTTTTTTTCTTTTAGTAGCTTGAAGTGACTTACTGGCAGATGGTCACCATATAACTGTTGGTAGTATCACAGCCTCCTTAGCATCAGGATACAACTAGGCATGCTCTCATGTATATATTTATTACTGTAAAGAAAAAATAATAATAACTATTGAGGTGGTTTATCTCTCCGCCCTCACATTTTAAAATCTACCGAGGCTAGAGGGCTGTAATTTGGTATATTGATTATCCACCCTCTCATTATCAAGCGTACCAAATTACAGCCCTCTAGCCTCAGTAGTTTTTATTTTCATTTAAGGTTAAAGTTAGCCACGATCGTGCCTTTGGCAAAGCAACAACACAGGCCACCACGGCCGGCTGAGAGTTTCATGGGCCGCGGCTCATACAACATTAGACTGAGACCACCGAAAGATAGATCTGTTATTGATGATCATGATTAAACACTGTACAGAAAACTCGATTGCGCCGAAGTTTCTGCGGGGCAATTTTCACCTGTTATTTAATTATTCGTACTTTGGATATTGTTATTAATACCTTTGTATTGAAACACATATAATACTATTTATTACTGAATGATCAGCTTGTATTTCTAATTTTTTTTTTTATATCCCTCGTCATAAATAAACGTTCTATAACAGCGGAGCGCCTCGGTGGCGTGATCGGTTTGGTCTTGGCTTGCCACTTCGGTGGCCGCGAGTTCGATTCTCGGGCATTCCATTGAGGTCTGAGAGCTGTGTATTTCTGGTGATAGACGTTCACTCTCGACGTGGTTCGGAAGTAACTTAAAGCCGTTGGTCCCGTTGCTGAATAACCACTGGTTCCATGCATCGTAAAAACGCCATACAAACAATATTTCAGCGGAGTCTATAATGTGCAAGTTCCAGGCCCCTTTGCGTGTTCCACTGGAATATATGACGATCAGTGGTGATCATAATAATAAGAGGAAAGGAAATGTAAGTAGGAAATTTTCCTCGCTACCCGAGCGCACTTTGTTTTCAAAGGGTGAGCTCACGCTCGTAAGGATAACCCGTTCCAGGTCGTTTGTGTTTATATCTCTTTATATATCCCTCTCCGCCAAAATCCACATCCATTTGTGCTCATTCCTTTTCCATGTTATAATGAGACAGTTTGCCTTTGCCGTGTAATAAGACCTTTTAGCTGTGCCAGATAAGGCAACGGAGTTAAATCCCTCACTTACGTTCAACAAAGGAAGCTGTCATCCAATGTAAAGAGAGAGAGAGAAAGAGAGAGAGAGAGAGAGGAGAGAGAGAGAGAGAGACTTGCAAGTATTTTGTGCAGGTAAACGTTTCACGTTAAAAATAGTATTATATGCTCTGCAGAAGTGAAGAATCATACAAATACTATTTTTAACTTAAAACATTAAACTGCACAATATTCATGAAAGTCCCTATACATCTCTCTCTCTCTCTCTCTCTCTCTCTCTCTCTCTCTCTCTCTCTCTCTCTCTGGTTTGTGAACCACATTGGTCATGCACGTACTATTAATAGTTGATATTTTGGGGGAAACTTGCCCGAACCATTCCTTCCTCGACAGGCTGGGCCATCTGGCTGTGAGTAGAACAAGCTGGTTGCAGCTATACTGGAAGCAAAGGAAGAGATTGCACCTACGCCTTGAAAGAGAAAGCCTAAATCATTCTTGGAAGGATCAGCCAAGGTTCGCGGTTGTCGTACAATCAATAGTTATTTTTTTACATTTCCAAAGATTATAAATCTTCTTGTTATAATAATAATAATGTAATAATAATAATAATAATAATAATAATAATAATAATAAGAATAATAATAATAATAACAATAATAATAATAATAATAATATTATGAAAATTGAAATTTACGCCCACGATCGTTTTCTTCGTGCTAAAAATACGTAAGCAAGAGGCATATCGAGGACTTATTCTTAAATAGAAAAAAGAATGTTCTGTGCAAACTGTTTGTTTCCTTTTTTTTTCCTTTCGCCGCTGATTTTGATATTAGCACAGAGTGAGATAAATGCAAATAGATGGGCAGATATATATTGGGTACCTTAGATAGTTTCATAAAGCGTATACGTATATATATGTGTATATGTCTATTAATAAATATATATATATTATATATACTATATATATTATATATATATATATATATATATATATATAGTATATATGTAAGTAATGTATGTATTACAAACACACGCACATATTGATATATATATATATATAGATATATATATATATATATATATATATATATATATATATATATAATAGTATATATATATAATATATATATATATATATATTATATACACACATATATAAATAAAGGTTTTTTTGCCACGAAGGAAAAATGAAAAAGCGAGATAGCCAAGGGACCGAAAGTACTTGGCTATCTCGCTTTTCATTTTTCCTTCGTGGCAAAAAAAACTTTATTTATACATAGCATCACGTTTTATATACTTCGTGATCAAGTTATTTACACACATATATATATAAAATGTATGTACCTATGTATGTTCATGCACCCATGTGTGCATGGCTTAAACGTGGAGCATAAAACAAAACACCTTGACGTCTATGAGAAATACAAGACAATAAGACTGCCATTTACGAATAGATTCTCTTTCATTACTTCCTCTTAAATCCCGTACCATTCATCCTCCGCTTCGCAAATCATCGCTTGCCAATCCTCCAATTAATCATCACGCCGCCTATTCCCAACGGCTCACCCTACTCATACCTTCGTCCTAGGTGACCCTCTCCCCCTCCCCCTCCCCCCTTCCCCCTCCCCCCACCACCCCCCCCCGTCCCCCACCACCCTTCCCATCTTACCGGTGGAAAGTTTGACCCCATGTCAAATTCATCCTTGAATTTCCATCGATCGCATGTAAAACACAGACCTCGCAATAACGGCGGAGGGTGAAGAAACTCACCATGGATGGTAATTGCATAATGTCGTTGATTGTTGGGATTGCGCCCTACAACCCCCCACCCCCCTCCCCCCCCTCCCCGCCCCCCTGGCACCTACTCCTCATTCTCCACCTTCGCCTTACTACAACTCCTAACTCTCCCATCCTCTTCACTTCTACCTCCCTTCTTTCTTCGTCTGTCGTTTCCTCTGTTCCTCATTTCATCTTCTTATTCTCACCTTTCTATTCCTTCTTACTCATTGTTTACCTTTCTTTCTCTCGCTTTTTCCTCGCAATCAGTCGTTTTCCTTCTTTCTATTTTCCTTCTCCTTCTGGTAGTATCAGTTCCTCTACCTTTTGTCTTGTGCTTCCTCTGTTAGCCTTCATTTATTTCTCTACCCTTTTCTTCTTCTTCTCCATTCTTGTCTTCCTCTATTTACCCCTATTTATTCGCCTACTCTTTTCTTCTTATCCCATTTTGTCTTCTTCTATTTACCTCCAGTTGTTTCTCTACCCTTTCCTTCTCTCTTCTTGTCTTCCTCTTTGCCTCCATTTATTCCTCTACCCCTTTTTCTCTCTTCTTGTCTTCCTCTACGTCCATATATTCCTCTACCATTTTCTTCTCTTCTTCCATTGTTGCATTCCTCTATTTACCTCCATTTATCTTTTCTTCCTCATTTTACCCCCCATTTATCCCTCTGTCCTTTTCTTCTCTCTCTTTTCTTCTTTTATTCACCTCCATTTATACTTCCACTCTTTTTTTTTCTCTCCCTTATTTTCTTCCTCTATTTACCTCCATTTATTCCTCTGTCCTTTTCTTGTCCCTCCTTTTCTTCCTCTATTTATTCTTCTACTCTTTTCGTGTCCCTTCTTGTCTTTCTCTATTTACCTCCATTTCTTCTTCTACTCTTTTCTTCTCCCTTCTTGTCTTCCTCTATTTATTCTTCTACTTTCTTTCTTCTCCCTTCTTGTCTCCCTCTATTCACCTCCATTCATTCCTCCTTGTCTTACGCTCATCCTCCCTTCTTCAGTCCATCTTTCCTTTCCCTGTTTGCTCCAAATCTCTCCAACATATTCCTCCTCCTCTCTCTCTCTCTCTCTCTCTCTCTCTCTCTCTCTCTCTCTGTCGTGATTTATGCTGTTCAGAGCGACTTAATTAACAATTCCTGCTGGTGGCATTTCAGCACGGCAGTCGCCTGAAGGTCGCCCGATGGTTAATGGAAATTTCGGTAATTGGTCGTTTGGTTGCGCCCCGATAGAGAAAGGAGTTAATTGGATTAAAGGGAAATGTCAATTTTCTGCTGTTGGAAATGGCGATTTAGATCACTTGCTGAAGGGCGTACGTAGATGCGATGTGGTAATCTGGTCTGTTCGTTTGTTATGATACTCGTGGGCAGGTCCGCAAAAGGAAGTGTATTATGTATGTTCGTGTGGATAGTATGATATATATATATATATATAGTAATATATATATATATAATTATAGTATATATATATATATATATATGATATAATATATATATATGTATATATATGTGTATATATATATTTATACATATCTATATATATATATATATATATATATATATATATATATAGATATATATATATATATATATATATATATATATATATATATATATATATATATGCATTATGTTTTGTTAGCTAGTCAACTTCTTATACTTTTTTTTTTAGTATAACACCTTGAAACGTTCTCTCTCTCTCTCTCTCTCTCTCTCTCTCTCTCTCTCTCTCTCTCTCTCTCTCTCTCTCTCTTTATTAGTGTAACCCATATAAACGTCTCATAAAATAATATCAAATAAATTTTGTATCTGAATCAGCGTGAAAATGAAGCCATAAGACAAATAGAAACAACAAACAATAGACTCATTGCAGTAGAAACAGCCACTTCTTTTGGCATTGCTAATGAGAGAGGATTTCTTATACCAGTGGTTCTTGAATTGGAGGGCGTCAGCAATTTCCAGGGGAGGCCCTAGAAAAAAATGAAAGATTCTTTCATTATATTCGTTATTCTCTTAACAAGAATGTGGTATTATATTCAGAATTTAAAAAAAAATACAAAAGTATGGCCTTATAACGTTAGTTTCCTATAGTCTACTACTCTAGTTAGACTCGTTGGGCTTACCAAGTCTTGTGATTATTTACCTCCCTCCCTAACCATCGAAACAGCACCCTCTCTCTCTCTCTCTCTCTCTCTCTCTCTCTCTCTCTCTCTCTCTCTCTCTCTCTCTCTCTTCCCCTTTAAATCTGAAAGGTAATTTTACTCATAGATGCAAGGGGGCCGTAGAGGGAAGGACCAATTCTTAAGGGGGCGTGGTAATAAAAAGTTTAAGAACCACTAACCTATACAATTATTAAAATTTGTTTCGGTTATTAGAAGACTCATCATATTGGAAAGACAGAACCACTTATAGGCTTTGTAACTTAACACCAAAAGTTTATTCGTCAAATATTTCCACTCAGCAACTTACGGACAGACATTTATAATTGAAAGTTGCATTATCAAAAATGAACAGAGAGTTGTCGAGAGAGGACTGTATTCTTTACTCCATTCCCACAAGTGAAAGCCCTATGGTTCGAAAACTTACAATATACAGACGGTATGGAAAGCTGTCAAACCATTTCTCAGGGCTAGATTCAGATCTGTGACATATCATATAAGATATGCAGATTGCTACAATAATTACAGCGGATATTTATTATATATTTGCTGCTACACAAATACAAGACTTCGTTCTGTACACAATACATTAATTTCATATTAAAAAAAATAAGTTAGGGACAGTAGATAGTAGTTTTTTCCTATCTTTTTTTCATTGTAGTGAAAGTCATTTACAGAAAGTCGGGTAAATAATTTGACCATTACATAGACTATATCCTATTATCATTATTAGCTAACAGTCACGCGTGCTTAATCTTTTTCTTTGGTTATGACCACAAATAAGCAAAGAAAAACTTATTCAAATCGCATAATTAAAGAAAAATGTTAAGTCATCTCTTTGCAGACAGTTCCATCTGATATGCAAATCATGACTCTCACTGTCAAAAGAAGATTTCTTATATATAATTTGGGTCTTGAGAACAAAATGGTCTTCTCAAGGTTCAATATTACAGTGTTTTATGGAAATGAATTAAAGATATTTTCTCCATACTGCTAGGTAAAAGTCTTGTCTTACTCTTGAGTGGAATTTGATACGACATTCACCAGTCGGTACTCATGCACTCCATTTGGTTTGATTAGATGACTATGGATTACACAACTTTTAAAGATTATTTATACAGAATATTATGCCTAAATATTTAGCAGATTTTTGTAAGTCATATCCTTACCTTATTCCTAAACAAAGTTTTGATATTAAAGTTCATCTTTTGTCCATTTTCGAATTCCACGGTAGCTAGAGAATTCAGCAGCAGAGGTAACTCACCATTTCAACAAGGAGTTTATTGACAAGGTTGCAATCGTGGGGCGCTCAGTCTTAATTGAAACATGCCGTCCCATCATTGGAATTCCTGACAGACAAATATTTTACCGCTCTAAATCAATGCGAATTTCAGTATAAGAGATAATTATGTTATACCCAATTTCTTTGGCAAGTTCAGTATTAAACTTTCTGGCAAGGAGCTTATAACCCTTTCTCTCAGGCTGATGAAAATTCAGCTTTTTTAGTTTTCTGTAAACTACGGAGATGGGTATTTGTTTGTCTTTCCGCACTTTTTCTGTCCGCCCTCAGATCTTGAAAATTACTGAGGCTAGAGGGCTGCAAATTTGTGTGGTGATCAGCCACCCTCCAACCATCAAGCATATCAAATTGCAGCCCCTTTAGCCTCATTAGTTTTTATTTTATTTAAGGTTAGATTTAGCCATGGTCGTACGTCTGACAACGCTATATGTGCCAACAACACAGGCTACCACCGGGCTATGGCTTAAAGTTCCATGAGTTGAGGTAAACTGGACTAAGGCGCATTTTTTTTTGACTTATTTATTATACAGTAGAATTTGATCTCCCCTCAGGCATGTAGTAGAGTCCATTTGGACCCCACCAATGAAAGTTGCTTCTTAACTCTTATTAAAACATGTGGAAGTTTAAGCATGTTTACGTCGGCTGCACATTCTACTTCCGACTGGTAAGGCCTGGAAGGCAATCGACGTGCGGTATTCGACCTCTCTGGACCTGACAGAGGTTGAGACGTGTGACGTCACGACTCAGTACACATTGCACGGATGAAGAAGTAAATCTGTTGCGTGATCTAAAGCAATCTGACCCCTGACATGCCATTAATATGTCGATATTTATTAAGCAATCTTTTACACTTTAACAGATTTGACCTTCTCAGAGATTTATTTTACGAGTCTTTCTTCACGAGAGGGGTAGACGTCGATCGTAAGCTCTCTCTCTCTCTCTCTCTCTCTCTCTCTCTCAGTTTCTTTTACACTTGTTCGATTATTTTTGGTTAATTTTCACTACGCCTCCGACAATTTTTTATTACTCGACAATTTTTTCATTACTTCGGCATTTGTATTTCACTCTGTTGTTTTCTACACTACATCTAGAGGTTGACCCATATATTCTCTACAGTATCTGTAGAGGTTGACTCATTTATTCTCTACACTATCTGTAGAGGTTGACTCATTCATTTTCTATAATGTCAGTAGAGGTTGGCTCATTTATTTTCTATAGTATCTGTAGAGGTTGATTCATTTATTTTCTTCAGTATCTGTAGAGGTTGACTCATTTATTCTCTACAGTATCTGTAGAGGTTGACTCATTTATTCTCTATAGCATCTGTAGAGGTTGACTCATTTATTTTCTACAATATCTGTAGAGATTGACTCATTTAATTTCTACAGTATCTGTAGAGATTGACTGATTTATTTTCTACAGTATCTGTAGAGGTTGACTCATTCATTCTCTACAGTATCTGTAGAGGTTGAATCATTTATTTTCTACAATATCTGTAGAGATTGACCCATTTGTTCTCTACAGTATGTCTAGAGGTTGACTAATTTATTTTCCTTTATATATATATAAAGGACGTATATATATATATATATATATATATATATTATATATATAAGATGATCTTAGTATAAACAAATATCGCCTTTCCTGTAACATTCCTCATTCATTACCTACCTGAAGGACAGCAGCCTCTGAAATATAGTACTTACTTTCTGTATTTTGGCGTTTTTTATGGGCTCCTTTTATTCGCTGGAATTCTGTTGTACCAGAACTATATATATATATATATATATATATATATATATATATATATATATATATATATATACTATATTTCCCACACATACAGCATCCTTTTCATCAGGTAGTTGGGTTGAATGACCTGACCACCATTGCTGGCTGTTTCCAAAAACAGTTCTTTTAAAGGTAACCAACCCCAGCTGTTTTCGCTTATAAAGATTTTGTCTTTTAATTTCATTAACATGTAGATCGGTCTGATTCATAATCGCAATTCACTTCAGGTGGTGTTAAACCGCATCACGGTAAACACTGCAAAGAATGCACACAAAGGTGCCAGCCTCTTCCGTATGACGTGAAAAATATGAGCTGAAGTTTACGACTCTTGGTAATTATGGCTTTAAAGAACTCCCATCAGGGAGAGAATAAACCAACGATGATATATCGCACACGTAAAATAAACTCTTCTTTGAGAGAGAGAGAGAGAGAGAGAGAGAGAGAGAGAGAGAGAGAGAGAGAGAGAGAAGGGATTGTGTTGTGTAAATGGTCTAATAAAACTGAGATGTGCTCTTAGTAATATATAGTATTTTATGAAATTAATTTATTCGGAGAGAGAGAGAGAGAGAGAGAGAGAGAGAGAGAGAGAGAGAGAGAGAGAGAGAGAGAGAGAAGGGGTTGTGTCGTGTAAATGGTCTAATAAAACTGAGACGTGTTCTTAGTAATAGCATATAATACTTTAGAAAATTAATTTATTCGTTATGTGTATTTAGGTAACTATTGCCTATCTAAAACTACGTTTAAATAACTATTCCATTCTTAACGTAACTACTGAACAAAGATATTTCTTCATTCAAGACTTATAAGGTCATCGGTCCATTACACCAAAGTCTTTCTGAGTAGACATGCACGATGTTTATTCCCCTCCTGTGTTCTTCGTGTCCTGCATATCCTCGATTGAAGGATGTGTCTTTTTAATTATTCTGCCATTTATTAATGAGTCCAACAAACGTTTGGATTCCTCTACTCATGCTCCTGAAATGTCTTTTTATTTTTTTGTTTTTGGTTTGACATTAGGCTATATTAAAAGTCTTCAACACAGCCTGCTGCACTGATTCGTTTCGGTTTTTACGTGCTATGAAAAAGTTTGGCAATATACCCATGCTCTCTCTCTCTCTCTCTCTCTCTCTCTCTCTCTCTCTCTCTCTCTCTCTCTTAACTCCACGATTTCTACACTGTTTGGATACAAAGCCTCAGATCCGAGATCCAAATGGAAGAATATGAAGAAATCCTGCAACGGACATTGGAATATCTTTGATGTACTCCCTTCCTTGGCAATACATCTTAATACATCTTTCACGTCACCCCCAGGATATGTTTGGATTGAGTTGCTGCAGTCAACAAACTCTCGTATACTCAACTTACTGGTTAGGTTCGCAGAAGTGCGATTGGTTCTAATGGGATGCGCCTATGTCTCTCCGTCTTAGCCAGGGTGTGTGTGTGTGTGTGTGTGCTGGCTTCCCGTTGCAGCATTATGTAATATGACCGTACACATACTTACACACACATACACTTACTCATATAATATATATAGATATGTGGGTGTGTGGGTGTTTAATTATATATATATATATAATATTATATATATATATATATATATATATATATATATATATACACACATCACACACACACACACACACACACACACACACACACACACACACATATATATATATATATATATATATATATATATATATATATATATATATATATATATATATATCGATAATAGCCAGAGCCAGTGGGGCCGAAACTGTGGAGCTAAAATGAATTTTCAGCTCTCTCTCTCTCTCTCTCTCTCTCTCTCTCTCTCTCTCTCTCTCTCTCTATATATATTATTATATATATAATATATATATATAATGTGTGTGTTTGTGCTTGTGTGTACGTTCAGATTGCATAATGTTGCAACATGAAGCCTAGTATTACTTCAGGAAGAAAAGTGTTTGTAGCGGCGGTGAGATAGAATACCTTCAGTACAAGCAGGCTTATATAACACGTCTTTATGGCCGGCGTCTGTTATTAATGGCCTCTTTGCTCGCCTGCGCTGTTCTAGTTAATTTTACGACCCTGGCGGAATACGAATCCATTTGAATAGGGTTGTTCAGGCTAAAATCGTAATAGCGAAAATCTCTGATATATTACGCAAACACATTCACAGCTCTATCATCGTCGTCGTTACTGCTGTTGTCTGTCGGTGTAATTGTAGTCAGTGTGTTATCTCCCTAATGATTGTTTCGCTCAGCGTCATAAATTTCGGTGTTTGTTATCTCCGAAACCTGTTTTCGTTTGGGCCTTGCATGACAACGAGCCGCGCGTGTCTGTGCCATGATATCCGACTTCATTCGACGATTGTTTAAAATGAGCTTTTTTCAACCCTCGCCTTTCAATTGCCATTCGGGTTCGCGGTGAGCATTCAAGCTCCTGACAGTCTCGTTGGACGAGTGGGTTACGTGCTTGGCTACTGATTCGGTAGTCCGAAGTTCGATTCTCCGCTCTGCCAACGTGGAACCAGGGGGAATGTATTTCTGGTGATTAGAAATTCATTTCTTGATTTGATGTGGTTCGGATCCCACAATAAGCTGCAGGTCCCGTTGCTAAGTAACCAATTGGTTCCTGGTCACATGAAAAAAATGTAAGCCTTCGGGTCCGCCCTAGGAGAGCTGTTAATCAGCTCAGTGGTCTGGTTAAACTAAGATGTACTTAACTTTTCCAGCTCCTGCTTTTCATTTTCGATCACTTGAATGGACTGTGAGTGTTGCGGCAGCTTTGATTTTAAAAGTCGTGCTTCAGGTCTACAGTGAAAATGACAGCTTCTGTCTTTCGATTCGAACTCGTGTACCGTGAAAGTTCAAGCTCTTGTGTTCAAACTCTGTAAATATATCAGCTCTTGTTTCACAAGTCATACTTGAACATCCAGGAGGCTATTAGTGTTACTCCTTCTAAGTCATACTAGAGTGTTCGGTGGATATTTGAGGCGTTATTTCCAGGGGGATTCAAGCTCTTCTTTTCCATTCTTATTTGTATGTTGACTGAATTCATACGTCCTGGTCAGCAATTCCTTCTCGGAAATATCCTGCATTGAGCATTCAGGCACTTGCTTTGAGGCGGTAATCGAATTTATAATGAACGTGTCCACTAGCATATTTTAGTTCATTTTCGTTTGCAATATGAGCATATCTTGTAGTTTTTCCGTTATGTCGAATTACTGCTTACAGAGGGATTTAACTTTTGTTTTTTTCAACCACCTATTCAGTGTAGATTGTATTTTCAGCTTTTTCGTTTTCCCAGAAATATTCAGTTCTACATTAAACTTTTCTTATTGTCTTTCCAAGATACAATATTTATACCATTCATAGTTTTATGTGTTTTAGCCAAACTTAGGCCGAGATGGAGCATTTCAGGTTCCGCTTTGTCAAAACATTCTTAGAGTTTAGATTAAGATCTTGGGCCTCAATTTTATTTATTTATTTTTTTTTTTTTTTTTTTTCGTCTTATGAAGGCGAATTAGCTTCTCAAGTGTTGCTTGGTTCAGTTGCAGCTTTTTTTTTCCTTTTTTTTTTTTCCTTTTTTTTTTTTTTGTGTTCATCTTATAGGAGGATTTAAGCTGAATATTTACCCTTTTCTCAAGTGGTTATTACAGCAAATTTCCTTTTCTAAAATTCTGTCTACTACAGGTGTGCCCAGCTAATCATGTACACCTGTGCAAACTACACGTTTATATTTAGCCGTATAATTTCCAATAGGCAGAAAGGGTAAAATTCCCTTATGCAACTTACGTGAAGATTACGACCTACTTTGGTGTCTCCAAAAGCCTGAAGTTCCTTTAGTGATTAAGTGTAGCTGGATCCGTTGGAATAGTGGTTGGTGTCGTGGCATGCCAGGGCGATGAAAAATCAGTCTATCATGATCAGTTACTGCTGCAGTGTGGGGTCTGTGGTGGGATATTGAAACCAACATTCTTTTGAAGTTTGAATTTCATGTCAATGGCCCTTGTGTGCTTGTTTTCGTCTAATAAGTTTAGTTGGGAAAACCTCTATCGCGAGAGTTCATAAAATGTTTTAAAGGGTCCACAATACTAATACAGTTGTCAAAAGTTCGTGTAACACTTTCTAAAGTTTTACACAAACTTTTAACAATTATATTATTGTAGACCCTTTAGAACAAATAATAATAATAATAATATTTGAAGGTAAACAAGGGGACCAATTGCTTTCTTATGTGAATATGTTCCGTTTTGTCATTGATAATTCAATAAGCCATTGTGATACCAGAAACATGGCAGATTGAAGGACGAACAGTATCTCATTATACTTTAGCCTCCATTCTGAACTCCTTTTCAGTAGCAGTATCTTACCGATGTGTATAAAATATATGATTTTGAATAGTCGCCTGTCATAAGAATTTGAAATATTTATCTTTTGCTTTTATTTTTGCCGCCTGTTTTTTTTTTATGTTTTTGGAAGTAACATTGTTTTGTAGATTTCACTGTACGCATAAGAATGAGAGTAGAAGGTACTGAGATATATGAAATCACTTTAACAGGATGATTAGTTCAATTCTTTCATTTATTTTATTAATTTAAATGTAATATGATTGTAATTTGATTGAACATTTCAGAGCATTCTTATTTGTATAATAAACGAATAAGATATTTGGTACTCATGAAAAGGGCCAAGATGCTTTCTAAGATTATTATTATTATTATTATTATTATTATTATTATTATTATTATTATTATTATTATTATTATTATTATTATTCGAGGGCATAATGCAACGGCACATAAATTAACAATTTGTGAAAATATCTTTTCCTCCTTTCCAGGTATGGTTATGTCACGTTGGGTGCTGGCCAGTGCAAATCATCTTTAGGTAAGATACATTTATTATAAAGAATTACTCAAGATAATCTTTCAATTAACTATTTTTATTTTCACGAAGCGTGGCGTTCAATCCATTTTCGTGACAGGTAATGAATGTTTTACCTTCAGAATATTTCACTCAAAACCTGGTGGTTAGGAATGGGTGCTTTTTGAAGTATAAAACACACGCATTTCATTCATTCATTTATACTGAGTGCAGCCTGGGGGCTAATCTTTTCTGAAGTGGGTTGGGCAGTCAGCTTCAAGTGGAAGAAGTTAAGGAATTATGTTATTCGTCGAAAAGACCCGAAGACGTCGACTCTTCTTGGATACCTTGGAGGACCCCTCTAATGTATCCTTAGGATGCCAACACCCCTTCATTGTATTCATGACGGGGGTTCTGGGACAAGGTGGAGGCGGGGACAGAGAGAGGAAGGGGGGGGGGAGAAAAGATGGAGGGGGGTAGGGGGGGGGGCGAGAAGATGGTGGCTGGGGGGGTTGGGGTGTGTTCTTGAGGTGAGTGGACTCTTGAGGGAGACAAGACTAGGCCAGATAATGGAGGGGGAAAGGTTAGATAGATAGAAAGAATACATTTACTACATCAAAGACTCTTTGATTTATCCACGCCCGGTTAGTTATTAGCATCCTGGGATATCTGGACTTGGTGGGAGATGTAAAGGTAATTACTCTCGTGAACCTGGAAATGATAAAGGCTTCTATGGATGAATTGCATTTTTGTCGTTACTTGGCAAAGTAGCTTGTTTTTATTTTTTTATCTTTTAATTTTTTAGAAAATCACCCGTAACTTTAATAAGTTACTGGTGGTTATCTTAAAAGAAAATGGAAACTTTACTTTTATTTTCTTCAGCATTAAATCAATCTTCAACACGAAGGACCAGTAAAGTGCATGCACACTCCGTATAAAAGTCAGATTTTTATTTTCTTATCTTTTTATTTTATTTTATTTGTATTTATTTTTTTGCAAAAGGGGTTTTAACCTCGAAGTTCTACGTAAAGTATTGAACACTTCTCCGTTAGAGTTGCGTGTGGGCGTGAACGCATCCTGGCGAGGGTGAGACTCCTTTTGCAACAAGGGTTGCAATAATGCTTTTGGTGTTTGGGGCAGCATACATTAATGGGACTGTCTGATCGGTGGTGCTCGGTGTCCGGCCGCTGAAGGGTCCGGCCCATTATTTCTCCCTCGCTATTTTTAGCTGCGGTCTCCTCCTCTTCTTGGTCTCGAGAGCTTAGCGAGGAGCAGATTGTGGCTTTTCAGATGGTCGCTCTTCTATTTATATATCCCTTCTTCTCTTTTTCTTTGTAGGTTTGTTTACGTCTGTTCCTCCAGGAAACTTCGCTTGTTTGTTATCGTTTTGGTTTGTGGAGATTTTCTTTGTTTTGTTTCGCGTTGTGGCTGATGGTATTTTTGACAGAAAACGTTCGTTGCAAATATGTATGGTTTGGCTGTAAACGTTCCAGTCATATGATTTACGAGGAACAACAGAAGGTTGGGAAGAGGATGTTTTCTGCTTTGACGCCCTTGAAATTGTATCTTCTTTAGGTCTGTTGCAGGTAAGGAACTTAGTTTTGGAAACTGTATCTCAGAGAATTATAGTTTGTCAAAGGTAATGCAAAAAAAAAAAAAAAAACCCTTATGCGGTAAAAATATTTAAAACCTTTGGGGGGGAAAAAAAAAAAATATTCCTTTGTATTTAAACCAATATCGTCTTTATTAATATTCTCTTCCTGTGTTTCAAACGAGATTATACCTGATGAATTTGCTTTGCTCTGAGCCTGGAAAAATATTCTGAAGTATTTATAATATTAATTTAGAAGGTCAAGTTTTTTTTTTTCATAGATAGACTTGAAATATTTCTCTCTCTCTCTCTCTCTCTCTCTCTCTCTCTCTCTCTCTCTCTCTCTCTCTCCAACAAAGAATTTTAGAATGAACAAACTATTCAAAACTGGGCAAGTAATCTCTGCCTGGTTGTCTCTCTCCATGAATGACCTTTGACCTCCAGAAATAAGAACCTCTTCGAAATTGGGAGAGTACTCACAATAGCCCTGCAAATGTGCTGGATCCGGTTCGTTAGTCCAAAGTTGATAGAATGACTGACCTCTATTACATACCACTTCCTGTTGAGTTTTGGTGAATGCCGAAGGAGGTCATAAAACCTCCTGGAATGACCTGACCCAGGTCCAAACGGAACATTGAGCATTCACATTCACGGGGCCACCAACATTAGGTATCGGGGAAGACTACAGGATTCCGACCTCAGGTGAACATTGAATGACAAGTAGATTTTTATATTTTTCTAGTTTTCTGTAAAAAAAAAAAAAACGATCGAAATGGTTATTTGTCTGTCCGCCCTCAGATCTTAAATACGACTGAGGCTAGAGGGCTGCAAATTGGGATGTTGACCATCCACCCTCCAATCATCAAACATACCAAATCGCAGTCCTCTGATCTCAGTAGTTTCTATTTTATTTAAGGTTAAAGCTAGTAGCCATGACCGTGCGTCTGGAACCCCAACACAACAACATCACGGCCGGCTGAGAGGTTCTTTGCCCGTGGCGAAGGGTTTCATACAGCGTCATATGCTGTACAGAAAACTCGATTGCGCCGAAGAAGCTTCGGCGCCTTATTTTACTTTTTTTTAACCAATGTTAACATTAGTTAAATCACACTTTATCTATGTATCATGCCTGTGAAATGGGATCATCGTTATTTAATTAGGGTCTAATTGAGTGGCGAGTTAATTAATGTGCCTCTTTTCTTATCAGACGATCACCGTGTTAAAACGAAAAAAAATTGTGTTCGTTAGATTCATTCCTTTTCACTAGCGCCATCTTGTTACTGTTTTCCAAACTAAGATGTTAAATGTAAAGCGCTATTTGAAGGTTTTTGGAATCATCCCCTTTTTTTGAATTCTGCCTTCATGTTTTTTTCTCCTTGCGTTCAATTTGCCGAAAGAAGAAGAAGAAGAAGAAGAAAAAAAATATATATATATGATATATATATATATATATATATATATATATATATATAAATGAATATATACTATATATATATATATATATATATATATATATATATATATATATATATATATATAGAGAGAGAGAGAGAGAGAGAGAGAGAGAGAGGAGAGAGAGAGAGAGAGAGATCTGTATCTAATAAGATGAGCCATAAAATTGCCAAAAAATAGAAAGTAAGGACTATATTTCAGAGACTGCTGCCTCTCTCTTCAGTACCTACCTGAAGAGAGACAGTAGTCTCTGAAATATAGTACTTACTTTCTATATTTTGGCAATTTTCTGGGCTCCTTTTATTAGATGGAATTCTGTTGTAGCAACATGTATATATTTATAAACAAGCATATATATGTATATTCTCGTATATATCCATACACACACACACACACACACACACACACACACATATATATATAGATATATATATATATAGATATATATATACACATATATACATATATAATATATATTATGTAGATGTAATATGTATGTATACATGAATGATCTTGAGCCAAAGTGAAAGCAAATTGTCGGGTAGAACATATCTCTGTCATTGGACTTACTCTTTGCTTCTAAATATACATATATACATGATATATATACATATATAAGCATACATATAAGCTAAGAGTAAGTGCATGTAGTCTTTAGTCTAATAACAGAGATCTGTTCTCCCCGACACTTCGCTTTCACTTTGGCTCACGATCATTTTGGTGTTCAAGGCTCACTCCGCTAATCATGGGTTCACATTTTTTTTTTTAATTATTCAATCTTGGGGAATGTTTTGAAAGCGCAGTAGAGGAAGTCGGTCTGTCTGTACGCCACTCTCCACAATGCAATTCTGTGCGGTTAATTATCAGTTCCGATTTTTTTACCTTTTTATTTTATATATATGAGATTAGGGAGGTCGAGAGGTCGGCGTTAGTTAAATGAAATATCATTTGCTTCCAGTTTGGTATTATACTCTTGTGATATGACGGAGAGGGATTTATTCCTTCGTTTGAATTCAGCGTTATGTATATGATTAGTGTTACACGCACAAATGAGCATGCGTGCGCTCGCGCATATATATTTATACAGTATTTATATGTGTATATACATGTATAATATATATATATATAGTATGATATATATATATATATATATATATATATATAATATATATATACATTGTATATACACATACAAATACTACTTTATATATATGCAGGTACAGAAACAATTCAAACTATACACCCATATATGCACAACTATATATATATATATATATATATATATATATATATATATATATATATATATATATAATGTAAATATAGACATGATTAAAACCATACACACACAAACATTCAAGCAAAAAACATACACACACAGTACATATTACCTATTATGTGTGTATACATAGATATATTTATATATATAATTATATAACAATATTATATATATACATACATACATAATCATATAATATATTTATAATATATTATATATATTATATAATGATATTTTTTTTTTTTGGACTGAAGATGAACCCAGGGAAGGGTTCGAAAGCTTTTTGTAAAGTCTTCAAAATTATACACGGACTTTTTACACTTTGTATTATTGTGGACCCTTTAGAACATTATATACACTCTCGTGATAGAGAGTTTATCTCTCTATATATATAGTGTTGTGCGTATATGGGTGTATAGTTTGAATTGTTTCTGTACCTACATGCATACAAGCACACAACCATACATACATACATACATACATACATACATACATACATATATCACTCTCGTCTTCATATAACTACCCATAACAAGACCAATAACGATGGAAAAAACAAAACATCTTACTATAAACGAAACTGCAATCTAGAAACTGTATAACTATAGCGTATTATCAATTTAATATTTTAATTATCATCAAACTATTTTCCTTAACAGTATTGTTGGCAGTATATTGACGTTGAAGGAAGATCTTGTAAACTGTGGCGAGCCACATATGTCAACATATGATGCAGCATTATATTTAAGAATGTAATAAATTATCAGAATTTACAGATTCTCAGATGAACAGTGTAACCTATCAAGTTTGTAATTTTTTTTTTATTAATGGTTTGTCCTAGAATTGTTTGTTTATTAGTATCCCAAATTTCACTGGAACTAATGTTTCATATTAATATGTAATGTATATTGAATAAATTGTATTATTTGTTGGTTAGTATGCTAGCATGCTGATACACCCCATTTGATGTAGATGACAATGTCAATAAATCTCTAATAAATAAATAAATGGATAAATATTTTCCTTGATTATAAATCGGTACGAAGAAACTGACATTGTACCTCACTCTTCTAATTTCTTCACTCTGTTAAAGCTGTAAACAATAAGTGCTTTGAACTCTTTAGCATCGCTGCTTTTCTATTCTGCGGGCTCGTGCTGTTGTGTTGAAACTTGGTTGAAGGTTTTATTGATATCGAAAAAATAAATAAGAAAAGTTTGCTGTCATTGGTCAGTGTCGATGCCGGATGTTTTGGGTGGGTAGGTCGGATAGAATCTCTCTCTCTCTCTCTCTCTCTCCCTATCGTCTCAAGATAGTTCCCGTCTAGGGCCCCCTTCCTTGTGGAATAAGCTACCACAAGCTATCAAGGATGCTGCCACTCTACATTCTTTTAAGAATAAATTGAAGAAACGCCTGTTACATTAGTATTCCCTTCCTATGAATTTATTTTAATGCTGATCTTTCATTACCTCCTATATATATATTAATATGCATTGTAGAATAACCAGCGTCAATTGGAAATAAAGTTATTATTATTACCATCTCTCTCTCTCTCTCTCTCTCTCTCTCTCTCTCTCTCTCTCTCTCTCTCTCTACAACTGGAGTGACTTGTTTTATTGTGGATAAGAAATAAGGAAAAAGGAGAGGGCTGGAGCTAGCTTACTGCTCTAAAGTAAAAAAGAGAGAGAAATGGAGTGTCTAAGTAAAATTGTCGTGGGGCAGACCCACTTGTTTAATGGTTTGTTCTGGCGCGGTTGTGGTTATTTGTCTCTCACGTTGGCGTTTGGCGCCGATGTTTTTATTTACTTTTCAGATAATTGTTCTCTTTTTTGTTAGTGCTTAGCATCGGTACATTTTCTTTTTCTTCGTATGTTATTGTGTATTATACTGGCAATGAAAATTAGATTTCATTGACATTATTTGTGCTAGGATTTAGAAAGATGTGAAGGAGCGAGAGGGTATGTCAGTAAATTTTGTGATGGATTTTTGTATTTGGTTCAGAGACATATTATTGATCAGGACTTCATTAGCAAGAATATTTGTAAATGAGACTTTTCGGTCACATACATTTATCCATTTGTGTACTTTGATTAGGCTGGTCCTCATGGACGATAATCATGAAGACATTTATACAAATAAAGATGCCATAGCGTCGTTACTTCTCAAAAAAAAAAAAATTATACCCGAAAACCAGGTTATTGTTCCCTTTCATTTAAAAGCAAGTAAAAAATGCGCCTCAGTGTCTTAGGCGCAGTCGAGTTTTCTGTACAACGTGTATGAAACTCTCAGCCGGACGTGGCTGCCTGTGTTATTGCGAAGTCAGACGCACAATCATGGCTAACTTTAACCTTGAATATAATGAAAACTACTGAGGCTAGAGGGCTGCAAAATGGAATGATTGGAGGGTAGATGATCAGCATACCAACAAAGCCATCTCAGTACCTTTCCTTTACAGGAAACTAAACACCAAATGGTTATTCCAGCCCTATAGATTCCAAGCATGGCCGCGAGGGCTCTATCAGCCAGCAACGGACGAAACTAGAATCTCGAGAGGAAGGAAGGCGAGCGACTTCGTGTTGCGATCGAGTTGACGCAGTTTTCGGGAAACACGAAACCTCCTCCAACCTTGTAAGGAAGAGTGGATCTATTCAGCGCCTCTTTCATGTAGTGAAAGTTGTCCGACCCAGAACGATATTTTGATGTGACAACGCTCTCTCTCTCTCTCTCTCTCTCTCTCTCTCTCTCTCACGTTTGAGGGTCAACTAGACCTACCCATCGTAAAGTGCCGCTCTGCCCTCATAATTCCTTCTGTAATTAGCATGTAAATTAAACTATGGTTTAATGACAGAAATTAGGCTCGCGAAATATGTGGAAGTCTTGTGTTTGTTGCTCTGCTGCTGAGCCAGTTCATTGTATTTTGACCTCGAGCCTCCTGAATTTTTCAACTTGGGATTTTCGTTGTAGTTACTCTTAATCCTTTTCGCATTCATCGCTTCAATTTATTGGTAACTCGGACTAGTAAAGGAATGACTTTGTATCATTTCAAGTCTTTGATATATAAAATCGCTATCGACAGTCTGAATAAGGATGAGTCGTGTGTTGGCACTTAAGGAATAATTTAAACCAGTGATCCTAAGCTTTTTTTTGGCCCATGGACCCTTTCGCCATATGTCAGAATGTCATACCCCGCCCCCTTCCAAAACTGCCTCGAAAGGTGCGTTCCAGATAATATGCAACAAAGTACTAACACAAACACACATGCTAGCAGAGAAAAAGCAAGCCAGCGAACCGATGTACACTGAGTTTTGTGTGGGCCTAGAGACAGTTTGAGCCTGCCAGTCTGTGGTCACAATTCCCCCTGGTTGAGAACCACTGGTTTATACCTTAATGAAGCTGGGAGAACTATGCACTGCCTAGATAAAGCATAACAGTGCAAGAAGACATAATACAAGAAAAGTTTAATTTTTACATTATCAACGAGAGGTCCTTACCTAGTGTTTATGGAGCAAATATACATAAGAGAGGTTTAGCGGTTAAATGAAAAGTGAGCCATATTAGTCGCGAGAGAACAATGAAACGGGAATATCTTATATCACTAAACTATGCGGATAAAAGTATCTAATTGCAAAGGAAAGTTCGGCTCAAGAATGTTTTGTCCGCATAGTTACAGATTTTATATATTAACAGTTGCGAACGGGAAGAAAGCAAGTTGTAGGTCTGAGTATATTTAGGAATGAAACTTGAAATTAAGTTTCCATATGGTTTAAAAATGGTAACATGACCATTAATGGTGAACTGATTTTAGTTTGGAAAAGTGTCGACGGTTCTACGACTGATAAGAATCATAGATGGAACTACACAAGGACGATAGAAGAATAGAAATTGAGTGTTTGTATAATTGTGAAAGTGAAATTCGCAGATGATCAAGAAGTACTTGAGTAGTTAAGACAAGAACGATATACATTGCTAAAGTAGAGCATCTCAAAATAAGTACAATTTGGAACTTAACGAAAGAATTATTGATTTAATATCTGTTTTATGTAAGTAAAGTGTGATGATGTGTGTAAAAGGAAGAAAGCCATGGAATTGTGGAAGGATATAGCAGGAAGAATTTGTAAAAAGCTGGTAAATAGAGAGGAAGGTTTAGTTAAACGTTTGATATATCCGTCCATTTTTCTAGGCTACCGAGGCTACCGTCTACAAGACTAAGTGTTCAAGAAGCCAAAGCTGAAGAAAAATCACCAAATAATTCTTTTAAGACTATGTCCTTTTGTTCTTTAATTTCCGATGAATATGCAGTCTCTCTCTCTCTCTCTCTCTCTCTCTCTCTCTCTCTCTCTCTCTCTCTCTCGTGTGTTTCCTGTTGGAGCCGCGAGACCAATGACACCATTACACATACCAAACATACTATATGTCGAAATCCTTTTACTTGTAGAATGTCCCTTTGTTTGCCTCGGCGCGAACCCGGAGTTCGTAGAGAACGGAAAGACGAGAGCCGATTCCTTATTGAAACTGCGCAGCCACAATGCAATCGACCTCCCCAAGGTTTCGTCATTTTTTGAGGATTTGGCGTCAGCAACCGGTTAGGTATATCAAGGTCCTTTAGTTTTTGTGCCAATACGATTTTAAGGATCTTAATTAGAAGGGTCTTTAACCTTTAACCAAGTTAATTGACTCTGTAGGGGTGTCTTCTTACGCCAAGATCTGAGGTTTCGTAGACGCTGCACCGGAAAATACAGACCCTCGTACCACCACTTTTCTTATATATATATATATATATATATATATATATATATATATATATATATATATATATATATATATATATATCATATATATATATATATACATATATATATATATATATGTGTGTGTGTGTGTGTGTGTGTGTGTGTGTGCGTGTGTAAATATAACTTAATTGAGAACCCGCAGACAGAGAACATATAATAGGTTTCATTGCTGGTACAGTGAGAACATAAAGCTTTAAATATCTCTCTTCAAAAGTTGGGCGGTTTGCGAGTCTGTTTTCCAAATGAAGCATTGTTTGGATAGTCTTGGCGAGCTTTGAATTGTTGTTATGTTGTTATATGTTTACATAACTCAAGGACGAATAGTTTTGCTGCGGTGCGATTGTAACTTAAAACTTAAGATCGTGTTTCCAATTTATTTGACTTTTGCGGTAAAATCAAGTTATTTTGATTTTATTTGTTTGCCAATGGCATCGTCTTCAAATTGTCGTCAGTGTTTTCTTATATTCTCATGATAGCAGTGTTTATTTACATTTCAACTTTTATTTATGACAGGTAATTTATTTCATTAAGTTAAAAATGTCTATAGATTGTTCCATTTTATTTGTTTTAATTATATTCAAGACGTTAACAGCAGACAAATATGTCCGGAAAATTGGGATACCATTCTCTTATTACATTAAATAATATTGAATTATTCATCCTAAATAGAAATAATAACCTGAAATGCAGTTACTCCTATGACCGAAATCTAGACAACACCAGTTCATTATCTCGCAAAAATTTGGTTGGTTAATCCTATTTTCCATGTAATCACATTTCTTCTGTGACACTCGTATCGTGTCTGTGTTATCAATTCCACAAATCTCCATTCATCCCAAGCCACCCATAGGAGGAGTCAGGATGACTCTGTCACGTACTGTTCTCCCCTTGGGAAGGACATGTCCAGGCAATCACCAACTAGTTCCTCATTGGACGAGTCGGTTGCGTATTCGCCAACTATTCTGCTAGCCTGAGTTCGCCCCCAGCTGTCACCAATGCGGAAACAGAGAAATTGATTTCTGCTGATTAGCAATTCATTTCTCGATGTAATGTGGTTCGGATCCCACAATAAGTTGTAGGCCCCGTTGCTAAGTATCCAATTGGTTCCTAGCCACGTAAATTAAAATCTAATCCTTCGTGACAGCCCTAGGAGAACTGTTAAACAGCTCAGTGGTCGGGTACAAATGGAACTTCTGTAATTTCCCTAAGGTATTCTTCCTGAAGCTTCATTCTCAAATCGACAAAATCTTTCAGACAATTTCATTGTCATACATGATGCTTGTCCATATAGCAACAAAGATTGAACTACACTAATACATATAATTAACTTTTGGAAGCAATTCAAGTCTGTTGAATTGCCAAATCTTATTTAGCTTGCTTATTTTTGGATATTAATTTTTTTTAGGTTGTTCACTTAATCGCAACTCCCAAGGGAATGTTTTGGATATTATTCATAAGTAATAGAAAGAAGCCTCATTAACCATTTCTTCATCTATTGTTATTTTACCCATCTGTGCGATCTTTTCCTTACCATTTTTGGCGTACTTGTTCCATGTGAATAGGTTTCATCTACTGAAATAATAATCAAGTACTTTAATCCTTCTAGTCGTTACTTCTATCTAAAGTTCTAAACATTGTCTTCTATAGCCGACCACTTTTTTTTTTCATGGTACAATCCATCGAAGGGCAAAGAGCAAAGGTGACAGAACGTTTCCTTGTAGCACCCCACTGTTTACTGCAACATTAAATTTATATCTGCTTCGTTCAGGGACACCTCATTATCTTTACAATTTTTAACTGGAATGCCACGGTGACGTGATACCCTCCATGATAGTGGTCTGTGGACTCTACCAAATACTTTCTCGTAAGAAGAAAAAATAAGAATGGGTGCTCAAGTCCATACACTGTTTCTTATTAATATACTAGTTAAAACCAGCTTGTTCATTTCTACGCTTTTTAAAACAGGTTGATAGTACTGACTGTATTCTTCATGAGTGATGTAAATGTAATAATGCCTCTTCTGTAGTTACCCTATTCAGTCAGTTACTTTTCTTGGCTAGCTTGGCAAAAAAAAAAAAAAAAAAAAAAAAAACTATTATTGGAACACCAGGCAGCTATTATGGCCTTAATTCAGAACGTCCTGAGTGGAAATGGGAAAAATTTATATAAGGTTTATTGCATATATCGTAATATTCAGCTATTTCATAGCGTTTCGCCACAGAGGCCGGTTTCCTTTCATCATATTAGAAAAACACTGATCATCGATGGTTTGATTTGATTTTCCAATTTATAAATGATAGTTAAGTACGTAATTGCCATACGCTTATGGAAATTAGCGTAATTTCACAGTTTCTTGCCTGACCAAGTCATAAAGACAAGTAGCAGTATCATTATAGCATATTACAAAATTTAAAGCTTCCATTTGGAATTTACGACATTCCTGGATAGTTAGTGGTGCTTAGCGTTCCTCGCTTTATATTCTGGTTTGCTTACTTGACCGATGTATCTATCCTGCTGTTTGTAGATGTCTGATCTTCTCATGTGCTGAATTTAGTCGCTTTACGGACGTTGGTGACCATATAACCAATTTTATTCCAGCCTTGTGTTCTGGCCCTCCTCTGTATTGCAACTGAGTTCTTTTGCTTTTGGGTCAAATCGAGCACGCCTTCCTTTTCATAACTATTGCCTTTTTTTTTTTTTTTTTTTTTTTTTATAGCTCGTATGATATTTTATTTGTTTAATGAAATAGTTAACTTATAATCTCGACAAAACTGCAAATAACACAAAACCTAATGTTCCCCCGAATCTTGTATGTATTCGCGATTAGTGCAACTATTGGTCGCTGAATCCACCCCCGTAGGGGTGGGGGGGGGGGGGGGGGTAGCGCCCTCAGTGTACCTCATTCGGTTCAATGTAGGCATTACTTAAGGTTCTTTGCAGCGTCGCTTCGGCACCTAGTTGCAACCAAGGCACTACTATTCCTTTTACTGTACTTCCGTTCATATTCTCTTCTTCCATCATACTGTCCACCCTCTCCTAACAATTGTTTCATAGTGCATCTGCGAGGCTTTCCTCCTGTTACACCTTCAATCCTTTTACTGTCAATTTCCGTTTCAGCGCTGAATGGCCTTAGTTGCCCCAGTGCTTGGCATAGTGCCAAAAATCTATATAAATCAAATTAAATCGCCAAATCACAACTCAGAATAAACCAAAAGTTAAACGTCCATCACCTACCGGAAAATTATTCATTTGTAGACAGAATCAGTTGGTTTTTTCAGTGGACTGAGCATGATAACAAATAGTTTGGTTTACATTATTAAGTATTCATTATCTTTTAGATGGAATATATCAGGCTTCACTCGGGTTGGAAGTGATTCTCTTAAACTGATCCAACTAGTTTTTTTCCTTCTTATGCCTTGTATTACAATGTTCTGTAAGACATTGAGAAGATTATGCGGGACATTATCGGTCTCAAGGACTCTGACTGCTCTTGATTATAGAACGTACATCACTGCTGTCTGAAGTTGTTAACTAAATCGTTAGGACTTTTGGCTGTAGAAGAAATCAAGTGTCTTTCATTTCCACTGTGCGATGTTTTATAACCTGACATAAATGACCTTCAAGTCTTGACTCCTGTAGCTATAGCTATTGGAAAGATTGGGTTTGAGTAAAACGTGATACTTTTTCGTTATTCTGTTGTCCTTAGTTTCACAGACTGAAGAGATATTAGTGAATGTCTTAGCGTACTTTGGTAAGGTTTTATTGTTGATAATTGTAGTAGGCAGTATTCATGTTAATAATTGTAATAGGCAGTATTCGTGTTAATAATATTTGTAGTAAACGGCATTTATGTTAGTAATTGCAATAGGCAGTACTCGTGTTGATAATTGTAGTGGGCAGTGCCTGTTTAGAAATCTATAAGTAGATATGCACTGACCCATTTGAAATTATAAGTTTTTAAGTTGTTGTGTGTGTGTATGTGTGTGTTTACATACACATCCAGCCAGTCCCCCAACATATTGTGTGTGTTTGTGTGTATTTACTGAGACGTGTGTAAAATCAATCGTGCATAGTTCCTTAGCTCGACTGGTGCGCCGACTTCTGTCGCAGGGAATTTCAAAGACAGAGTGATTTAGATTTCCTGTAATTCCATCATTTAAATCCCCGAAGAATCCCCACAAGCGAATAAATGTTCGTATCTCTTGTTTTTCTTGACAAACAGCCAGGAGCGAATTCCTGAAGCGAGGCAGTTCTTTTGTAGTTGGGGGAGTGTTATTCGAACAATTCGGTTTTTACCTTAATTAAACAACTTCTGTTGGCGATGTGGCCCGAATTCTCAATAGAGGTTCCGAGGGGTCGATGGAGGCGCTATATTATATCCAAGCGCCTCGGGACCCTGGTCAGGTGTGAGTTAAAACGAAGGCATCTGGACAGACTATCCTTGGAATTTCTGCCTTCTTGCTTAATGGAGGTTTCCAAACATTATTCCTCTCTCTCTCTCTCTCTCTCTCTCTCTCTCTCTCTCTCTCTCTCTCTCTCTCTCTCTCTCTCTCTTGACTGATGCGAGTAAAAAGCCTGAGGAAAAAATAATGCAGATATCTGGGCACTGCAAAGCTGGGTTTGCCTGCATGTGTGCGGGTTTGTTGCTTTAGAAGGGTTCTCAGAGTGACAACTGAAATCGCTGCCTTTTCTTCCTCGACATTAGCAAATTTGTCATAAATATTCCTAGACCTCCTTGGTTTCCCCCCCCCCCTTTTTTTTTTAAGTGTTCTGTGAAAGAAAACTATTGAGTGGCTATTTGTCTGTCCGTCCGCACTTTTTCTGTCCGCCCCCAGATCTTCAAAACTACTGAGGCTAGAGGGCTGCAAATTGGTATGTTGATCATCCACCCTCCAGTCATCAAACAGACCACATTGCAGCCCTCTTGCCTCAGCAATTTTGATTTTATTTAAGGTTAAAGTTAGTCATGATCGTGCGACTGGCACCCTAACACAACACCACGGTCGGCTGAGAGTTTCATTGGCCATAGCTGAGAGTTTCATACAGCGTTATAAGTTGTACAGAAAACTCGATTACGCCGCAAAAACTTCCGCGCGTTTTTTACTTGTTATCATTACTACCACAATGCGGCGTTAGATTTCGACCGGTTAGTATTTTGTCGGTTTTTTCTTTTTTTTTTCGTTTTGATTTTTTCTGTAAATCAACCGAGCTTTAGCAGTGAACAAGAAAGCTTTGTATGCTTATTTATATTTTCATGCCACTGCCCGTTCATAGAAGTGTACTGCTGGTGGTTCTAGGAGAGTCCTAACCCCTTCCCCAACCTCCCTACCCTATTTTCTATGGCATATGGTAAGAGGTTTGAGAGAGCTTGGTGATGTGAATGGTATTTTTTTTAGGGAGATCTATTTCCTTTCCTTGACAAAATTTTCTGAACAGGATGTGATTTTACTGTGTCTGATAGAGAGAGAGAGAGAGAGAGAGAGAGAGAGAGAGAGAGAGAGAGAGAGAGAGGAGAATCTTTTTTTCAGAAAGATTTCAAAGCTCAAAGATATTACCTGGTTTTTAAAAGTTCTTTAAAATTCTCTGAGAGAAGGAGAAGGAGGCTAGGAACTGGGCGCTACAAGGAACTAACCATCCTTTATTGCATTTCGTTAATGGATATCCTCCTAGGATTCTGCCACATGAAAGAACAGGTAAATAGGATGGAGAATTTTAGACATAGCTGATGTAATCAAATGCATGTTTTTACGCACGCCTTCCTGTTTTCATAGTTTTGCGTAAGAATTATACAATAAAAAAAAAAGAGAACGTGTGAATGCGTAGACAAAAAAGAAAGAACTTAGTGAATCAGGAACAGATGAGAAACACACGTACAAAGAAATACGACAGACGCGATAAGCAGGCCATTAAAAGACAATTAAACCTTTCAAATCACCCTCATCGCACACTTTGGTATTCGATTCGCCGACGCCATTGAATTTCATGGCCTCTTTTGTGCACCATCAATTATACCTGGCGAATGTCCCTCTCATACTTAGCAGCCTCCTCCAGACGCGAAACAATTATACCAACGCCATTCGATGCGTAAATCAACATCAGGGAGAACTTTCCCTTTGTTACCATGTAGATTAAATTCAACGATCCTGCCTATTTTTGGGCGTCTGATGATGGCCCCCCAACGGTCCCCTGACTGGCCGAGGTGGCTCTGAAACGCCCATGAGCTTCTGGGGTGTCGAAGGGCGGGCCAATGCGACCTGCGTTCCTGATACGGACGAGATTTGCCCCGAAGTTTTCTTTAAGTAAGAAGGTCAGAAGGCACAAGGAGACACAGCCTCTGATGTCTTCATCTTCATTTCTATTCCATATTGATGAAGGGAACATAAAATTAATTGAAGAAAACGTGTGCATACAAAAGCCACCTTGGCCCCACAGAAGGAAAGAGGTGAGTGCTGACCTGTATTCCACAGAAGGTGGCGAACAGCAAGTTATACGAGTAAACCAAGAGGTAAAGACATAAAAAAATTGCTTCTGTTTGATTCTATAGCCATTTGACAGGGCACACAGACTTCCTCTCAATTCTGTCGGCTTTCACTGTACGTGAACATAAACATTTGCCCTTTATAAACTATATCATTAATGGTTGTAATATTTCGAATTGTTTAAATGCTAATCATGAAGTGATAACACGATATATATTATCTTCCCTTCGTTTACACCATCATTATTTTGATAACACATTCCGCTGATATTTGTAATTTAAATCCAACTGAATTACCGGCCTTTGCAATATGAAAAACATAATTTTTTAGATTTGTTAGATTTACCTGAAGAAATTCAAGATGGCAAGTCCGTTCTGGGCGTAATCCTACAGCCTGTTACTGAAAATTTATTGAGATTAGCATTCCATATCAATTTGGAGGCCCGTAGGAGGTTAGTGCCGTCAGTGCACCTCACGCGGCGCACTATAGGAATTACTTAAGGTTCTATGCAGCGTGCCCTCGGCCCCTAGCTACAACCTTTCGTTCCGTTTACTGTACCTCCTTTCATATTCACGTTCTTCCATCTTACTTTCTACCCTCTACTAACAATTGATTCATAGCGCAACTGCGAGGTTTTCCTCCTGTTACGCCTTTCAAACTTTTACTGTCAATTTCCGTCTCAGCGCTGAATGACCTCATTGGTCCCAGTACTTAGGATTTGACCTACATCTTAAATTCAGTTCAATTAAATTCATATCGTTTTGGAAGCCTTATCATTTAGATGCTAGTAGCCACCACGTTGGAGGTGTCTCATAAGGGAGAATGATGTGTTGAGTCATTATACCAAGTTCAATTCGATATTGTATTGATTTGAATGAATGAATTGCTATTTCCCCAGTAAATGTCATTTCTTCCTTATCCTTAGTATTTTCTCTCATTGTAGAGTAAAAGAGAAGCACTCTTCAACTGACTTAATATAATGCTCTCAAATTGATTTTCTTTTAAATCTAATTTCGATTAGATTTAAAAGAGGATCTCAAGAAATCAATATTTCTTGTTAGGTTAACCCCAAAAGGAAACATCTTTCTCAGCTCTAATATTTAAAATTGGAATATTTAAAATTGTTGTTAACCAATATATGATGATAATGATAATAATAACCTCTTTAAGAAACCACAAAATTCGAGGAACAAAGAATATTTCGAGACGACTTCGTTAAATCACATCACCTCTTCGGTACTGAGATTTTGACAAACGAGATTGAGATCTTTGTTGATAAAAGCACAGAGGATTCTTTATTCACTTGGGAACTTTAGTTCGAATATAAGTAATTTCTTTCAAGTGCTGACCAGAACAAAAAATATTATTATTAAATAGAATATATATATATATATATATATATATAATATATATATATATATATATATATATATATATAGATATATAGATATAGATATATATATAATATATAGATATATACATATATATGGATATATATATCTATATATATATAGATATATATATATAATCTATATATATATGTATATAACGAATATATATATATAGATATATATATATATATATATATATACATATATATATATATATATATATATATATCTATATATATATATACGGATATATATATATATATATAGATATATCTATACATTTACATATTACTATATATATATATATATATAGTATCATATATACATATATATATATATATATAGATAGATATATCTATCTATATATATATATATATATATATATATATTATTGAATTTATAGAACATCCTGTTCGATATCTGCTTCAAATCTTCTTAAAGATTTCTTATTAGACCCAAGCTAATGAGGGTAACATGTTGTCTGCATAATGAAGCCTCGGTGTAACAGACAATATGTTGATAATGTTGTAGCACGAAAACTGCTTGTCCATAAATGGGCCTCGGCGTTGTATTCTGCAAACATAAATTACTGTTTATCAGGAGGTAATGGGCCGAATTATGGAGCCTCACACACGTAACCAAGTAAGGTCTTAGGCTTATCGTGTTATCCAGAACTTCCCAGATAAACAATTTAAGTCTGGATCTTTGTTTGGGCAAAGATGTCGCCCCGAGGACGAGTTGTTAATGGCTGTTTAACCGGAGACGTGATATCACGGAGTTCCGTGAGGCGAGCGAATACCGCCTTCGACTATCCTGGACCGAACACACGCATCTATACTTTTATGGCGTCGCTTGGGAGTCTCCAGAAAATTAGCCGTGTCCTTTTTCCCCTTTTTTCACGTCAATTTGTTCCGTAGTTTGTTGCTGTTGCCAATATGGCTCTTTACAAGTGCTGGACGTGGTTGTTCCATACTTGAGTTTTATCAGGTGTTCCCTTGAATTTGTTGAATCCGTTTCCAAATTTACTGGAAACTGGTGTGAAAATTTAATGTATTGTAGTGTGCTAGATAATCTCACAAGGCAAATACCTTCAAAATTAGTACAATTCGTCGCTAACGAATGAAGTTGCGCTAAGAATATTGGTAAAAGAAGCCTGGGGCTTGACGCTTCCTCAGAATCAGACCAATAGACGCAAAACCTTGCCAAGGCTTCAAAGCACAGTCTGCTCGCCTTGCAAGCAAGCAAGCAAGCGAGCGAGCAGGCAGGCTAACAGAGCAGACAGACTGAACAAAGGCATCTGCGCGGGACATAAAAATGCAATCGTACAAGCATTTAAGATTAGAGTGACAAGTCAAAGGAGACTCGGAGTGTGACTCACTCTGGCTAAATGGCCAGCGATGAGATAAGAGATTCTCTCTCGTTGCTGAGCATGACCCCTTCTGCTCCCTCCTCCTCCTCCTCCTCCTCAGTCCTCCACTTCCACTCCTCCATTGTCCTGCGTCTGCTCTTTCTCTTTCTTTCAGTCCCCCTTCCTCTACCCATCGTTCTCTTCGTCTGCCTTGTGTATTTTTTCCCATTCCGTTTAGTATAGGTCCTTTCCCTTCTAGCTTAAATCTTTCTGTAGCCTTCCTACATACAGTCTCTCATTTGCCACCCTTCCAATACATCCCCCCAATTTGTTTTCCCCTTCTATTTCTCGAGATTATTTTATTTTTCCTCGTCTCTTCTATCATACATAATTCATTTGACCTTTCTGGCTGCTTTCATTTCATTTCCTTCTATCTGCCATTCCTTTCGGTCACATTTTTATTGGAGGTTTCTATTTGCCCTTCCTTCTTCCCGTTTAGCTGTTTTATTATTCGTGCTAAATTAGCTTACATCCTCCTCCTCCTACCTTGTAATACTGTCTTTAAATAAGATTTAATTTGAAAATATATTCAGCACAGTCATTACTTTCTTGAGCTGCATTATCACTCTTTTTCTAACCCAGTGTCTCTTTTATATCGTAAGTTTTCTTCTTCTGTCTCTATTCTTTGGTCTTTTTCTTTCTTATCTCATTTTTCCATCTTTATTGATTTTCCTTTCCTCCTTTTTCAACTTCGTGATCTCAGTTTATCCTAAATTTGTACTTGAAGCCCTTTTAACCCCTTCCCTCCTTAGCAACCTTACTTCTCTCTCTCTCTCTCTCTCTCTCTCTCTCTCTCTCTCTCTCTCTCTCTCTCTCTCCGAAATAAATTTTTGAGTATCTCACTTTTCATTTCTGCCAAAAATCGAATACTTCGATGCGTATTTCTCGAGAGTAAGCCATGACTCATGAATCTCTCTCTCTCTCTCTCTCTCTCTCTCTCTCTCTCTGTATGAAAATAACTTTTTTAGCATCATGTCACACTTAATATGTTAAAATCCAAGTTCTTAGATGTATGTTCCTTAGTTGTAATGTATAACCCACGTATCTCTCTCTCTCTCTCTCTCTCTCTCTCTCTCTCTCTCTCTCAAAATAACTTTCCAAAGCATTACTTCTCTTTTCTGATAAAAAAAATAAGTATTTCGACGCATATTCCTCGACACTGTTTCATATAACTCGAATCCACCCTCCCCCCGCCAGCGTCTCTCTCTCTCTCTCTCTCTCTCTCTCTCTCTCTCTCTGTGTGTGCTTTTGTACCACTGATCGAGACATGTGACTCTTGCTAAGCATTTTGTATAATTATGTATGCCATTCCTTTCAACTCGAGAGAACCTTTATCGGACACTTCTTTATTTTGATGAAATAAAATTCCCCTTCTTACTACAGGTTACACCTCTTCTATTTTTCTAGGGTTGAAACCAGTTCCTCTGGGAATGTGGTGACGTCAGAGGTAAACAAACCAGCAGTCAAGCCACATTCATCCTTTAACTACTGAACCAAAAGTAATGAAAAACAAGTAAAAAATATGCCGAAGATATCGAGTTTTTTTGTATAGCTTCGTTTCGACTAACAATATATTGATATAACAAATATATTGTTGCAATATCTGTATTGTGGTCGCCAACATTCTTCTAGCCAAGGAGACAATTACCTTTTTTTTTAAGTTACTAAATACTTAATCAGCTCTTAATTGGCCAGCATTTGATTACTTAGGGAGATGCATAAAGTATGAAACTGAAAGTGGATTGGTGGTTATTCAATACGCTGAATGAACGTTGAAGAATTTCTTTGAAACAGCTATTTAGGTAGATTGGGAATTGTCGTTAGCTGCTTATATATATGTATGTACACAACACATGTATATATTTATATTATATATAATATATATATATATATAATATATATATATATATATTAATATATATATATATATATGTATGAAACTCTCAGCCGAGGCCCATGAAACTCAGCCAAGGCCCGGTGGTGGCCTGTGTTGTTAACACCTATAACGGTGCCAGACGCACGATCATGGCTAACTTTAACCTTAAATAAAAAATAAAAACTACTGAGGCTAGAGGGCTACAATTTGTTATGTTTGATGATTGAAGAGTGCATACCAATTTGCAGCCCTCTAGCCTCTATAGTTTTTAAGATCTGAGGGTGGTCGGAAAAAGTGCGGACGGACAGACAAAGTCGTCTCAATAGTTTTCTTTTACAGAAAAAAAAAATGTTACTCAACGCCACTGACCTCATTCACCTTTTATCGTGAAGGTACTTTTGCTCCTCTTCCTTTTGGGTAAATTGACAAGTCTTTTATAAAATCTGCCACTACGTCAAACCAATTGGAGTTAAGGCCATCCTTGTAAACATTGTATCTTAGTGACTTCATATGATAGGGTTTAAGTCCTTATACATCCTTCTATATTCTTATGACTACCTGGACCCAGAGTTAGCCAAGTTATAATGACCTCATAGGTCTCAGTGCTTGGTCAGTGGTTTATATTTTATATTCAGTTCAATAACAGGGACATGACCCGAATGCATCCATATTCAAGTTTTTAAGGAAATTTGTCGGAAACATTTGTCAGAAACAACATCAATTTTATAAGCATACCAGTCTAAGACGTTATTTGACATGGAAATGAATTTGGCTTCCCTAAAGAATAAATGTAGGATTTTCCTTGGATTGAACTAATAATTGCACTTGTAAGATGAGAGGAATCTACCATTCTTTAAAGGCAATTGGAAGGGTTTTCCCCCGAATCAAGCTAGTAGAAGATATCCTTAAATGAAGTCTAAATGAATATAGTATTTAGGCCAATGACCAAACACTGGTACCCATGAGGTCATTCAGCGCTGGAGGTGTAACAGGAGGAAAACCTCAAAGCAGTTGCACTATGAATCAAGTGTTAGGAGGAGGTGAAAAGTAAGATGAAAAAATAGAGAATATGAAAAGAGGTACAGCAAAAGGAACGAAAGTGGTTGCAACTAGGGGCCGAAGGCACGCTGCAAAGAACAATAAGTAATGCCTACAGTGCACCGTATGAGGTCCACTGACGGCACTACCCCCTCTACAGGGAAGATATCCTCTAGATAAAAGGGGTGAACATGCGTCAAGGTTAAATCTAAGGGGTTCTTAGCACCTCGTAAGGGTCACTCCAAGTGGCTTCATGTCGGCCCATTATAAGAGAGCGGCTTCGGGAGTGTTTGAAACTCTGGGGGCCTCGATGGTCAATAAAACTGTAGTTGATGGCAATGCTTAACGACCAATTTAACGCTGGCTGCGTCGTTAACCAAACTCTTGGTTGTTTAAGGGGTTTATAGCGCTTTTGTGTTGCTTATTCTTTTTGCACGATTCTCGCTTCTCCGTTTTAAGGAGGAACGAAGATGAAGGTTTTTTGTTTTCCCGCGTAACACTTTAGAATATATCCCGTTCGCGGATATAAATTCTTAATTGTACTACATAATATTTCTTGATAGTGTGCTTATGTGTAAAATTATATAATGTGTGAAAATAGCCTCATGTAGTTATATGTGAACATGTGTGAGTGAATGTACACATTGTCTGTCTTACATCGAGCGCACACACGCCAGAGAGAGAGAGAGAGAGAGAGTGAAATCCATATGTATATAACAAAATTAAGAGCGAATATTTAGCTTAGGCTGTGGAAATATCTGTTTTTTAATAACTTGCGTGCGTTCGATAAGATGAGAGAGAGAGAGAGAGAGAGAGAGAGAGAGAGAGAGAGAGAGAGAGCGCTATTTAACTTCGTAAAAATTTACGGCAGAATTTTTTTTTTCTTTGAAGGCAATTTGCTCATGAAATATGCTTGTGCAATAGCAAAAGAAGTTCATTACGAACTTATTCATGCTTGATTTTTCTCTCCATACTATACTTCGTGACTCGTTGAACTTCGAACTCTGATGGGCGTGCCCAGAATTAATTCGATATGCAGCGTTTAGGCAGTATTTATATTTTAAAATATATGTGTATATATATATATATATATATATATATATATATATATATATATATATATATATATATATATATATATATATATATATACAGAGATTTCGTCTATGTATATACAAATATCTTTAGTATATATATATATATATATATATATATATATATATATATATATATATATATATATATATATATTGTTAAAAGTACGTCAACTGACTTACATAATAATATTATTTAGATCCATTTCTCGTGTGAGTTAAAATTATCTTAAAAGACTAATAACTCTAGATAAAATCTTTTTTTATCATTGCGTATTTTTATATGTGATGTTTGTTGTATATTATAATATATTAGCCTTGAAATTTTTTTAATTTTATTGATACTGGCTCGAGATCAATTACATCGTCGTGATGATATGGTTTTAGATACAGTAGTTTTGACAAATTATGAAAATTATTTTCCTAACATAATAAGATTGAAAGACTTTTCGCTCTACAAACACTCGTAAGGTGAACCACTTTGGCAGGAGATCCGCTTATTACTAGTTCACTTACATTTATTCTGAGCGCTTATGGCGGCTTTTCAGAGATCAATCAAATTAAGGTTTAGATACAATTTAATTGTTCGGATCCGTAATATATTCCAGGATATGGTTAGCTCTCTCTCTCTCTCTCTCTCTCTCTCTCTCTCTCTCTCTCTCTCTCAAGTTTCTGCTTTATTTCAGTTCGTTGGCACTTGATGTAATACAGTGTTCGCATGAGATCATCAGATGTTCATGACCCGACTGAGGATATCGTACTCTCTCTCTCTCTCTCTCTCTCTCTCTCTCTCTCTCTCTCTCTCTCTCTCTCTCTTCTACTTTTTGCTTTATTTTAATTTTTAATTTTTTGGAACTTAATTCAATGAATTGCTTGCTTGAGATCATCAGATGTATATGACATGATTAGTAACTCTCTCTCTCTCTCTCTCTCTCTCTCTCTCTCTCTCTCTCTCTCTCTCTCTCTCTCTCTCTCTCTCTCTCTAGTTTCTGCTTTATTTTAATTGCTTGGAACTTAATTTCATTAATGAAGTGTTTGCTTGAGATCGTCAGATGTTTTTGACCTGACTGAGGATGACGCCCTCTCTCTCTCTCTCTCTCTCTCTCTCTCTCTCTCTCTCTCTCTCTCTCTCTCTCTCTCCTTTGTGAATGTTATATGTAAATTCACTGGTACCTAATTTCATGAAGCGTTCGTATGAGATCGGATCCTCGCGAAATTATCAGCCGTTTTGTGTGCCTGTGTTCGTGCGTATGGCTTCTACTTCTTTCTTTCTCTTGAGTTTCCTCCAATGAAAAACGACCGAAATTATAGAAGCGAGTGTGATGTTATTTGATACTGATTTATTCTCGTTTTTTGTTGATTAATGCCTCCAGTCACTCCCGAGGAGAGATTTATGTCTCTATGGGCCACCTTAGCCACGTGGATCTCTACCCAGTTTGGGTAGGTTGAGCCCCTTACTTTCTTTCTGTGATTGTTGCTATATTCGCTTACTCGGGGAGTAAGCCTACAAACTACTTTGGTGTTGTTGATCTTGTTATTGGTGGGGATTATGAAAGGTCTATGGAAGAGCCTAAAAAGGTCTGAAAAAGGTGTTTAGTGTCGAGTTAAAGGTACAGGAATTTTAGGATAGGATATTTATGATTTATTTATTAGAATGAAAATGTATAGAATAAATACTGTGTGTGTTAAACGTACAGAAAATTATTCTTACTGAAATATAGTGTATTTATTTTAATTTTCGTTGGTGAAGCAAGGGTGTATTTAACCGTAGATTTTAGCACATTTTAATTAACGTTAAAAGTTAGGAATATAATGTTTACAACGCATCCCGAGTAAGCTGGAGGTGGGATCGTGCCTTGTTCTCTTTGGAGTAGAAGTTTTATGAGTAATTTAGTTGTTTCATTCAATTTGAAAGTCTGCATTGCCATTTTTTTATGCATTTGCTTTTTCATTTTAAATAACTATTTATTTATGCATGTTAATTTGCTTGTCTCGTTCTATAGATTTTTAAAAACATCCTTATAGTTTTTATTGCAAACTTACTTGACTGCTTATTGATTCATAGTACATACAATTCTGTCTTTTGTATATTGTTGATTAATAATTATAATTTCAGGTTTTTCCCTTAGATAAAATTAATTTAGGGACAACGCTTTCGAAATGTAGTCGCTTGCGTTGAGCAAAGACTTCGTTATACTATATCTTAAGGAATGATTTCGGACGTCTTAGCTGCGTTTACTCTTTTCAACCTCTGAAAAAATGAACCAGAATATTTTCGCGGTTAGGTCACGTACAAAGAATAAGAATAGTTTGGCTGCAGAGTGCAGAGCAGATTAGGGTTTAAGTGGAAAAGAATTGGAAGGAGTTTACGATGTTGAATTAAGTGGCCAAAGAACCTCGTTATTCTGAAGGAATTACGCAAGTGCATGACGCACGTAAATAACATTATGTTTAGGTCAGTCGATGCACTGCTGCCGTGTCTGCGAAAATGTTCAAGGAATAGTAGTATTTTGGTCCAGTGGCTCCACTTACATACACCCATATATATATATATATATATATATATATATATATATATATATATATATATATATATATATATATATATATATACATATATACATACACACATTATATATCAGTGAGTGTGTCTGTGAGTGCGCGCCCCCCCGCCCCTATTTATGTTTGTGGCTCAAGGAACTCATTTGTAACTATCGATACCACATGGGTAAAATTGAGCAACCCGCCATTTCCTACCCGACTTTGCCTGCTCTCATTCCGTAAAGGAAGCTCAGATTTCATTCGCCGAATGGTACCCACACGAGGCAAGTATGGCATCGGTGCCCAGCAACATATACTAGTTTTCAATATAACAAATAGGTTGCTCTGATTTGAGTTTCGTTTTTCCTGGACTCTATAACGATGATCGATTTGAGGAGCCGAGTATGTATGTGGTTTCCTCTAAGAATCGAGGGCTATGTATGTGTGGTATATAGATATGGATAAGGTAGCCAGTTATGGGTTTTTGGATAGGTTTGTCAGTTTGGTTCCTATTTATTGGGCAAAGTTTCTCTAAACCCAATTTTCATTGGAGGATCGGCATCATAAAATGAAATAGTGAGTCTTCGCCATGTATTTTTAGTAATCTCAAATCCTTTTTGAGTTTTTACAAGGTTCCGTTTATCGGATTTGCAAGTAAGTTTATCAGTTCGTCATCAACAACGACAAGAATAACAGAACTTTACAAAAATGAATAGTTCCTTAAAAGTATATAAAAAGGAAATCTGTACAGAATCATTTGTGTAGTAAGAGCCATAATGCCCTCTTAACTTCTCGTGTTCTTCACACTTTTTGGATACGCTTGTCACTACAAAGTCTTATATCCTAATGCTCTTAAGAATATGAAGTAAGTTTGACGTCCGGTAGCAGGATTCAAACTCACATCCAGTTTCAACGAGGTCCTATTAGTAATTACATTAATGCACAAAACAATCGTTTAAGTGATAAAGTTAATGATATTATATATTTTATATATATATATATATATATATATATATACATATATATATATATATATATATATATCATATATATATATATATAATATACATAGAATAACATATATATATTATAGAGATAGATATTAATATATATAAATAGGTATATATATATCTATATAATTATATACAACAACCATATAATATATATAGATATATATCTATATATACACACACATATATATATTATATATATATATATATATATATATAATATATATATATATATATATATATAAAAGTCATTAGAGTGCGTTATCTCATACAAAATACGAAGACATTTTATAACAGGCAGGATTGCCAAATGCAACGCCGTTCAAAAAAGCCGGTCAGGCAGTGCAAACCCATCAGGGTGTTGCCACACTGGATTTCCATTCAAACGCCACCTCCATCCATGAGTCTATTCTTCCGTTACAAACCCCCAAGGCTCAGGGCCATAAATCAGACTGTATACAGGGGGCATTCTTTCATCGAGATTAGGCTTTTCCGTGTTTATGAGATTTTGAAATACTTTTTAAGTCTCCTCACTTCCGGTGATTGCGTTTTCCCCCCAAGGCAGACCGAAACGAAGTGTTGCGAATTGCCGAAAGTCTTTTTTTTTACGAGACTGGAATAACTACTTGAGGTTACTGAGTAAAAGACAAAATGACTGAAGGGTTGAAGCTGTCATGGTTTTCGGTTTATGAAGTGTTATGTAAGCCAGAATTAATGTTTGGTTATAGAACCCACATCTTTTAATAATGACGTTTGTTCAGATAACAATTATGGAAGACTCGCATTAAATAAGTTTCCATGTGGTGCAGGCCACAGGGCCAACAATCTTCTGAAAGTACTTCTCAGGACACACACATACATATAGCCTATATTATATACACATATACGCAAGATATATTATATATATATATAATATATATATATATACATATGTATACATATATATATATAAACATATATATATAATAATATATATATATATATATATAATATATATATATATATATATATATATATATATATATATATATATATATATTATATATATATAACTTCGCGTAGAAAGCACTCGCAGAGGAATGGAAAATGAGGAATTCCCTCTTGCTGTAGCTAACCCCGATATCAAATCAGACTAAGCCTTTAGCCTGCTAAATGTGAGAGAAGTACAAACAGACCCACAGAGAAAATCTGAGAAAGAGAGGTTAACATTATCCAGAGTACGCATCGCAAAACAATACACAAATCTGAAATCAAGAGAACAAACAAAACAAAGAAATGCTTAAACCAACAAATAAAAAAAAGCAGGTCTGGAAAGACACAGCAGAAGTCATAAGCGAACCCCAACAAAAGTAGATTGTTTTCATTGTTCGCGAATCGCTTATGGTAATTTTCGGGGAGGGCTTTTTGTTCCTAATCAATCTCGGCAACAAATGCGCTTTTTAAAAACCCGAATAATGGGCAATTTTGTATTCCGACTCTTTCCTGTTTCCCGTAGAAAGTTAACCTGATCTTTTTTAAAAGCTTTCCTCGTGCTGGTGCCTGGCTGCTGGAAGATGTGTGTTTTGTTGAATGTGGGAAGGAAGCTCAAGTCGTTGGGTTCATATCCAACTATGGAAGAAGATTCTGCATTTATATTCCCAACGTCTGTGTCTCCTAAAGTACGCCTTTGACATTTTCGACAAATAACAGGAGTGAAAGAACACTTCTCGCTTGGGGCAGGAATATTGATCATGCCACCTTGTAGACTGAGGCACGTTTGCTACAACTGCAACCAGCGTTACTGAAACCACAAAATAAAAATTAAAATGTCGAGTGCATATGCTTTTTTCCACTTTCTACTGGGATTGGAACTTTTTTTTTATTTCAAGAGATTGGTAAAATTCTTTTCCACAGAGATTGGGAAAGTTGTTTTCTACAGAGATTGGGTAAATTGTTTTCTACAGAGATTGGGTAAATTGTTTTCTACAGAGATTGGGTAAATTGTTTTCTACAGAGATTGGGTAAATTGTTTTCTACAGAGATTGGGAAAATTCTTTTCTACGGAGATTAGGACAATTGTTTTCTACAGAGATTGGGAAAATTGTTTTCTACGGAGATTGGGTAAATTATTTTCTGCAGAGATTGGGTAAATTGTTTTCTACGGAGATTGGGTAAATTGTTTTCTGCAGAGATTGGGTAAATTGTTTTCTACGGAGATTGGGTAAATTGTTTTCTACAGAGATTGGGTAAATTGTTTTCTACAGAGATTGGGAAAATTGTTTTCTACGGAGATTGGGTAAATTGTTTTTTTCTACCAGATTGGGAAAATTGTTTTCTGCAGAGATTGGGAAAATTGTTTTCTACGGAGATTGGGAAAAGTTGTTTTCTGCAGAGATTGGGAAAATTTGTTTTCTACGGAGATTGGGTAAATTGTCACAGAGATTGGGTAAATTGTTTTCTACGGAGATTGGGTAAATTGTTTTCTGCAGAGATTGGGTAAATTGTTTTCTACGGAGATTGGGAAAGTTGTTTTCTACAGAGATTGGGTAAATTGTTTTCTACAGAGATTGGGTAAATTGTTTTCTACAGAGATTGGGTAAATTGTTTTCTACAGAGATTGGGAAAATTCTTTTCTACGGAGATTAGGACAATTGTTTTCTACAGAGATTGGGAAAATTGTTTTCTACGGAGATTGGGTAAATTGTTTTCTGCAGAGATTGGGTAAATTGTTTTCTTCAGAGATTGGGTAAATTGTTTTCTACGGAGATTGGGTAAATTGTTTTCTACAGAGATTGGGAAAATTGTTTTCTACGGAGATTGGGTAAATTGTTTTCTACAGAGATTGGGTAAATTGTTTTCTACAGAGATTGGGAAAATTGTTTTCTACGGAGATTGGGTAAATTGTTTTCTACAGAGATTGGGAAAATTGTTTTCTACGGAGATTGGGTAAATTGTTTTCTACAGAGATTAGGTAAATTGTTTTTTACAGAGATTGGGAAAATTGTTTTCTACGGAGATTGGGTAAATTGTTTTCTACAGAGATTGGGTAAATTGTTTTCTACAGAGATTGGGAAAATTGTTTTCTGCAAAGAGTAGGAAAATTGTTTTCTACGGAGATTGGGTAAATTGTTTTCTGCAGAGATTGGGTAAATTGTTTTCTACAGAGATTGGGAAAATTGTTTTCTACGGAGATTGGAAACAGAGATTGGGGAAATTGTTTTCTACAGAGATTAGGAAAATTGTTTTCTATAGAGATTGGGAAAATTGTTTTCTACGGAGATTGGAAACAGAGATTGGGAAAATCATTTTCTACGGAGATTAAGAAAATTGTTTTCTACAGAGATTAGGAAAATTGTTTTCTATAGAGATCGGGAAAATTGTTTTCTACGGAGATTGGGAAAATCATTTTCTACGGAGATTAAGAAAATTGTTTTCTACAGAGATCGGGAAAATTGTTTTCTACGGAGACTGGAAAAATTGTTTGAAAAAACATGGAACATTGCACTTTTGTAAATCAAGAAAAGAACTTATAAAGCTCATGATGGTGGTTCTCCAGTATTATATCGCGTCCAATTCAATGGACTTATAACCAAAGAAGAGTTGATACGCGTAATTTTAATTTGATTTTGATATGATTACAACTGTAGTCTTGTTTGTTTTATTAATATAAAGTATTAAAAATATTATTTAAAGTGGAGTAAAATAACTTAGGTGTTTAGACCAAGAGAGCTGCCTTTAAAGGCGATAAGTAATAGTTCAGAGAAAAAAAAATTGACGGTATTTGTTAACTTTACGATGTAAACTTAAAATGGAGTCTTTGCAACACCAACATTAAGTTATTATTCTCTCTCTCTCTCTCTCTCTCTCTCTCTCTCTCTCTCTCTCTCTCGATAACATTGCAAAGTACATTCAAACTAATACACCAAGCATACCCAACTTGTGCATAAATGTCGAACGCAAGTAAGGCAAAGTACGATATGAGCCACGCACGGGGCGAGAGAGGAGGCCGACAGAAACGCAAAGATTAGATCTCGTTATATCGCTGATGATCACACAGCTGAATAAAACTACACCGTCGTAAGTAATCGAATGAGACGCTTTTATTAATGCAACGTTGCAAGCGCGGGATATTCCATGCATGGATTGAACGCGGGCGTGATTTAGAAGACAGAAGCGCGGCGCTAAAACGTTTTCTGAATATTATGAAAAGCAATTCGTGGTCGGAGTTTTAAGGTCAACGCTGACCTTCTCTGGGCGTCGTCTTTTCGAAGAGGTGACGGTGAGGGTTGCCGGTTGGTCTCTCTCAAGAAGGATTATTATTTCAGAGTTCGGTGGCAGAGTTGCCAGATAGTCTTTTGAGTGGATGTCTGGAAGTATCGGAGGCCAAAGAGTGAGGAGGGTTGATGACAAGGTATCTCAGCCTTCAAAATCTGCTAAACACTGGGAATTGCAACGGAATATTTGCTTTTGATACTGCAGTTGTTGGCATAACTTTTCAGCATTCGATAATTGGAAAGTAAAAATATATATAAAATCTTTACTGCTAAATGAGGATAATATGAAAACATTTAATTTTTAAAGTCTAAAGAAAAAGAGAGAATATAATACGGAATTATATATATATATATATATATATATATATATATATATATATATATATATATATATATATATATATATATAATCTTATCTGCTAAACGAGGATAACATGAAAACATTTAATTTTTAATGTCTAAAGAAAGAGAGAGAATCTAATACGGGATTTCACGGTCCCATAGTCTGAAAGGCCGTGAATTGTATAATGTACCTTAGAAGTCCGCCAATTTCACGCTCCATAGTTTGTTATTTACCCCCTTCAATCATTGTTGGGTGTTGCTTCGAAAGCATTCCGCCTGTATAATTCTCTCATTTTCCTTCCATCCTGATCTGGAATCAATAATAATGTTCCTCTCTGCGATCGTCGATGGCTGGAGAAACTGCGCCGTCGATCTTGGTAACGATGGTTTTCCCCGTAGGGGGGATAGTGCCGTCAGTACACCTCATGCGGTACACTGTAAGGATTACTTAAGGTTCTTTACAGCGTCCCTTCGGTCCCTAGCTGCAACCTCTTTCATTTTTTTACTGTACCTCCATTCATATTCTCTTTCTTCCAATCTTACTTTCCACCTTCTCCTAACAATTGATTCATTACCTCTTAGGTCCCAACGCATGGCTTTTGGCCTAAGACCATATTCAATTCGTAACGATGGTTTAGCTGATCGTTACATCAGTTTAATTCGTTTATGATCTTTAGTTTCAGCTGAAACTGTGGGGTTAGAACTAGAAAACTTATTCCTTTACAGCTGAGCATTCAAAACATCGAGTTCCTCGTTGGACGAGTGGTTTTCACGCTCACCTACCAATCTGGTGGTCCGAAGTTCGATTCCCTGCCCTGCCAACGTGGATCAGACGGAAATCAGACGGATTTATTTCTGGTGATAGAATTTCATTTCTCGATATAATGTGGTTCGGATCCCACAATAAACTGTAGGTCCCGTTCCTAGGTAACCAATTGGTTCCTAGCCACGTAAAAATATCTAATCCTTCGGGCCAGCCCTAGGAGAGCTGTTAATCAGCTCAGTGGTCTGGTGAAACTAAGATATGCTTAACTTTTTTTCAATACATTGACAGAATAAAGCATGTGAAGTTTGGTGAAGTTTTCTGAATCACTGTTCCATTATTCCATCGTCAGAAAGCATAACATCTCATGGTATACTTGGAGAAATGTATGGTAGGGTTCGACTGAGAAAGGTAGACACTTATAGGTGGAGAAGTGTGAGGATAACGATGGCAATGGTTTGTAGATCACTCGCTTAGTAAGATCTTTCTTAATGAAACGGAAATGGCCACTACAGGGCATACTTAAACTAGAAGGAAACCTTTGATAGAATTTATAGATTTATTGAGGGGAGTGTTGTAAAGGTATGGTGTAGCCTTGAAAACACTGTTGAATATTGTAAAGACTTTTTTTTTTTAACTGAGGTATTTGTTACAATTTAAATATGAGTTAAATTTTGTTTTAGGCAAGGTTACTCAAATTTAGAAGGTATTGAATGGAGGGTAGAATACCATTCATTATTTTGCCTGGGATTAATTGCTTATTGAGCCAAGACTTCTATTTGGTAAGGGAGTGCAGATGTTGAATGTAAAATGAAAATGAAATGACTAACATTGACTTCTTGATGAGTGATCTGCCTAGAATACAATTAGAATAAATAAGCTTGTTAGGATAAGGAGATTCAACGATGTTGTAAAAATTGATTGGCAGTATTTTGAGATGGTGTAATCATGCGGAGAGAATTGGCAAGACTTGGTCAAAATTCGTTATATTTTTAGGAGTCACATTAGATGGAAGAAGAGGGAAACCTGAGTATGCTGCGTTGACATAGTATCAGAAATGTGGGGACCAAATGTCCTTAAGATGAAACCAGCATTGTATGAAATTTGAGGTAAATGCATGTGCGGCTGAGGTGGCTTCTCTTTAGCCATATGAAGGTATGTTAACGTATTTCTCTTTTCTAAACTTGTGAATTAGCTGGAGACATGAACGACCAAAAAATATATATATAGCAGCTGGCCCCCAAATTATGATAAAAGGTTCAGATTGTGTGATTGGTTGGGACAAGACTTAAAAGCAATCCTTCTCCCATTATACTGAGTGGACACCAGGATCTTCAACTCTCGTTTTGGTGTATCAAAATAGCTTTGTGTCTAGCGTTCAACCAGGTGCCCAGTGCGCAAAAGGGCATCGGTCATTTTACGACCTTGCAAGGGATTTATGACGCACAGGATTGATTTGGTTTATCGTTATTGGACTCAAATAATATTTGACTTTTATCGCTTACGATTTAAGGAATAAATTACCTACGATTTAAGGAATGAATTACCTGCTGATCACTGCTGTCACGGGTGAAATTTTGTACTTTGTTCTTGTAACAAACCTTTTTGCTTATTGCATTGGAACTTACATGAAGCCATCAGATGTACTGCATCTGTATTTACATAGGGTGTGTATTTTTAAAGATACATAGACTGTGTATATTAAAACAGAAAGGCAAAGTGGAAAAGAAAGAATATTAGACGAATTAAAGGAGAAATTTCATGATTTCTTGGATGTAACAGAACTGGCTCATGACGCAATCATGCAAATTCAGTCGTACAACCAAGCACGCGTGTTATAATCTGTCAGTAATGGTGATTTGCTTTGAAGATTCGATTGACGTCAGAGTATGCAAAACCTCTGCTCACTGCGGATTCAATGGCCTCTCGGAAGATGAAATTCTTTGGCTTTAGGAGTGTTTGAACGGGAAGGCAAATGTGCTTGCGTTTGGCAGTCTGTGCAAGCACGGCGGCTTGACTTCTTCTTGAGAGGCGAATAGAAGAGAGCTTTAAAACCTAATTGGGAAGGATAATTTTTCCCTTGATTTTTTTCGTTTTATTTATGACTCTTGTATTATTATAGAGTCGTTTTTTCTCTACACAATTCTTCGGTATTTCTTTGGTACACTGTTGTATTTTGGGTTTATATTTCCGTCATGACTGATTTAATTGATTATGAAATTATTTCTGTTTATAAACTGCATTTTGCAGTTTGTTGATTATTATTGTTGTTTTATATACTTACATATATTCTCACCAAAATCCTACAGTACTGCAAAGTGACAATTTGTACATGTGTCTAAAAATTTATGATACATAAAAAAGCTTATCTAACGTGGTAAAGATGTTAATTTTAGATACTTTAATTAAGTGAAAAAAAAGAAAACACAAAACGGAGAGAAAAGAAAATTGTAAAAAGTAAATAACTCAAGTCTAACACGGTTCATTATTTACATAACTGAAGAAGGAGATTGACTGTGTTATGCCGAGTTCCGTTACAAGTTATTATAAAGTCCCCCACTCCCCCCAGCCCCCATACCCACCCTTCACCCGCTCCGCTCCCGTTTAGTTTTTATAGATTGATATTTTTCTTTGAATTACGAACTTTGGCATGCAACTGCGTCTTGGAGTCTCATGATCTAATATCTCTCTATCTGTCATATATGTATATCATTTTCTTGTGGTATATATATATATATATATATATATATATATATATATATATATATATATATATACATATATCTATATATATAAACATAGACATATGTATATACAAATATAAATATATATATATATATATATATATATATAATATATATATATATATATATATATATATATATATACATACAGTATATAGGCACTGCGGCATCTCCCTCTATTTTAGGATTCATGAAGAAAAGGTAACCCTCCCAGATAACCACCGCTTGTCGTTTACAGCCCCTTTACTGCCTATCATAAAACGGAACCCAGTTAATGAAGTTACTATTTCCCTGCCTCTGTTATTAGAGAGAGGAGAGGAGAGAGAGAGAGAGAGAGAGTTTAGTAACTCATTACACAAATTTCTCGTATTATAATGTTTTCGATATGTGCTATAATATATATATATATATATATTAATATATTATATATATAATATATATATATATATATATATATATATGTGTGTGTGTGTGTGTGTGTGTGTGTGTGTGTATACATATGTCATATATTATATATATATATATATATATATATATATATATATATATATAATATATATATATATATATATTGGGTGCAAAAATGGGGCTGAGACGATCCTTAACTGTAAAAAACGAACCAATGGGTAGAGGGGTTCTGTGATGTGAAGTTAACTGTCAAACCAGGAAGCTTTTTCTGAGAATGAAAGGAATACAGTTCTTACGAAAATGATCATCTTGTATGAAGGGAAAACTCGCATAAGATTTAATTTTTGTGCAGCATACCATAGCCATTTTTTTTTTTTTTTTGCTGTATATGATGGCCATTTTTGTCAATTTTAAATGTTTTTTAATTTTAAAACAATTTCAATACTGTCATTCTATCTGTGGTGAATTTATTTTTAGCTTTGAAAATGCGACATGCGTCATGAAACGTCGACAATAAGATGTCCTGCACAGGACATCTAATGGAACCTTATCCTTCCTCTCTCTCTCTCTCTCTCTCTCTCTCTCTCTCTCTCTCTCTCTCTCTCTCTCTCGTGTGTATGCGGACTCTATTTACCTGTTTCTTGCTTTTCTCTTCTGCCAATTTCAAGTAACCTTTCCTTTCTGAATCGTTTGAGATCAATATAAAAATATAAATAAGAGATATTGCTTATGCGAAGAGGAAGAGTGTTCCAGTGTTTATGTTGGAGACGCACATGTACATATATTTCGGCCTCCATTGTTATCATTTGTTAATCCATCCATATCCTAATGTCGAAATCCTGTATCCTCCCATTCCGATGGGGACGTCACCCGCTCTTTGTTTATCTCCGAGTAGGACAAACTCTCGGGATAGGTGTTATCTCGACCGGGTAATTGCTATGGCGACACCAGGTAATTAAGAACGTATGCGAAGGTCAGAGGAACGCATTAAGAGGTCCGGAGATAACATTACTAGTTTATTCCCAGCCCCAGAGATAAGAGGACGAAATGACGGTGTCGTGGAGAAATTGCCTCTAGATAAATGCAAGACATCCCGGAGTTGGTGATCCTTTTTTTTTTTTTTTTTAAACTGATGGGAATGAGCGTACTTACGCAGACATACGCACACACATATGCAGGGTTATATAAATACCATATAGATATATATATATATATATATATATATATATATATATTATATATATATAACATATATACATGTATATATCTATGTACGTATTTGTAAAGATACTAACATACACACACACACACATACACACACACACACACACACACACACATATATATATATATATATGTATATATATATATATATATATATATATATATATATATATATATATATATATATAGAGAGAGAGAGAGAGGAGAAGAGAGACGAGAGAGAGAGAGAGAGAGAGATTGTGTACAAGTACCATTATAAATAGTATGGATTCTCAGTATTTATATTTATAATACTTCTTAGCATTGGTAATATATAATTTTTAAGCTCAATTTAGCATTTCCCTTCTGTGATCTCGAACAAAAATAATCCCTTTTGTTAATTGCTTAAGGTATTAATTTTATTGATTGATTAATTGATTGATTTTTTTGCTTCTTAAATTTCCTTTATATTATGTTGTGGGCATCTCGTATTTTTCTACATTAAAATTTGCATTTCCTGGACAACGCCGAGTATGTTTCCATAATTATATCTACCCACTTGACGACCTTTGGCAACTCTCTCCATTACGCTTCTCACACCCCACTTGTCCACCAGCCAGATAACACTGACACCTAAACGCCTAATTATGACTGGCCGATAAGACTTCCCACCCATTGGCATAATAGTTTGTTAGGTAAGCCTCGAATCTTTGGGCCCCTTGCCAAAAAGGAAATCCAGGGGGCACTGAATGGAATACTACATCTATTTGTTTTGCTGGAAATGAATTAATGATAAGCTCTTTAAATAAAAATTGTTGTTTTGAAATATTTATTTCATCAAGAGTGAATCAACATTTCTATCGTCCAGAATGTTTCAGACTGATGGTTAAATAGCGCACAAACTTACCCCTGTTTAAAGAAATAACGCGTCATGTTCAGGTGCCAGAGTTAGTTTTTCGTTTTTTTCATCTCAGGTACGAAAGGTTCAGGTACTGATTGATTTTATAGGTTTTAGGCATAATGCCAAGCACTGGGACAACTAAGGCCATTCAGCGCTGAAACGGAAATTGACAGTGGAAAGGTTTGAAAGGGGTAACAGGAGGAAAGCCTCGCAGTTGCACTATGAATTAATTGTCAGGGGAGGGTGGAAAGTAAGATAGAAGAAAGATAATATGAATGGAAGTAAAGTAAAAGGAATGAATAGTTGCAGCTAGGGGTCGAAGGGACGCTGCAAAGAACTTTAAGTAATGTCTACAGTGTACAGGTTGAGGTGCATTGACAGCACTAAAGCTTCGTGACGACCTTTTCCGTTCTTGTTTAGAACCTTCTTCTCATATCGAGCGGTCTGCAACCTTTTGTCACGGTCCTCCATAGAAGTGGTCAGTAACCCTTCGCCTCTTCATTCTCTCTTTCTGCACCGCAAGGTGACTTCCCCGTCTCTTTTCTATAGGTACCTCTTCCGTTATACGGGGTGCCCCCTAGAGAAACCAGGAAATTTGGTACAGTTCATTTAATTGTTGGAAACAGAGAACAGTTGTTGTTAACAGAAAAAGCACAACACAAACGTAGATGTGGTCAAAATGCTTTCCGCGGGCATCTGCACAATGACGTAGACGGTCTTGCTAACTTCCAGTCGCCGTTTGGATGACTTCAAGCGGGATTTTGTTCCGAGCTGCCATCAACAGAGTTTTTAAGGATTGTATGTCTTTGACCTCTCTCCTCCGTCATTGAAGTTGAATTAACAATAAAACCCACATGGCAAAATCAATTACGTGTAGATCTGGACTTTTGGGGGGCCATTCGTTAGGTTCAATGAGCCACGGAACATTGTGTAAAGTACATATTGTAAATCTAAAATTTCCTGGTTTTTTATGAGCCACCTTGTACTACATGAGAGGATGCACAGGAAGCTGGACATGCAGATGTATAGAAGTGAGAGTACAAGAAAGACAAGAATGGCGGAAGGTCTTTTCCGCAGTATGGTGATGATGATGATAAATAATTTTTTTTATTTTTTTTTTTTTTTTTGTGGGGCATCCAGTAGTTTCGTTATGCTCAGGAGCCCGTTTGGGAACCTGGTACCACTTTTACAGTTCCTTTCTTTCCCTTCCTTTGGACCCCGTCTACATAAAGAATTTAACTGAACTGACCACGTTGGAACAAAATTAGTAATTATTTACGAGAAGAAACTCCTTTTCTCTCGTGATTGGTTTTATGTGGCTAATCCTGTTGCCATTGGTTTGAGAAATTATTACCTTTTGTAGGGATAGTCCATTAACCCGATTTTTATTTGTTACATCTTCAGAAAATATTCGTGTTGCTGATTTGATCATTCCTTTCTTTTTATCACCCAATTTGCCATCATTTTCTCTCTTTAACCGACAATGTTTTCCATCTTTGCTCATTTAACTTCTCGATCTGTTTTGCAATTTCATCCTTTACTTTTTCCATATGTAATATGCGTACACTGAGGAATAGCCAAAGCTAAAAAAAAAAGAAAAAAAAGAACATCCTGTTTCTCTTAAATTTAACCACGACCCTTTAGTCAAATTTCCATAAAGCTCCTCTCCGAACCTTTTCCATAATCTAGCAAACAGACAAATACTCCTACTAAACCAATAACTTGACCTCATTGGAGGTCTAAAAAATCCTGGGTTCATAATCCAGGCGCGGATCCATAGCAAAAATACAGAGAGAGCTTCCCATGATTGATCCACACCTACATAAAAGGTCCTTGAATATCTTCTAACACGTTTCGATGTATCTCATAGACCTTGTTATGGAAGGTAATGAAACAAGTAAAAAATGCGCGAAGTTCCCTCGGCGCAGTCGGGTTTCTGTACAACATATCCGAAACTCTCAGTCACGCCTATGAGACTCTCAGCTGCGGCCCATGAAACTTTCAGCCACGCCCTATGTTGTTGGCACCTATAACGGTGCCAGAAGCACGATTATGGGTAATTTTAATCTTAAGTAAAATGAAAACTACTGAGGCTAGAGGGCTGCAATTTGTGATGTTTGAAGGGTGGATGATCAACAAACCAATTTGCAGCCCTCTAGCCTCAGTAGTTTTTAAGATCTGAGGACGGACAGAAAAAGTTCGAATGGACAGACAAATAGCCATCTCCATAGTATTCTTTTCCAGAAAAGTGAAAGTAATATGGCCAGATCAATGAGATCTGTCTTCTTAATTAAGCAATCTAGTGGCATTATTCATCAAAGCCAGCTCTATTAGATAATACTGGTGAATCGGGTACTTGTACTACACACTGTCTGTTGCAAACTCGTATTGGAAGGATTCGATTTTGTCTTGCAAGAAACTTGACCTTCTCAAGGAGAAGTGAGGGTAGTTCCCCCCCCACCCCGCTCCCCTCTTCCCCACACTCTGTCTCTCTCTCTCTCTCTCCCCTCATTACCCGTCACCCCTACCCTTTTCCTTCCGTTCCTCTCTTTATTTCTTGCCTTTCATCCACTTCATTTGGCACGATTTAGTCCTCTCTTCGTAACAAACATCTCTGGTCAATGCCACTCCTGCGCAGATAGTGATACGAGTAATCATGTTTGTTATTAACGGTGGTCTCTTTATTGCTGTTTCTTTTAAGTTGATTCTGTTACTCCATTAAAAGTCCTTTCTGTTTGTATTTTGCATCAAAAATGTCCATTCTTCGTTTTATTTATGATATTCCGTCCAACTTCTATACTCTCTCTCTCTCTCTCTCTCTCTCTCTCTCTCTCTCATATGCGCGCCCACACGCACATCACCTTGCAAGATATGGTCTATTAATATAGTGAGATTTGCATACGACAAGGCACCACATTGTAATAGTTGATAAAGATAGGACAGCTACCCCTTGTGCCGTACTGAAAGAGAATGGACGCCCTCATCTATACGCTAATGAAAACGGGGCTATGGTTGCCTATAAATATGGTTATCAATTTGATTTCCTAATAAAAATTTAATGAGCCGCCATTAATGATCCCTCTTTGTTATTTATATGGCTCGTACAGATTTAAGTAGAATATATCCAATAAGATTTTTATTTGGTAAAATATAGAGGTTTACTAGCTTCAATATGGCGTCACTCTTCTTGCATAATAGATTATTTCTGTCTGTAAGTTATGTTGTTTATTCATTTAAATTTTTTTTTTTTTGAGACCATAATAGAATGATCCCGATTTTCCAGTTGCTTCTTTGTGTATGTCAAACCTATTTCAATCACTCTCCCATAATTTTTATGCAATTGGTAGGATTTAAGATTTTTCCTCTTTTTTATTTCTTTTTTCAAATAGAGAATTTAAAGTAGAATCGGTCTAAGAATTAATCTCCAGATTCAGGTGATGAGGAATGTGAACTCATTTTTTTATATTACTCTAAAATTTCACTTACAAACAATTTTGTCTGATCGACTTCAGAGCGAATGAGGGCAATACATCATAGATGACTATAAGGTACTGAAGTCTTAATGCTGAGGTATCCGCGGCTGTAACTCAAAAATTATAACCGAATTAACCTCTGTGTCAATAGGTGGCATTAGCCCCATTAAACTTGGGTATTCCTGCTTCCTGCTTGGGGGTTGGGTACGAATCTTTAGTCCTATAAAGCTCTTCTTGTAAAAGACGGTATAATAATCCTATATCTATCTATATCTATCTATCTTTCTATCTATCTATCGACTATCCATTTATATATATATGTATATATATATGTATATATATATGTATATATATATATATGTATATATATATATGTATATATATATGTATGTATATATATATATATATATATATATATATTTATATAAAAATATCTTCCATAATCTATAGGATGTGTCAAAAGCTCTTGTCTTCCAAACTCGAATTTGATTTGAAAACAATGTTATCTCTCTCTCTCTCTCTCAAAATTGCTTAATGATTGAATTTATGATGGAGTGAATCTCTCAATTTCAAACTGATATAACGGGTTCAATTATAAAACAAAGAATATTCCATATATTTAAACTAAATTATATACATCTTCACAACAGCTTTAAGCAAATTAACATATATATATATATTATATATATATATATATATAAATAAATATAATATATATATATATATATATATATATATATATATATATATATATATATAATATATATTATATTATATATATATAATTTTCAAGCAAGTGGGAAATTCAGAAAAGGTAAATATTTAAAACAATATCACGAATTTAATACTATCAATAATGAATAATTTTTTTCCAAGTACGAATTCATAGATGTTTAAGATGCTGATAATAAACTAAGAATTAAATAATTTTTTTGTTATGTACTGACATAACAGAGAGGTATTTGTCCAAAGTAGCCTCATTTTCTCAATAAGGCCGCCGTTTGTTAAAGCTCTGTTGTGAAGATGTATATAATTTAGTTAAATATATGAAATTTTCTTTTGTGTTATAATTGAACCCATTAAATCAGCTTGAAATTGAGAGATTCACTCCATCATAAATTCAATCATTAAGCAATTTTGAGAGAGAGAGAGAGAGAGAGAGAGAGAGAGAGAGAGAGAGAGAGAGAGAGAGAGTCAAGTATATCTTATTTTAACCAGACCACTGAGCTGGTTAACAGCTCTCCTAGTGGTGGCCCGAAGGATTAGATAGTTTTACGTGGCTAGGAACCAATTGGTAACTATAGCTGGTTCATTTAAGGTAGATTCTTAGGTAAGCCTTACGCCTACGAGACGTTTGTTTGGCGGCCGCTGATTGGCTGAGAGCTCCCTACCTCCCGGTACCAGCCAATCAGCGGCCGCCAAACAAACGTCTCGTAAGCATAGGGCTTATCTAAGAATCTACCTTAAGTGAACCAGCTATAGCAAGGGGACCTACAGCTTGGTGCGGGATCCGAGCCACATTATATCGAGAAATTAATTCCTAATCGCCAGAAACAAATTTCTCTGATTCCACGTTGGCAGAGCGGGGAATCGAACTCGAGACTACCGAATCGGTAGGCGAGCACGTTAACTACTCGAGAGAGAGAGAGAGAGAGAGAGAGAGAAATAACATTGTTTTTGACACATCCTTAGAGATTATGGAAGACATTATCTCCGCGCAGACAATAATTTAGTCTACTTAAGAAGAAAGTTGGTTGGAGGGCTAATCAGTGAGATAAACAGCTGGTTTAGAGAAACACTTTGGTTTCGATTATCTAAAAACAACTTAAGGTTTAGTCTGACAAGTCTGATTATTGACTCTAAACCCGTTTTACGTTTATGGGATATCATATTATCAAGGACGGGCCAAGTGGAAAGAGGAAGGTGATTGATTTTTTTCGCTTATCTGAGATATAATTATGTTTTTGAATGGTTGGGGATGTCACTCATTGTTAATTAAGCGACAGGCGCTTATGTGAAAAGATGAAAATAAAAAATAAATAATCGACCATACCTCTGAGTGGCCAGAGATGTGTATTTCTGGTGATAGAAGTTCACTCTCGACGTGGTTCGGCAGACACGTAAAGCCGTTGGTCCCGTTGCTGAATAGCCACTGATTCCATGCAACGTAAAATCACCATACGAACAAAACCAGTTATAGCAGTTTCTAATCCAGCTTGCTTTAAGTACTGTAGGCTTCAGGTGTTAGGTTTGTGACGTACAATTACTCATGTATAGTAAAACTCGGGTGAGTTGACCAACCAGGTTCCGCTGGGGGAAAAAAATGGGGTATTCCTTTAAATCTTTGTATAATAAGTACCCTCTTGTAACACGAATCCTTAACCGACGCCAGACGCCGATTCAGGAGTAATCCGAGATCCCTTTAAAGGATCGTAGGACTATGGGAAAAATTTAAAAGGCGCTGGAAGAAAACTTCTTCTCGTAGGCCTAAGGAATTACGCGTCTGTGAGAAGTGCATAGAAGGAGGAGGAGGGGATTGATCGAGCAGAGTGAATGGGTTCGGAGAAATAGGAGTGGAGGCGATCAAAAGTGACGCGGAACGGGAGATGGAAGGGAAGAATAGGCTGATGGGGTGAGAGGTGTCTCGTTGGGGGAGCCGGTAGGGGGTAGGGGGTTCCATAACAACTGGGAAACGTATCAGATTCAGCGAGCTTTTATCTCAGACCGTCCCTGATCAAGGGAAAATCTGAGCCTTGCAATGATTGGTACATTTCCTTATCGACCTATTCTCTTTATAGTTTCGTTGTTGAAGGGGGTTTGTACCATAATTAACCAAAAAATGTACTTAAATAAAACATATGACAAATGAAAATTTAATCTGACCAGATTATGTAGGATTCAAAATTTACCGGTGAGGATATGTTAATATTTTCTCAGCATCATTTTCGTCTTCTGTTCAAGCATTCTTAAAGATAGTGTTTTATACTGGATTGCTAGTTTCATTGGTAAATATTTACATACTGATTTTTTATGAGTCAAAGGAGATAATGACAACATGATGAATGTTTGCTGCACCGTAGAAGTTTTCGATAAGAATTCAATCTATGACTTAGTCACCTTCACTGAAATGGTTATGTGATACAGGGTGTCCATAAAGTCCCAGTACCATTGCAAGTATTCATTGCTCTGAATGGTACTGGGACTTTATGGACACCCTGTATATACCATCCATATACGACTACAAAGCTTAGGGCACATCAGAACGTAATAGTTGGGAAAATATTGCGATTGCTCAAATGAGAAGAATTAAATGGACTTTGGGAACAACGCTCTACCACAGAGGACCATTTTTAGGATATGGATTTACCTGCTTTATTCTTCTATACAGTCTTCTGTATTTCCATCTATTTTGTTCCCTCCCGTAGCCGACCACCTGGCTATGGAACCTCCCCCCCCCACTCTACTATCTACCCCATCTGGACTTGAGGGAGCGGGGGAAAGGGCGCCCGTGTTTTAGACAATTCCTTTATGATTTTCCATATCTATGAAAAATGAATATTCCAGGGTGAACTTGTTGGTCTACGTGACTGAAAGTGATCTTTTGAGAGAGAGAGAGAGAGAGAGAGAGAGAGAGAGAGAGAGAGAGACTGAATATGCTGTAGTATGTTGTAGGGAGTAACGACCGTCTCTATGGGTTGATCATGACACGTCAACGTTATCTCTCTCTCTCTCTCTCTCTCTCTCTCTCTCTCTCTCTCTCTCCATTGGGGACAATTGCTTATTGATTGAATTTATGATGGAGTGAATCTCTTCCCATTGTGCGTATGGAATGAAGGAATTTCCCCATGAATAGGAGGCGTCAGTGCCCGGGCATTTTGGCAGGTATTCGCAGCCATGCCCTCTTCCAGCTATTCTCTAGGAGCGTATTAAGTTGGACGAGAGAAAATTTCCTTTGTTATAGAGGGAGGTAAGACCAGAATGTGCATGCCCTCTACAGAGAGAGAGAGAGAGAGAGAGAGAGAGAGAGAGAGAGATGAAGCGTTTTTTTTTTAAGACATAATGAAGAATTTACGTACCGTGAAATATACATGTTGGTGTTTGATTTTTATTATCCCGTTTTCATTTCGTTGTCATAATGAACGGGGGAGATAACAAGAACTCTTGGTCGAATATCTGCCCAAGGTTTGTGATCTGGAGATTTAGTTTATGTATATAAACAATATTTAGAGTAACACTATATACGTGTGCCGTGTGCGTAAAGTATATTTGTTTACGCAAATATATAATTACATTTTTCTCATCTTCCTGTTTACACGCAATCCAAACAAACATATTCCATAATATATATATATATATATATATATATATATATATATATATATATATATATAGTGTGTGTGTGTGTATGTGTGTACATATGTTATTGTTATGAACTGGCTGCCCAATGCAAGCGAGCTTTGTATGTTATGGATGAGGAAAAAGTTAAAAAACGAATAGGTTAGAAAATTAATGATTAATGTTGTGTGTTTTATCCTTTCTCAGAAGCTGCTATACTGCACCGGCCCTGTTTGGAGTAAATATTGCTAGTTCCCTTGTCAAAAACCATCAAGTATTTCCACGGTTGAATATTATTTTGCAACGTAAGGGATTTTTCTATAAAACCTAAAAAATCACTTTCGTAAAACTCCCTATTTCACTTTTTAAACACCGATTTAAAAGAAAAAGCAGAGAATGCTTTCATCAGGATAATAAGCAGAATGAACCTTAAGAAAGATGAGGCTCGTATTACCGGATAAATAAATATTCTTAAGCACGATGATTATGTAAATTTATGCATGGATTCAGATAAGAATATAATCTTATCAGAACCTCGTGCTTGGAACAGCGGCCATTTCTTCACTGCCTCGGGAGAAGAAACTAATGAGAGTGAGAAATATAGTTAGGAACTTTCGTGGTTGGATGGAAAAAAAAATAATGGAATGTTGATAATGAGACCCATGTTAGCTGCTACCTCCGTCTGGGTGTACAGTATGTGTACATAGGTTATAATGTAAAGCACTTGTACACTGATACACACACAAACACACACATATATATGTATATATTTATATGTATATTGTACATAAAGTATTATATGTATATGTGAATTTATGTGTATAAATGCATAGGTGTATACATAATTTTTTTACTTCAGTGAGACCAGGGTTCTGTTCCGATGTGATTGAGAAATTTATTTTTGTGAGACGCTCTCTCTCTCTCTCTCTCTCTCTCGTCTCTCTCTCTCTCTCTCTCTATATATATATATATATATATATATATATATATATATATATATATATATATATATATATATATATATAATGTATTAAGCTACAAATGCCCTTTAATATCCAATTCGCTCTACTTCGGAATTAAAATACTTTCGTATATGTTAACCGAAGGTGAATTTTTTAGTTGGTAATAATTTCGTCCTCTCGTGGGTTCGAACCAGCGCCCAGCGGACAGAGGAGAAATGAGGACTTCACTGAGGTAATCGACTCGGCCAACAAGTGTTGATAAACATTGCTTGAATCTTTTTTTCTGCAGATTCGCCATCCTTTGGAACGTCTGTGTACGCATATTTGCATATTTAGCATATTAGTTATGCGTATGCATACGCACAAGAAACATGAATATACGAACGAAAACTTGTTGTGTTTCTTAACGATGATATCCTGGATTTTGTGAAGATGCTTATTTCAATATCCCCTTTTGCGGAGGGGTGCTGGCAACTGCTTGCAAGTCATCTAATTGTGGCTCATTCACCTGGCTGAGAACCATCGGTTACTGTTGGCGCATAAATTATTATTCTTTGTTAAAACTAAAAGAGTCTGCGAATTGCAACCTTAAGAATATTATGTTCGAGGAAATATTCAGTCTCTCTCTCTCTCTCTCTCTCTCTCTCTCTCTCTCTCTCTCTCTCTCTCTAGCTGTCGTAATACCTCAGTGGTTGTATGATAGTATTTATACGTATCGACCCCTCCCGTATTTTTAAGCGCCTTGCAAATGATTGTTGTCCAGAAAATTTTCGTTTATTTACGATAAACGTTTGTAAAATCATCCAGAGAACAAAAGTAAAATTTTAAATAGAATTATTTTACTCATAATGAAGCTTCAATTATCCAAATCGGAACGAAAAACAATTAAACAATCAACCATTCTTCTCATGTAATAGGTGTCAATATTGTCTTCTATTATGATCTTGTCATAAATTAAATGTAAATGTTGTAAAGGAAATACATTGAAGTAAACTGGGACATGAGGCCTTTGAAGGACCTTCAAGTGATTTATTCGCAAAGACATGAAAAAGAGAGAAATTTTCACTCAATTGAAAAGAAAGAGATAGTTTCACTCAGTTGAAAGCAATACTATATTCACAAAGTAATAATAGAACTATGAAGATAATAGAGTATTAGGATGAAAAGAGAAATTAATATCAATATACCTTGCTGTAATAAGATTTTTTTACGAAACGATACAATTAAAGGAGTAAGGCAGTGAAAGTAAATTTTATATATATATATATATAGATATATATATAAATAAATTATATCAATACCTTGCTGTAATATTAGAAACGTACTTAAAGGAGTAAGGCATGAAAGTAAATTTTATATATATATTATATATATATATATATATATATATATATATATATATATATAATTTATATACATACATATATATTCAATGCAGCACGAAAGTCCACGTGCTCAAGAATATCATAAAATCCACGTAAGAAAACGAGTAAAAACCGAGACTTAGGACAAGTACTTTCGTAGTTTATTCTACATTTTCAAGTTCACAAAATGTAGAATAAACTACGACAGCAATTGTTCCATGTCCCTGTTTTCACTCGTCTTCTTACGTGGATTTTATGACACATATTTATAGTATATGTATGTGTGTGTGTGTGTGTGTGTGTGTGTGGGAGAGAGAGAGAGAGAGAGAGGGGGGGGGGGGGGGGGTGTTGGATTTTCAACCTGGCGATCGTAAATAAAGGTTCATGGTGTTGAACACCGGTGGCCAAGACGTCGAGGCTCCTCCCAGCCGAATGTTGATAAACATCTGGAGGCAATATATACTCCTTTACTTCGCCCCAGCCTCCATCAGGGCTTCTCCTTCCACGAGTTATAACTAATAACGCCCGTATAAGCAGCGTCATCTTCTCCCGGCATCAAAGGCAGCTGATTTAAGCCAATTTTTAAACGGGTTCGATTTTAGGAGATTCTGGATGGCGGGCGGAGACCCGCGTATAAAACTCGCAAGCGTCCCTCTGGGTCAACTGGTGCATCTCGATTCATGCGTTTTCTGATTGCTACAGCTCTCTCTCTCTCTCTCTCTCTCTCTCTCTCTCTCTCTCTCTCTCTCTCTCTCTCTCTCTCAGCTAAAACTGAAGAGATACAACACATCCCATCGTGGAAACTTCTTCACATACAAGATATGTGACACATGGAATAAAATGCCTCCAGAAGTTGTCAACAGCAACAGTGTGGAAGAGTTTAAAAGAAAGCTAGACAAAATCATTAGGACACTGATTGAACAGTAAAACCTGCTCCTAGAGATAAGTGAGCACACGATGTCTCCTCGGTTGGACTGATAAGTCTTTTAAGACATCCTAATCCTTGTAACTCCCTCTCTCTAGGAGAAAGGGTTTGATTTATAATCACAGAATGTTTCAAGGTATGTGATAGTTTGTGATGCTGTATTGCGAGGAGCATATATAACGGAAAAGTCCTATGAGAGAGAGAGAGAGAGAGAGAGAGAGAGAGAGAGAGAGAGAGAGAGAGAGAGAGACCGTTAACACATCCGGTTATTTCCTTAAAACGATTTCGAATCGATCGTCTGAAGAAGCGGCGACGGTTTCTCTCTCTCTCTCTCTCTCTCTCTCTCTCTCTCTCTCTCTCTCTCTCTCTGTCTATTCTTCACAAGCCAGCTTATATAGTATACAGTATTATTATTATTATTATATTATTATTATTATTATTATTAGTATTATTATTATTATTATTATTATATATTATAGTCTGTCACCTTTAAGTATTAACATAAATATTATTATTATTATTATTATTATATTATATATTATTATTATTATTATTATTATTATTATTAAAAATTATCCATCACGAGAGTTCATAAAATGGTCTAAAGGCTCCACAATAATATAATTGTTAAAAAGTTCGTGTAAATCTTTGTAGAAAATTAACAAAAGTTTTCGAAAACTGTTGTAAAGTCTTTATAAAGTTTTACGTGAACTTTTAACAATTATATTATTGTGGACCCTTTAGAACTTCATTATTATTATTATTATTATTATTATTATTATTATTATTATTATTATTGATACAAAAGAGCCTACAAATCCTTCTGTAAATGTAATGATTTTGTAGTACAAGGTAGAGAAAAATATAATTTCGTTTGATATTAAATTTATGATTCAACATTGAAGATTAGAAATACATTTTGCCTGATTTGCAAGAATCCTATTCTGTGTTTCTTCCCAGACATTCATTTAACCACGAAAAATTAATTAAGACAACGTTGATTTTCTGTTGCTCGGCAACCCTTAAATCAAAGCGTCAGTATTAAATGGAATGAGTGATCATTTACACTGAATTATTTTAACGTTGCAAATGAATAATAAAAAAAATAATAATAAAAAAGTATGTTTCCTATCTTCTAATTTACAGCTTCTGGTTTATAATTAATTGTAGGTTTTATCCTACTTTTCGGTTTTAATTCAACAAGTTTTTGTATCCTAATTATTGTCAGATTCAGCAGATATCGTAGTGTTACCTTGCTTCATAATAGCTCTGGTGAAATTCCTTAATTCACTTGAAATATGGCCTAAAATCGAACGAGAAATCTCGTTTCTTTTGTAACGCCAACGATTTTGAGCTCTTTAATCTGGGCAAAGCATGTTTGACGGATGGGCAAGTGACGCCGGACCTTTAAAAAGCCGGACTTTAAAAAGCCGGAGCAAACGCTTGGAAGATGATCTTCCATCGTCCGTGGAACGCCTCACCAAACACAATGTTACCTGAGCACACGTGCTCGGAACAAAATGCCTCCACAACAGATAATAAAATCTTAACAAAGGATCAAACGGTCTATAAAAATATTAATAACAGGACAAAGGACCCCAAGATACTTTTCGCCGTCGAAAGAAGTAAAGTTGAAGGGGAAAAAAACGGTCGAAAAACGGCCGGTAAAGCGAACGTTTTCGGTCTCGGAGGAAGGTCGTAGGGACGAAGTCCCCCTTCGGAATGACGGGGGGAGCGGCCTTAAGGGCATGCGAGCCAGCGTAGCAATTTAGGCCTAAGACGCTGTCATCTACTTGTTAGGCCCAAGATGGTCACACCTGATCGGCGATTAGTAGCTTTTGATGCGGAGGGAATCTTTGGAGGCCCTTTTATCTACCTGTGGGACTTGTCCGCCGTCATATCAGAGCAGATGAGTTGGAGTAAATGCTAACTGACAAATCGGATTTAACCATAATATTTCTCTTCTCTCTCTCTCTCTCTCTCTCTCCCTTATCCTTTTGTAGAATGACAGCGATTGATTTGCATAGATAAACAAGAACTTCTTTTCTATCAGAACGGGTCCAGTACTTTCTTCTTATTAGCAGTCTTCTCTCTGCCTCTTCTTCTTTTGTCCATGGAGAGTTTGGTCCCGGATGGCTAATCAAATATGGATTTTTTAAAACCCATAGAATAACAAAGGCAAGGTTAGTTATCAATAGGTTGTGGGACGGCGTTTTAGTTATTTTTTTTTTTTCGGCGACAATGAAATCTTCATTTTATCCTTTTATAGCTCCTATTTCTAAAGTATTAGTCCTTCACTGTTGGGGAACATTAAGCCAGGTTATGTCCTTTTATGGCAGCTTCGTTCATTTTCATTGAGAAGCCCGTGTTAAAAGGCAAAAGTCATTTGTATTTTCAGTTTTCTCGGAAAGAACAGCTAGTTTGTCATTTACGTGGAAAATTATTCTTGTTAGCAGTATTGAGGGGGGAAAGCTGACAAATAAAACATACAATCTCCTAAGTACTTAAACTAGACAGGAAAAAGTTACCGAAATATTTTTCTTCTTCAGGGAATTGAAGTTGTCATGTCATAGCAGAATAGTTTATTGTCCCACAAAAATTGGACAACATTCGACCTTATTCAGATGGTTTGCTTAGGCAGCTTAGGAGCGTTGCTGAGTACAGTAAGAAAGAAAATACTCTACATGATTGTCTACATAAAAAAAAAAAATTAATGTCGTTGTGAAGTACATTAACGAGAAGACAGAAATCCAGTTGGTGTTAATCCGAATTATGGCAGTATAGTTAGTTTACATTTCACTCTTATGTGGCTGGAAGAGGCTGCAGTTTACTGAAATATTAGACCTTAGGGTTGTTTTCTTACTTCTATGCACTTCAGCGGTTATGTACAGCATTTTTTGTCATCAGAAAATCTTATGGGTTCTCAGGATAGAAGCCGATGTTGTGGTCTTCATGGCCTCTTGCAAACCAGAATATGTAAATGTATTTTTAAAACTTTACAAATATGCAGTGTAAGAACAGCGTATGATAAAGAAATAATTGTATTTTTACAATATTTTATCATTTTGCTACACAGCATTTAAATTCAAAATAAGTTTCTTTTAAACATCATTATTCAGTAAACATATTTCATTTTCATTTGAGCGATATTTAAAAAAAATTCATGGACGTTTGTAATAAATTTCTTTGAAACACTACATATTTCATTTTCATTTGAGCCACATATTTTTTTTAATTGCGATAGACGTTTTAATAAGAGAAATATACCTGGGTTAAGTAAGGTTATAATCGGCTTCTCTTGTCTATTGATTTACACTTCAGAATGGCAAACTGTATTACTGTTGCCGCTGCCTTACGTATTGCAGAATCGTTATCCCCTCCAGTCCATCCCAAGATTTACCAACCACACGGACGTCTATATATAATTTGCTCTAATTTACACCTCAGCCCCAACTAAGCATCTGCAGGATATGAAACACTCGGCGGACGAAGATTTTGATCCTTACGACGTGATTCTATAAGGACGAAAGCTCCAGAAAGAGCCCGCTGATACCCGCACTAGGACACGTACAGATTATGTTTATGTACAGAAGGAGAGCTGGAGAATTTATAAACACAGGAGGCCTATAATTACACACACTCTTAAGTTACAAACGCCTGCTGCTGTTTTCGACGAAGTCAATTGTAGATGTATAGGTAGGTTTCTCCTCTATAATTATAGGAAGGCAGTTGTATCTATACCCGTCGCTTTCCCACAAACAGTTGTTTAGGTGAAGATGATCGCTCGTTCTCTTGGCCGAGATCGTTTTGATTAAAACAAGGTTGTTGGAGGTTGTTGACTAATGCAAGGTTGTTAACAATCATTGCATGTACTCCTTTCTTATGTTGCTATGAAGATAGTTCCATTTTTTTATTGTTCTTATTATTCATAATGGCCTTGTATTCTTATGAGGGATGCCAAGGGCAGAAACCTTGCTCAGGTGGTTTTCACGGAACAAAATGCCCACTTGTGAAAATGGGTCACGAGTGAGAGAATAAGAAAGATTATTAATGGGAGTCATCCTAAAACATATTAGAACTGTACACACATATATGATATATATAATATATATATTTATAGATTAATAATAATAGTAAATCAATTTCCACAAGGCTATGGAGGCCCATAACACAATGGTTACGTCACAGCCCTAGTTTTGAAAACAATTTAGTTAGATGGTCACCATAGGGCATATGCAAACAAAATGCGTAATAATAGTTTATTTATGTAAGACGATGAGGATGATGATGATGATGATAATGACAGTAATTATGAGTTATCATCATGAGGCTGAATCCTCAACCAAAAGTTCTAAGCAATAAAGCTAGAGGTATGTTTGTGCTCCATTTATTTGTTAGTCCCTAAGCCTGATAGTTTTATGTCATGTTTTGAGTGAATAAACTTCGAAACAGAATAGAAATAGAAATATAAAAAATAATGAATATAAAAATAGTAATAATAAAATTAATTAAAGATATTAAAAATATAAATTATGCTGCATTTAAAGGCAAGTGAACTTCAGTTTAATTATAAGTGTCTGATCCAAGATGATTACGGCAATGATTATGTTGATGTTTACGTAATCATTTAGATCATATGGTGGAGATGATATTGTTGATGACCGACTGGGTCTTAGTCTTGTGATTACTGACTTGTAGGAATGATGTTCCTTGTCAATATTGATGAGCCCTTAAAAGAAAATAGACATTTCAATAATTAACGACCGAGAAAATTATAGAAAAAAATTTAATTTCCAAGTTGATGAAACCAATAAAGAGTATTTTATTCTCACTATTTCTTTACATATACATTTATATGATATATATATATTATATATATATATATATATAGATATATATGATATATATATATATATATATATATATATATATATATATATATATAAACCGAGTTACTTATCGTGCTTGAAGCTCTCTATAAAATTGCTTTTTAGAGTGTTCTTCTCTTTATGGTCTTGAGCCTCTTTGAGAAAGTTTAATACTTAACCTTACCGAAAATGCATTTAAAAGATTATATCCAAGTGAAGTGAGTGGCCATTATGATGGCGAAACGTTGTTTTTATTCCGGTGTAACACTTTGGATGATGATAATGTAATTAAAGAACTTGACGTATATAATATTTCATTCGATTTTTTTTCGTCAATAAAACATTCTGCAGTTTATATGTACCTGGGCTACCTTAACAATAAGTGGAGATTTGCTAATTCCCATATTGGTGGCAATCATTCTCTGCATGTGTATGATCAGTTTTAACGATGGTTTCATCAGCTTGTCGGGTCCGAACAAAAGTAACACTTATTCGCATAAATGCCTTAAAGAAGCAGAGAAAAGGGCAGAAGTTTTATGAAGACTTTGCAGACAACACTGTAAATCAATTCGTTCGTAATGTTCCCATCGTTAGGGAAGCCCAGATTTCCAGATTTCCATTTGTAGAGTTTGGGGCAGTCCTAATTTATGACCGCATTTCGGAAATGGTGATTCATTACAAGACGCGAAGGGAGATTTTGACGGCTTATTATGATTTTTATGACCTATCCACTTCCAAAAGGGAGGAAAGGAAAAAGCAGAAAATGAAGAAGAAGAACAAGAACAAGAAGAACTTTGCGACTGAATAAACAGGAGATTTGTTATATAAGGCATGGTAATGATCTGTCCCACTTTCTAAACATCGTATTTCATTCGATAACCTTATGGGGATTACGAGTAATGGTTTGCATCGGCAGAGAGAGAGAGAGAGAGAGAGAGAGAGAGAGAGAGAGAGAGAGAGAGAGAGAGAGAGAGTTCTATTGGATGTTTCCTTCTTACCTTAGGACTTATTCTGTGTTGTTATTTTTATTAGCATTATTATACCTATGTACCAAACTACATCAAGTATCGCCTGCATTAGCTTTTTCCTTCACCCTTTTGAATTTCAAAAAATTTATACTTGAACCGCTGAATTAAAGTGGATAGAAACCCTGTGCAGGAAACTTCCATGACAGCCGTTTCAGGCACCTACACAGAAGTCCCCCGTAGTGTGGTAGCACCGTCATTGCGCCTTATGAGGTGTACTGTAGACGTTACTCAAGGTTCTTTGCAGCAACCCTTCGGCCCCTAGCTGCAACCCCTTTCGTTCCTTTTACCTGTACCTCCTTTTATATTCTCTTCCATTTTACTTGACACCCTCTGATAACAATTGATTTATAGTGCAACTGCGAGGTTTTCTTCCCGTTACACCTTTCAAAGCTTTATACTGTCAATTTCCTTTTCAGCGCTGAGTGACCTCATAGGTCCCAGTGTTTGGCCTTTGGCCTAAATTCTATATTTAATTCAATCTACGGAGAAGTCTCATTGACAACTAACACACTGCACCATTGCCATTTTCTTTGCCCTCAGTCTCAATCTTCTCTAATATGAAGACGCTTCCTTCATAATACTCTCTCCTTACTCTTTTCACTAACCTATTTTTCTCCGTTTTCCCCAAATTACCAAAACACTGATTTATCCTTTCGCCTAAGTTTAACTTTATATCAAGTTTTGCGGACCTCTTTAATTCCCCTTATATCACAAATATATCATTAAAGATTCAACCCGTCAGCTTCATCATATTTTCGTTTCATTTGCATTCATCATTAACACTTTCCTCCGTCTTCTGTGCTCCGTCTGCTACCTTCTTAATTATACCTACTCTGAAAATGTTCTCTTCTCACACTGTGGCAATATTCCCACTTTTCGCCCGGTTTTAGTTCTTATTTCTCCTTGCACACATTCCTGTCTCTATTTTCATCACCCTTATTCCCACAAGCATATCTACCTGTTTATCAATGTTGCCTTGTATCAATGTTGCCCTACACTCGTGTCCACCAATATATATTATATAGTATATATATTATATATATATATATATTATTATATATATATATATATATATGTATATATATATATATATATTATATATGTATATATATGGAATATATATTTAATATATATATATATATATATATATATATATATATATATATATATATATAATATAATATATATATATATTATATATATATATTTACTATGAATGTATAACTGAATCACGAAAGTTTGGAACGTGTATAAATCCATACATAAAGTTATAAGCCACGAAGGAAAGATAAATAATCTTTTCTTCCTGGCTTATACCTTTATATATATATATAATATATATATTATATATATATAATATATATTATATATATATATATTATATATATATATATATATATAAAGCCACGGAGGAAAATGAAAAGATTTCCTCCGTGGCATTACCTTTATTATTACGTTTTATATATTATATTTCGTGATCAAGTTATTCATATAATATATCTATATATATATTATTTAATAAATAAATTATATATTATATAATATATATTTTTTATATATAATATATATATGTATATATTCGAGCATGCTTGCTTGTGTTTATCATTTTCCTTGTAAAATAAGTATTTCTTTGGTTAATTTTTATTTTGTTTTTACAGGTAAGTGCCCCGGTCACCTCCTAACGTAACGTTATTTGTAAGTACAATTCAAGACTTGTTGCCTTGCTGACAAATGCTTTGTCAAATGAACTTTTTTTATTTGTTTATTTTTGTTCAAAATTCTTGTTAATTTTGCGAAACTCGTTGCCACAAAATTCGAAAATTCTCATACTCCTATAGTTATATGGGTGAGCGAACAGAGAAATCAGTATTGAAGAAAAAAATAGAAGAACACTAGGTGATATTTCCCTAATTAATTGTTTATTATTTATTACTATAGTAGATCCACATCAACCGTGCATTTGATGTCTAGGGCAGTCCCTTACGACGCTCTTGATTGGGTGTTGATAAGCCATTCACAGGGCTGGGAACTCTCAGTCTCTCTCGAGAGTTCACATGGGTAGGATCTATGTTCCACTGCTCCTGAGGGATACCCTTTTCAAAAGCATCCTTCAGGAGGGTGGAACATACAACCTGCCTATGTGAACTCTCGAGAGAGACTGAGAGTTTCCAGCCCTGTGATTGGCTTATCAACAGCCAATCAGGAGCATCGTAAGGGATTGGCCTAGACACCAAATGCAAGGTTGATGTGAATCTACTATAGCTGAATGGCAGGCAGAACGCTGCACAAACGTCGGCCCACAGCCGCTGTAGTTTGCGTGGCCGATACGTAAGTGTACGAACCGGGGCGGACAAACAAGTTCCACGCTGCTTTTTTATATTATAGATAGAAGATGACATGCGTAACCGGAGGAAAATTTTCTGGAAGCTTATTTAATTGGTATGCTGTTTTTATCTATTGCTCTGCGTACATTCTTGGCAAAACATAAAAAGAAACTCAAAATGACTGATATTATGTTGCGATCAGTACTTGTCCGAAAATGAGTAATCTTCAGAAAACTTGTATTTACAGAGGTATATGCGTATGTATCTGATAATTACAAAATCAGATAAAATCATATAAAAGTCAATTATGCCAAAATAACGAGAAATATCTGCATCAAAATTCACTATTATTATATCCGTTTAAAAAACTAATTAGTCCCAGTCTTAAAGTATCTTTTATTGCACATTATTGAATATATAATTGCTTATTATACGGTTTTGAATAGCTCGCGTTATGCGCCTGCAGCAACCAACCTTCATAGGGAAAGTCCATTACCGTCTGATCAGGGACGCTGGGGAGTTGTATAGCCTAAATGATATACAGATATACATACATACATACATACATATATAATATATTTATATATATATATATATATATATATATATAATATATAATATTATAATATATATATATATATATATATATATATATATATATATATATATATATATATATATATATATATGAGAGTTTTATCACATTACCGTGATTCATAACACGCATCAGGCTACAAATGTCCTTTAATATCTAATTCGACCTACCTCGGAATTAATATATTTTCATATATGTTAACCGAAGGAAAATTTTTTAGTTGATAAGGAAATCGTCAGCTCATGGGCTCGAACCACGGAACCAAGAATTCAGAACATACAGTGACGGCGTTTCACCCACAAGGCTATTACGAGAGGTATAAGTAGGTGGATAGGAGATGCTAACATCTATTTTGAGATTACATATGCAGTTATATAAACTAATACAATTGAATTTCTATGAACAGCTGTTACGTTTACAGTTGTTATTGCATACAGTAATACAATACAGATGCACTGAAAATATATTTAAAATATAATATATTTATAATATAGTATAATAATTAGAGCGTGCGTGTGAGTGTATATGCTGGTATGTTTATAGTATTTATCTTATGAATAATTTTATGTGTTCACAGTTTGTGCACAACGTTGACGGCAGGTGTAGTAAGCAGTTCAAAACGTTGTCCTCATTAATAATCATATGCTATAAATGTAGTTCCTGTTATCCGTAAATTAATACGACTATCATTATGACTTCATCAGTTGTCTCCCAATGAAAAGGTGGTGTCGAAGGTATATTAAACTCGTCGCCTTTCACTTCGTTTTGCATAACAATAAACCCATAATCGACCTCGTAGCCGATCTCGCCGCAGGCTTTGAACGATTATCGTACATCGTGAATGAAGGGTAGCTCGGTCTTGTTTCTATCTGTTAGTAATTGCAAGGTGCTTTTAACCATACAATAGGATGATCAGTACAGGAAGTGATAGATTTTGTATAGGGTGGTCCGTTTTATAATTTCTTAAGTTGACTTTTGTTTTGCTGAAAATTCATTGTGTGTATTGCAAAGTTGAAGTTATTTGCCTTAAAGGACATTTTTAATTAAATATTAAGGCAGTCTTTAGCTTAAATGATATTTTATATTTTTTTAGGTAAGACATTTTTTTCCCTAAAGGCCATTTTACATTTTTTTCAAGTTAGACATTTCTTTACCTTAAGGGCCACTTTATATTTTTTTCAATGTTGCATTTCTTTACCTTAATATTTTATTACAGTTTAATTTTTTTCCTTAGTGGTCATTTAGAGCTAAACTTAAATTTATATTTATTTCCTTGCCTTAGGAAATAAATATAAATTTACCTTGAAGGATTTTCAGGTTCGTTAAAAATTTGTATTTCCTTAGCTAAAAGGACATTCGTTTTTAAGATTATTAAATGGCTTAATTTCCCAACCCTTAAACTTATTTTAAGTTTATTATAAAACTGCATTTTTTCTACCATAGAGGTCATTTTACTTTTTATTGCAGTTTCGGATTTCAGGACTTTTACTTTGATCGAATTAGAGTTCTGTATCTTAAAGGCCGTTTTATGCTTATTAAACGTTGCATTTCCTTACCTTAAAAATAATTTCATGTTTTATTATAAGTTTTACGCTTCCTGCAACGTCACGTTCTCTTTCCTCACATTTAAATTTAATAATTTCGTTTTGAAATTTATCTGCGGTTTATTTAAAGGTAATTTTCAATTAACTTTTTCAGGATTCCATATTTTACCGGAAATACAAGATTCCATATTTTATCTGAAATACAAGATTCCATATTTTACTGGAAATACAAGATTCCATATCTTACCGAAAATGCAAGATTCCATATTTTACCTGAAATACAAGATTCCATATTTTACCTGAAATACAATATTCTATATTTTACCTGATATATAAGATTCCACATTTTACCGGAAATACAAGATTCCATATTTTATCGGAAATACAAAATTCCATATTTTACCATTTAAAAACAAAGAAATTATGCCACACTCTTAAGACAATATTTGGATAAACTTGATTCAATTTTAAGAGCATGTTATAGTCATAAATTTAATTGATTTTTTAATGAGATATAGTTCCTACGGCCGTTTTTGTCATTGCGACACTGACAGTACTACATTTTAATAATTCTCTAAATAAATGGCTCTTCTACCTACAAAGATCGGTGACCCCTGGTATAGGATTATGATGTATATTTACGTGTTTGGAGATGTTTGACTGGATAGAAATCAGTAGACAGGCAAGCTATCAAGCTTCACTTTAAAGTTTACCATTACGACTACTTCGAATATTACATTGCGTCTTTAATTTAAGAATTAGGTAACTTACAAGCAATACAATGCTACTGTTCCTTGCCGTCACTTGTATTATTGTTAACGAGCTTGTTGGCGCTGGGGCGGACAAACAGATTTACAGGAGGAGGGTGGATGTCTCCCCTACCCTCCAGTCCCCCTACCTACCCCGCCTCCACTTTGGGTAGACAAACAGGCTTGCAGGAAGAGGGTTGATGTTTCCTACCTTCGCATTCCCAATAATTACTCTGTCCCCACCTGGGACGGTCAATCAGGTTTGTAGGAAGATGGTGGATATCTCCCCTAGCCTCCCGTTCCCCTACCGACCACCCCCCAACCCGGGTCCGACAAACCGGTATGCAGGGGGTGGGTGGCTGTGTCATGTCTCCCCTACTGTCACCCCGGGAAGGACAAACAAGGTCCACTCGGATTTTATTGATATTATAGATAATATTGAACGGCAGTAATGATATCAAATAGTGGTTTTGCCCAAAAGAGAAGAAATGATTAAGAGGATATACACACCAGAAAGTTATAATTGCTTAAAAATGAGTCAAAATATTTAGAAAAACCATTTTGTTGGCTCATAAATCTACTTACGACGGCAATGGGAAATCTTCCTGTTTTGTGTGTGAATTTTTACTTTATTATCAATTCATTACCAGTAATTGTCAGGGGTTTGGTGAAAATGAATTTCAAAGAGCTTCTCTGTTTGCCTAATTGGAACTCATGATTAATTGATTATTCCCGCCGATATTTAAGCGCACAGATGAATTCGGAATGCGGATTGTCAGTGAGGCCAGAAGGATTTATTAATTCGGTGTCAGCCAGAGCTTCCTGTTACATCAGTTGGCGTGAATAAATTGCCGGTGGAATGATGCGTGTTACAATAGATTTATGATTTTTCGCGTCTGATGGGTTCCAAGAGTATATTAATATATATATAATATATATATATATATATATATATATATTATATATATAATGTACACACCTATATGTATATAGTATGTATATACACATACATACATACTTACATATATTTGTTGTGTCGTGTACGCGCGTGCGTTATTATGTGAATGGTTAACTTGATTATTTTAACAGCGTAAAATTTAAGCATTTGTTACACTAAACGACATACAACACAAAATAGGGATCAAACTGCTGTCAGGTTGAGAACTAAAAAAAAAACGAAAAAAAAAAAGAAATTTATCTCATAAAAACCCTATAATTACAGAATATATTAAATGCTATTCTATTTTTTCCGGACAAATGTCATTTAGTCATTTCTAACAAAGTAGCCCCCATACATTCTGACTTCCTGCCATGGTTTAATCCTCACCACCTTCGAACCATCCATTCCCGAAGTGTAGTGTATTTCAAAACATGCCTTTACCTTTAATGTTGGTCGGATATTATTTATTCATACGTACATTCAAACATGGCCCTGTAAGAATAATGGTGTTTAGGGACACAAAGAGCCAAGGGATGGCTGGTGGGGATTATGCAAAGCAGTCTTAGGAAGCGTGAGACTGAAAATGAAAGTTGTGGAGGAGACTTCGAAGTTAGTTCCCTCTTGGGTTCTGGCGTTTGTTTGGGCTCCTCCTGGAGGTGAGCTTGTTGTGAGTAATGTGTGAAAGTAGATGCAACACTCATGCTCAGGAACCTTGTATAGGTAGGATATGTGAATAGGTATGACTATACAGCAAGCGCCGGTGCACACACACACACACACACACACACAGACACAACACACACACACACACATATATATAATATATATATATATATATATATATATATATATATATATGAGGTCAGAATAATGTGGTTGCCCCATGTTTGCCGTCTGTGCATGAATTAGGTTGATTGATTGATTATAGCTAATAAAACTGGCGTCATAACAGCTAGGTTATTGACGCTGTAATAAATAAAAAATGGAAACTTAAAAAATAAATAAATATATGAATCTAAAAGTAATTTCATATGACAAATTTCACACACACACACACACACACACACACACACACACACACACACATATATATATATATATATATATATATATATATATATATATATATGTATATATAATATATATATCATACATACATACATATATATATATATATATATATATATATATATATATATGTGTGTGGTGTGTGTGTGTGTGTGTGTGTGTGTTTGTAAGTAACTTGTCATGTGAAATTACTTTTGAATTTAGTCATGTTTGAAATTACTTTTGAATTTATTTATTTATTTTTCAGTTTCCTTTTTTTTTATTTATAACGGCGTCAGTAACGTAGCCGTTGTGACGCCAGTTTTATTAGCTGTAATCAATCAATCAGCCTTGCTCATACACAGACGGCAAACATGGAGCAACTACATTATTCTGACCTCATTGGAGCTGACTGATGTTTCTCTTCGACTGAGTCTGTGCTCAGTTTTCGTGCCAGGATAATGATTTTGGTACAGTCTTAATTTCCTGCAGCATATTTGAAAAATCGCTATTACCTTCTATGTTACCCAAGAACAAATATTTCTATACTTAACATGAGAAAAACTGCTCGCTTAAATTAAGTGTTAGCATTATGCAAGACTATGAAGAATAGCTCTTCTATTGATATTTAGTTTAGTACAATTTATGCCAACTATTGCACATTTAAAATGTAAGAAAAATAAAAATGATACCTTATACTCCATCGAGAAATCACTTTTCAATATATTCAAGTGATCGGTCTGTATAAAGTTAGTTCCCCGGCTAAAATTCTCGTTTGTTGTCAATTTAAAACTGAACAGCTGCATCGTCTTGAACTAATCACAATGAAAACAGAAAAGGTGAAATGGTTAGTAGAATTTAGCTGAAACCAAATATTAATAAGAAATAAAATAGAATAAATTTCCTTCCCTGTCATAAAGTTCCTGTCATGTGTATAGTATACTACTGTTTATACAAGGCATTGCACAGTGATTTATATTGCAATAATTTCTGGTTGCTTGGGTATACTATTTATATGTACATTGTGAAAGTAAGTCAGCGGTATGATTAAGACAAGTGACTTTCACAAGAAAAAAGTGAGGAGGCTATAACTAGAAAATGAATCAAGTATGAGTTATGGCTAAAAACGTAGAAGGGAAGAGTGGATAGGTATTTAGTAAAATTCCCTGTTTGGTCACTGAGACAGTGGGAAGTGTTAATTGGGCAGAGAAAGGTAGAAACTGTGGGAATATACATTAGCAAATGATGTTAGTAGGAAGTGGAAGGCTTAGAGAGAAAAAATGAAAATTATTTGACGTGTAAGTCCATGACAGAAAAGGAGATCGGGTAAAGTCAGACAGAAGGAAGCACAAGATAGTCAAAAAGAAAGAGGAGGAGGAATAAAAGACAAAAATGTTAGGGAGAATAGGAAGTTGCTTTAGAAAATGCGAAATGGATCTCGGAGTAAAAAATTTAATTGAGAGAATGAAGAGATGCTGTCCGAAGGAAATCCATTCAGGTGTTGATGCAGTCAGCATTTAGGAAATGAATATAGACGAGAGAAACGGCTGAATGACACACGCGTGGAAATGATTCATGTAAATTTGATTATGCTTGTGGAGGTCAAGGTCGAGGACATAAAGATGGCAATTAAGAGCGAGAATAATGGAATGACCCACGAAGTAGATGGGGTCACAAGTGAGGTACTGGAGATGCTGCAGTGTGGTGATGACAGTGAGTGAGTTTTTGTCCAGATTTTAAAGATGAATCTGAATGAGGGAAAGGAACCAAATGATTTGGCGAAGAAATAGTTGTTCCAGTCTATGAGAGTATTTTAGAATTGCGAGTAATTTTATTTTAGAAGTAGACAAGTCGCATCATGATAAATATTCGTCTTATCAACCGGAATACTTTGAAGTTCTTCGTGCTCCTCTGGTGTGTTTTCTTTTTCAGGGAATCAGTCGACTCGAACACGAACAGGTGATCACCTCCAACAGCTAACCGGCGTCTTTTGTCATAATTTCCTTCGGTATTCAATTTCCTTTCCTTCTCCGTTTTCCTTATCCTTCTCGGTAGTTATGATCAGAAACACTCCTCTTTGTGTGGATTTCCCGAAAAATAGCGAATTGGATATTGAAGACGTTATTTCTTGGCTTGAATTCCATTATTATTTATATATATATAATATATATATATATATTATATATATATATATATAATAATATATATATATCTATATGCGTGTGTGTCTGTGTCTGTGTCTGTTTGTGTTTGTGTAAATCAGTGTATCCATACATATGTAATTATATATATTATTTAATATATATAATATATATATAGTTATATTAAATATATATATATATATATATATATATATTATATATATATATATATATATATATATATATATATATACATATATATGTATATATAGATATATATATAAATATATAAAGTATATATATATATATATATACCATATATATATATATATTATATATATATATATATATACAGGAAGGTTGGGGCATCTGGAACGCCGTAGATTTAAAATGAATAGGATGGAGAAAAGCCAGCGTAACATCATACATGTATTTTCCCAACCAAAATTTTCGAGACTTTGGGTCTCATCATCAGGGCTGTAAAACATACAAAACATACAAAATTAATAAAGACTCAGCATTAATATTAATATTAATAAAAATGGAAGTACATAAAAGTTAAATATATAATATAAAAAATGAACTAAAAAAATGAACAAAAAAAATTTATATATATATAAAAAAAAAATTAAAAAGTGAAGAATTCTTAAACGTTAGTACCTATCTCTATGGAGTTAAAAAACTGAATGACGTTGTCTGGTTTGGAAAGAAGAACGTCAACTATGCTATATTTAGGACTGTGGAAGAAGTCTGACCATTTAATGGGGGCACAAGCTGTTTGATTGTTAATGACTCCAAAACAGAGAGAGAATAGTCATTGGGCGCTTGGGTGACAATACGAAAATCCTTATATGAAAATGATGTTTTACATTTATTACAATGTTCTCGTATGTTAGAAAATTCTTTCGTTTTCAAAGTTGATAGCAAAAAATCCTAAAACTCTGGGTTCTTTGTTCTCCCACAAAGATAAACTTCCGGCTTTGATGCGGTCTTTGGTGGTATATTGCTTTACTTGCCCGAAATGTAAGATCGGGAAATACGTGGGAGCCACCAAAAGACTGCTCAAAGTCAGAATCGACTCTCATCTCGGAGTCAGTCACCGTACGGGATGTACTTTGAAAACGAAAGAATTTTCTAACATACGAGAACATTGTAATAAATGTAAAACATCATTTTCATATAAGGATTTTCGTATTGTCACCCAAGCGCCCAATGACTATTCTCTCTCTGTTTTGGAGTCATTAACAATCAAACAGCTTGTGCCCCCATTAAATGGTCAGACTTCTTCCACAGTCCTATATATAGCATAGTTGACGTTCTTCTTTCCAAACCAGACGTCATTCAGTTTTTTAACTCCATAGAGATAGGTACTAACGTTTAAGAATTCTTCACTTTTTAATTTTTTTTTATATATATAAATTTTTTTAGTTCATTTTTTTAGTTCATTTTTTTTAAATTATTATATTTAACTTTTATGTACTTCCATTTTTATTAATATTAATATTAATACTGAGTCTTTATTAATTTGTATGTTTTGTATGTTTTACAGCCCTGATGATGAGACCCAAAGTCTCGAAAATTTGAAAAATACATGTATGATGTTACGCTGGTCTTTTCTCCATCCTATATTCATATATATATATATACACACACATATAAAACCACAGTTACGTTTTACCTTCTTAACTTCCTCTCATATTTCGTGGATATGCTTATCTCTACAAGCCTGTTATCCATGCGGGAATAAATGAAAAACCTGTCACCTTCCGTAACAGGACCCGACCTCGTGCGCGAGAGGTTTTAAATTAAGACCTTGATTGGGTTGATGATCTAACACTACTGGAAAGACGAATTTAAGTCTAGTTCAGCTCATTAGTAGATATGGCTATTGATTTCAGATGCATTTTACCAACGCGCACCAATATACTTACACAGAGACACGCATAGGTAACTGTATTATATATATATATATATATATATATTTATATATATATTATATATACATATATATATATATATATATATATATATATACTATCATATATAATATATATATTATATATATATATATACATTTATATATATACATATAAATTTATATATATATATATATATATATATATATATATATATATATATATATATACATATCCATTAACCTTTTCTATAGCAGCTTTCGAGACGCCATTCCATTTTAGTAGGTCGCCAAGCCATCTTCCAAAGAACACGATCTGAAATGTCACAAGTGAAATCTTGTCAGTAAAACTGAAAGCGAAAATGTCACTGAACACCAAACGCAGACTAAAAGGAAAGAAAATAATTGACTATATAAATTTGCCCCGGAATTAGCATCCAAGACGATAGAACCTTTTGTAGAAATTCTTTTATAAATTACTACAAATGATCAAAGTGTTAAATACACATTAAATTGGTACGTGAAATTGTGTAAAATGTGCATAAAAAATAGGTAAGACGAAAACAAAATAAAAAAAAATCTTCAGTATCTAATATAGAGCAGTACAGACAAAAACTTGCTACGTAAAGGCAACATCATAAGAAAATGTCAAAGGATTTGCTAAGTAAAATGAATATCTTTTGCAAGGCTTTTAAGACACCTGACAAGAATTGGTTTTAATGTTTTATGAAGGTTCTCTTTTCGGTCGGCCTCTTTGTAAACCTTAAAATTGTTCGAATCAACACACATGCACACACATACACGCCTGTGACCGAGGTTCGTTCCCTATGTGAGTCAGAAATTTATTTCTGTGAAACTCCGTCCCGTTTGTTTATTTCCACCATATATATATATATATATATATATATATATATATATATATATATATATATATATATATATGTGTGTGTGTGTGTGTGTGTGGGTGGGTGTGTGTGTGTGTGTGTGGGTGTGTGTTTGTGTGTATGTAAAAATATATGCATGCATACACATATACACAGTAACCAAACGCCATCACATCTCCTGGGAGCAATTGTATTTTCATGCGAGGAGTGTTTCAACCTTTGTTATGCAAGAGTGCAATTGAATTACTTTGGGTGTGACCTTTGATCTTGCAAAGACCATTATTTCCCCTTCCCACTGTCGTTGGTTATTGAAAGCTGTTAGTAACTTAGTCACTCTTTGATTCTAGTGTTTTTTACTGGTTAAATTCATTTGCTTGAAGTTCATTTACAAATACCAGTATGGTCTACGGTCTCTCTCTCTCTCTCTCTCTCTCTCTCTCTCTCTCTCTCTTCTCTCACTACGTCTAAACAACAACAACATCGAATACAAAAACTCCAAAACTTTGCGGCAAAAGTGACTGATGGGAAGGCAAAGAAATACGATCATGTAACCCCAATTTTAAAGGAATTAGAATGGCTAAATATAGAACAAAGAATACAGTATGACTTATGTCTGTTAATTTATAAAATATTGAATAATTTATTACCAACATGGATTTTTCCTCTGACATTAGTTGGATTTAGAAGTGACAGGACAACAAGAAATAGCAACGACCTTTGCGTGCCAAGGACAAATACCGAGCTGGGTAAAAAGATCGTTCACTGTACAGGGTCCTTTAGCTTGGAATAGCTGCCCAACAGCTATAAAATCAACAGTTAATATCAATTCTTTCAAATCAGCTCTAAAGAAACATTTTTTGCCGATAGGTTGATAACGCTTTATACTGCATTTCCAGAATTGTAACAATTGGAGGGCAACTTTCTAAATCATAATGTTTCCTATTTACACATGTAAGTAAAATTATACATACTATTTTGTATTTTTAAGATGTTAAATCAGGTTTTTTTTTTGGTGTGAACTGTGAGTAGTATGAAATGTAACTCATGCATTGCAATATATTTTATCCTTTGTAAGATACAGAATAGCCAATGTAAATATTGGAAATAAAGCTTATTATTATTATTATTATTATTATTATTACTCTCTCTCTCTCGTTCTTCACTTTAGCTTAAAGTGTAAATCTAATTGCTAAGTAAGAATAGCAGAACGTATATTCAAAAATATATTTTGATAAAAGCGGAATTAAGATTTATTTCGCTTGTTGGTCAAAGTAAAAGCTGTAACTTGAAGAAGAGATAAGCAATCTGGAGACGATTTTGCAACTTCCAATGAAGGGAATATTTGCAACTTCTTCTAATAAACGGAATATTTGCAACTTATTCTAATGAAGGGGATATTTGAAACTTCTTTTAATGAGGGAAATATTTACAATTTCTTCCAATGAGGGGAATACTTACAATTTTTAATGAGGGGAATATTGGCAACTAATACTTGCAACTTCTTCTAATGAGGGGGAGTATTGGCAACTTCTAATGAAGGTAATATTCACAACTATTATTTGCAACTTCTTCTAATGAAGGAATATTTGCAACTAATACTCACAACTTCTTCTAATGAGGGGGAGTATTGGCAACTTCTAATGAAGGTAATATTCACAACTATTATTTGCAACTTCTTCTAATGAAGGAATATTTGCAACTAATACTCACAACTTCTTCTAATGAGGGGGAGTATTGGCAACTTCTAATGAGGGTAATATTTACAACTATTACTTGCAACTTCTAATGAGGGGAATATTTGCAACTTCCGTTATTGAAGGGAATATTTGTAAATACTTCTTAGTTTAACCAGACCACTGAGCTGATTAACAGGCCTCCTAGGCTTGGCCCGAAGGATTAAATTTTTATTTGCGTGGCTAGGAACCAATTGCTTACTTAGCAGCTTATTGTGGGATCCGAACCACTTTATATCTAGAATGAATTTCTGATCACCAGAAATAAATTACCCTGATTCCGCATTGCCGGCCGCTGGGAGCGAACTCGGGCTACCAGATTGGTAGGCGAGTACGCAACGGACTCGTCCAATGAGGAACTCGTAAATTGTAGAGCCATCGGTTTCGTCACTGGGTATACGAACTAAGGCGAGAGAATGGTGAAACTGAGATACAGTAGACGAGAAGTGAGAGGGTAGAACCTACTATTGTTCTTTTTTATGGCAACTAAAAGCCTTCCTTTTTTTGTTTTCTGACCTGATCAGCCTCTCGAATCCTGAGCTCGAAAGGGGAGGCGAAACGCCACCCGCCCCCCCCCCACCCCTATTAACCTCTCGTAGAGCGAGACCGCAATCTCTGTCTGGTGAAGATGGGCCCATTCATATGTTTAATGACTACTAAAATGATGAGGAGCTGACTCACGAACTGGCCCTCATAAATCTCAACTCATAATTAATTTAGACGCTCCCTTTCAACTTTATGCCCCTTAGTTTCGTTCGGGTGCCAAGATTGGCCTGGGACGCTTTAAGACTTTTAAGACTCTGTTAGCCAGTGTGTTTTTTGTGTGTGTGTGTTCAGGCTTTATGTAAGCATCTCCATTTTATTTTTATTTTTTTTTTTTTTTTTTTTGCCTCGGAGAGCGACTGACCAATTTTCTCATGAGGTAAAAAAAAAAAAAAAAGGAAAGAAAAGCGTTTTCCAGTTCGGCTGATAAGCAGGTTAACCAACTGTAAAATTACATCTTTTCATTTATCATTCAGGATAAATGAAAAAAAAAAAAAAAAAAAAAAAAAGGTGGGGAGGGATGGGTCAACAACAGACCGAATTGTCATTTTATACTGGAAATGTCTCCTTGGCTATTATATATATATATATATATATATAGTATATATATATATATATATATATATATATATATAGATATATATATATGTGTGTGTGTGTGTGTGTGTGTATATTATATATATATACATATATATATCGCTTTAAATCGATTTTAAGGTAGATTTCTGCTTTTCTATTTATTTGGCTTATTAAATGCTGAAACACGCTTCCATTTGTCATCTTGCACACACACACACACACACACACCTCTAACAGAGAACAAACTGAAAGGACCATATTTCGTATTACCATTAGGACCTTTTTGGTGAAAAAAAAGGAATAAATTTTTGTGTGAACAGA